>NC_138772.1:214539783-214932283 GCF_965119305.1 Pelophylax lessonae | reverse complement strand
TCACAATAAGCGTATTTTGATTGGTTTGCGCAAAAGTTATTGCGTTTACTAACAAAGGGAAAGATTTCTGTCATTTTTGGTGTTTTTTTTTTAACGCGTAATGGCGGCGATCTGCGATTTTTTGCGGGACTGCGACATTGCGATGGACAGATCGGACCCTTGACTGACATTTTTGACACTTTTGGGGGTACCAGTGACATTACTGCAGTAATCAGTGCTATATATATGCACTGTTACTGTAAAAATGACACTGGCAGGGAAGTGGTTAATTTTATTGGAGAGGGAGGGGTTAATGTATGCCTGGTGCTTACTGACGTGTGGGGGGGGAGGTGACTGAGTGAGTCATGGACAGATCGGATGTCCAGCTATGCTGAACAGTCCGATCTGTCACTCCCTGTCACTATGGAGATCCGCCCGCTGTGTTTACACACAGCGGGCGGATCTCCAGACTCGATCCCCGACGATTGGGTAAGAGCAGCGGCGATCGCCGCTGCTCCTCCCCTGGCCCGACTCCCGCTGTGAATGAAAACAGCGGGAGCGAGCCTCCGGCGGCGCGCAAGCGCCGCCCAGAAGGGGGAGTGTCTGACGACGTAGTACTACATCGTCAGACGATAACGAGCCACTCTGCCGCAGTAATATTACTGTGAGCAGTCGTAAAGTGGTTAACACACCTACTCCTCATTAACACCTGAGACCTTATAGCACTAATGAGTCACATGACACTGGGGAGGGAAAATGGCTAATTAGGCCCGATTTGGACATTTTCACTTAGGGGTGTACTCACTTTTGTTGCCAGCAGTTTAGACATTATTGGCTGTGTGCTGAGTTATTTTAAGGGGACAGCAAATTTACACTATTATACAAGCTGTACACTCACTACTTTACATTGTAGCAAAGTGTCATTTCTTCAGTGTTGTCACATGTAAAGATATAATAAAATATTTACGAAAATGTGAGGGGTGTACTCACTTTTGTGAGATACTATGTGTATATATATATATATATATATATATATATATATATATATACTGCTAAGGCCAAACCCTGTTATGTTCATCAATGAATATTCCACAGAGAGCCCTATTCTTTCCCAGTATACACTGAGCTGGTTGCTTGGACAATGAGAGAGTTGTCTGGACAAGCCTCTTCCTCCCTGTTTTCTCTCTCCCCCCTACATATTTAGGTATGTTAAAGGATAGAACACTGGATTAAAGGCTGTGTTCAGAGTTGGATTAAAGTTTTATACTCTAAATAGTCTAAGGGTTTAAGTGGTGTACCCCAAGGTTTAGTGTTGGGATGGGTAATTTTTAAGAATAGAAGTGTAACCACACTTAGGTCAAAAATTATATATGAAAAAAGCAGCCAGCACAATATTTTGATATAAAATATTCACAAAACTGCTAATGCAAGTGCAGCGTTAATCTACACCAAATAAATGTCAACAATCAATAAAAAAATTTAAAAAAGGGATAAATGTTTCCTATTAAAATTCTTAAATCATGTAATAAATAATACATTTATAAATGCAGAGAAAACGGTGCGCTTAGTGCAAAAAGAGGTAAAGCAGCAACCTATATTCTGGACACAAAGGAATTTAAAAAAAAATGACTCTAAAAGTTGAGCAAAACCAATATCTGTGAAAAATAAGGCTAACTCGTTTTAAACCATAACAAACAATGTGCATCAAATAAATTACACATTAGCAGTCCCACAACATATAATTCACTTAGGCTCCGTTCACATGTAGGCGTTTTTGGGTGTTTTTGGAGCGTTTTTCTGCTCACTGATCAGCTCTCAAAACGCCCAACAAGACAAATCCCATTCATTGCAATGACCCCTGTTCACATCTGAGCGTTTTGACGCCCTAAGGAAAACGCCCAACGCTCAAAAAAGTATTTGAGCTTCTTTTTGGGCAGATCACAGGCGTTTTGTCCCATAGACCTCAATGTAAAGTGTTATTTGGCGTTTCACAGGCGTTTTACAAGCGTTTTGTTGCTCCTGATCAGCTCAAACAGCACAACTCTCCACCCAGCTCTCCACCCAGCTCTCCACCCCCTTGGCATGCCTCTGCTGTGAGCACATTTTCCTGAAACATGGAGAACAGCAGTTTCCTGTTTTAGGCAGTTTAGGTGACCAGACCCTGCCATACCAAGGTGACCGTAATGAACTTTACTGACTTAGCCTGCTGCCATACCAGGGTGACCGTAACGAAGTTTAGCTGACTTAGCCTGCTGCCATACCAGGGTGACCGTAACAAAGTTTAGGTGAACTGACTCTGCTATGCCAGGGTGACCAAACTCTTCCATGACAAGGTGACCGTAATGAACTTTACTGACTTAGCCTGCTGCCATACCAGGGTGACCGTAATGAACTTTACTGACTTAGCCTGCTGCCATACCAAGGTGACCGTAATGAACTTTACTGACTTAGCCTGCTGCCATACCAGGGTGACCGTAACGAAGTTTAGCTGACTTAGCCTGCTGCCATACCAGGGTGACCGTAATGTAGTTTAGGTGAACTGACTCTGCTATGCCAGGGTGACCAAACTCTTCCATGACAAGGTGACCGTAATGAACTTTACTGACTTAGCCTGCTGCCATACCAGGGTGACCGTAACAAAGTTTAGGTGAACTGACTCTGCTATGCCAGGGTGACCAAACTCTTCCATGACAAGGTGACCGTAATAAACTTTACTGACTTAGCCTGCTGCCATACCAGGGTGACCGTAACGAAGTTTAGGTGAACTGACTCTGCTATGCCAGGGTGACCAAACTCTTCCATGACAAGGTGACCGTAATGAACTTTACTGACTTAGCCTGCTGCCATACCAGGGTGACCGTAACGAAGTTTAGCTGACTTAGCCTGCTGCCATACCAGGGTGACCGTAACAAAGTTTAGCTGACTTAGCCTGCTGCCATACCAGGGTGACCGTAACAAAGTTTAGCTGACTTAGCCTGCTGCCATACCAGGGTGACCGTAATGTAGTTTAGGTGAACTGACTCTGCTATGCCAGGGTGACCGAACTCAAGGTGACTGTAATGTAGTTTACAGTGAACTGACTCTACTATGCCAGGGTGACCAAACTCTTCCATGCCAAGGTGACCGTAATGTAGTTTAGGGTAAATTGACTCTGCTATGCCAAGGTGACCGTAATGTAGATATATATATGGAATCAAAAAACACCATTTTGAAGCCCTAAAACCCAATAAATGCCCCTAAAAAGTGCCTAGGGTTCTGGATCATGCCCCAGGGACTATGAATCAGGCAAAAAAAGTTCTTAAAAATTGTCGTTTTTGATAGAGAGACAATTATTGAAAAAATTAAAAAAAAAATAAAAAAAATAAAAAAAAAAGATTTCTTTGGATTTAGTGTCTGGGGGGTCTAAAAAGTGTACCTGTGAATTTTCAGCTCTGTAGCATGTCCAGAACCATAAAAAAAAAAAGATCATGCAGAAGAGGAGGTCCCTGGGAGGTCCAATGCAGAGGAGGAGGTCCCTGGGAGGTTCCTTTGCAAATGTTGTAAAAAAAACACTCTGCTTTTCCATTGGTCACCTCATTACACAAAAACACCTGTTAGAAACGCCCAAAAAAACGCCTGTAAAACGCTTGCAAACGCTTGCAAAAACGCCTATAAAAACGCCTGTAAAACGCCTGAAAAACGATAAACAAACGCCTGAAAAACGCCAACGCCTACATGTGAACGTAGCCTTATGCATAAGTAAACTTCAAAGAAAAATATATAACATTCCAAATGTGAAATCTTGAAAAGTCCACATTTAAGAATCCCAAACCACCTCACAGACAAGTGTTTCAGTTTCCTTATTGAACAGTAATGATCTCCAAATGATAAGAGATCAAAAGCGCAGAAATTATCCTATTGGGGGTCACCACTCAGGATACCAGTGACTCTACAGTCTCCACAGTCCTTCACTGGTTATCCAAAGCCAGCACCTCAGAATAATAATGGGTAGGAGAAATAACAAAAAATCATAAGAGTATGGGACTCCCATAGGGGACGTTGGATGATGAAACGCGAAAAGCGGGGCTAGCACGTGATGTCACCATACGCTGGGTTCAAAGTTTTGGCTGAAGGCGACTCTGCTTACTAAATATGCTTGCATACTTGTATCAGTGGAGACACACGGATATGTCAGTGTATTGATTTGATTTTCAATAAAGGAATATTAGATGGTTTTAAGCTATGGGAACTTCCTTCTTTCTTTCTTGATTCATCTAATTTATGGAGTTATATGGAATTATCCCTTTGAGTGGTCTTTGAGTGGACAGTTGTGGAGCTGCAGAGTTGTGGAGCTGCAGATCGTCACTCCCGGAGTATTATGTCCCATCTGCTGGTTTTATTTATTATTACCAGCTTCGGGCTTTGGTGAGTTTATTTCGTATTTACGGTGGTGACCAACTCCAGAAGAATTTATGAAGAATTTACATTAGATTTGATCTCACATGGGACACGTATGAACTTTGCTGCATAAATTCTTTTGTATGAACTTTTTTTTAGAAACTTTACTAAAGTATTTGCTTATTTGCATTTTGCATAATGCACATAGCACTTTTGGATATTTTTGATTGCAATAATTGATATAATTTGCATTTTTGCACATTTCGCACTTTGTACTTTGATATATATTGTTTATCGAATTTGCATAGTTTATATTGTGTGAGTATAGATTTTTGGTAGCGCTGTCCACTTTTTATATAGCATGCTGGTAGAATAATTAGATCCTATCTAAATTGGCCCTGGTAAGTGTATGTATTATTATGAGACCTTAGATCAGGGGACTTCAAACTATGGCCCTCCAGTTGTTTAGGAACTACAATTCCCATCATGCCTAGTCATGTCTGTGAATGTCAGAGTTTTACAATGCCTCATGGGATGTGTAGTTCCGCAACAGCTGGAGGGCCGTAGTTTGAGGATCCCTGCCTTAGATTGTAAGCTCCTTGAGGGCAGGGACTGATGTGAATGTGCAATATATATATATATATATATATATATATATATATATATATATGTGTGTGTAAATCACTGTTGAAATTGACAGCACTATAATTATAGGTACCTGCAATAAAATAAAAATATGTACATATGTGGGAAAGAAAAGGATTTGGGTCCCATTGTTTGGATAAGCTAACCTGGCCTCAGTCAATTAATAGAATATTTTTATTATACAAGATTTATATAGCACCAAAAATGTACACAGCTCTTTACATTATGAGGGCAAATAATACAGTTGCAATAATAATATTAATAATAATAGAATTCAATACAGTAGGAATCAGTGGGCCCTACTCGTTAGAGCTTACAATCTAGGAAGGAGAGTCAAGAGATACAAAAGGTAATAACTGTTGGGGATGAGCTGATGAAGAAAATAAAAGTACAGTTGTTAGATAGAGGCAGTATAGGCCTCTCTGAAGAGAAGGGGTTTCCGGTATCATATAAAAGTGACAGGGTTGGAGATAATTAGGCAGATTTGGGTAGGTAGTTACATAGAATGGGAGAGACTTAGGAGAAGTCCTGGATGCGAGCATAAGAGAAGGTGACAAGGGAGCTAGAGAACAGGAGGTCTTGGGAGGAATGAAGAGAACCATTTGGTTTGTATTGTGAGTCTTGGTTAGTGGTGTAGCTGGGGCAAAATTGTGGATGGCTTTGTAAGTTATTGTTGATATTTTTAATTTCATTTGTTGAGTGAGCGAAAGCCAGTGATTGGCAGAGAGGAGTAGCTGAACAGTTGGTAAGGTGGATGAGTCTGGCAGCAGTATTCATGATGGACTGAAGAGGGTTTATCCTACAGTATGTAAAGGTAATCCAGTGAGGAGGGAGTTGCAGTAGTCGAGGTGAGAGATGACAAGAGAGTAAATTAGAAGCTTTGTTGTGTCATTGACTAGGAAGGGGCGTATTTTGGAGATGTTGGAGAGGTTGAGGTGGCAAGCTTTGAGCAGTGATTGGATATGGGCCCGAAAGAATAGTTCAGAGTCCAGGATTACGTCTAGCACCTTGGCATCGGAGGATGGGTTGATAGTCGTGCCAACGATCTTGACAGAGAGGTGAGGGGAAAAGACACATGGGGAGGAAATAAAATGAGCTCTGTTTTGGATAGATTGAGTTTGAGGAAGTGGTGTAACATCCAGACTGATATGTCTGTTAGTAAATTAGTGATGCGTGAGGAGACTGATGTTGTTAGCTGAAGAGGAGAGAGATTTGGGTGTCAAAAGCATAGAAATTATATTGGAAGCCATGGGAGGCTGTAAACTGACAAAGGGAGGAAGTGTGGATCGAGAAAAGGAAAGGTACAAGAACAAAACCCTGGGGGACCCTGCTGGAGAAAGGAAGAGGGGAGGAGAAAGTAAAATTGTAAGTGATGCTGAAGACGCAGTGAGATAGGTAGGATGAGAACCAGCAAGAGTACAGTCACTGAGACCAAAGGAGTGGAGTTTTTTAAGACGGTTCATAGTGGTTCACTGTGTCAAAGGCAGCAGAGAGGTCCAGCAGTAGGAGAACAGAATATTTTCCATTGGTTTTAGCTATTAGTAGATCATTTGTGAGTTTTAGGAGAGCAGTTTCTGTGAAATCCAGACTGTAAGTGATCATGAAGGTTGTTCACAGTGGGAAGGTTGCTTGGTCGATTGTAGACCAGACATTCAAGGTGTTTGGAGGAAAAGGGGAGAAAGGAGATGGAGAATGGTGGGGTCCAATGGGGGCTTTTTAAGTACTAGAGCATGTTTTAGAGAGTTGAGGAAGATGTCAGAAGAGAGAGAGAGATTGAAGATGTGAGTTAGAGAGTGTAGACTAGAGCCAGAGGATGACCATAGCATTTGCGGGGGGGGGGGAGGGGGGGACAGGGTCCAGGGGGCAGGTGGGCATATTTGCCTTACCAGCAGTTCTCATCTATCTTCAGAACATAAAGATATCAGAAAATATGTTGCACACCCACACTGATCAAACTCTAACAAAAATATTTTCATAATTACAATATTATTTAAATATGGTACAGTGGAAGGAAACCCTCCTATTGTTTTCAGCCAAGGAAGCTGCCATCTCGGTCTTGTCATCTTGGTTTAATCTACAACTGCCATGATGCTTCACATGTAATCAGTTATGACACCAGCCATTATATATTTTGCAAGTCTGGTTGAGAGCACAATTAATGGTAGTGTTACATTTCCGGCATGTGCAGGATGTGCATGTGTAACTGTTTTTTGATATTGTTAAATGGATGGGTTTACCTCCGCTTTAATGAAGATTTCACAAAAACTCATACACTGAACAAAATAATAAACGCCACACTTTTGTTTTTGCCCTCATTTTTCATAGGCTGAACTCAAAGATCTAAGACTTTTTCTATGTACACAAAGGGCCTATTTCTCTCAAATATTGTTCACAAATCTGTCTAAATCTGTGTTAGTGAGCACTTCTCCTTTGCCGAGATAATCCATCCACCTCACAGGTTTGGCATATCAAGATGCTGATTAGACAGCATGATTATTGCACAGGTGTGCCTTAGGCTGGCCAAAATAAAGGCCACTCTAAAATGTGCAGTTTTATCACACAGCACAATGCCACAGATGTCGCAAGGTTTGAGGGAGCGTGCAATTGGCATGCTGACTGCAGGAATGTCCACCAGAGCTATTGCCTGTTGAATTAAATGTTAATTTCTCTACCATAAGCCGTCTCCAAAGGCGTTTAAGTTTGGCAGTACATCCAACCGGCCTCACAACCGCAGACCACGTGTAACCACACCATCTGTATGCAACACTAGTCCATTGCACTATACCTGCCTTTCTGCTTCCTTTCTCTATGGGGTAACTGAGCTCTGGGATGACCCTCAATGTATTCTTTCCAACAATATTTTATTGAAATATTAGAACATTACAAAAAAGAATAAAGAGAAGGGTCAAATACACAACCGTATGCCCAATAGTACCTCTCTTCGATTTGAGAAGTGTCTTGCGTATACAATACATAACAATGTGAAATATCTTGACAAAGCACAACAAAATAGAACATAACCAAACCGGGCCCTTCAGTATGGGAGTGAAATTGTGGTATGGAGTGTTGGGGTAGTGAGTTAGAGTATAGATGCGCTCTCCAGTAGATAATGGTCTCTGTTAGGGGGTACAAAGCTCTTGGTGGTGGGTCGTTTTATGGCACTTTTCCACTGCAAGTACCGGCTCGGCTCTACTCGGCCCTGCTTGGCCCGGTTCGCTTTTCCACTGCTGGTACCGCATGGTACGGTGTTGGAACGGTTCGGTACGGTACGGTATGGTTTGCTTTTCCACTAAAGTAGTACTAAAGTTAAGTGGGTGGGATAACAACGATTCTCTGACCAATCAGTGGCTAGAAGTGACTGCATGCAAAGGATTGTGGGATATGGTACCGGGTATGGTACCTCTTGGAACCACAATCGAGGTGGTACTGTTTTTGAGAGCTGTACCGTTCGGTTCCATGAAGTGGAAAAGCGCCACCGTACCGTACCGAACCGTTCCTACACCGTACCATGCCGTACCAGCAGTGGAAAAGCACAAAAGCAAGCCGAACCGTTCGGTTCCATGCAGTGGAAAAGCGCCATTAGTATTCTTTGGCCAAAAGAGTTGAGAACTACTGTCCTACTAGCTGAACCACAGAAATAAATAGAGTGGTTTGCATTTGCTATACATCTTTTCTACAAAGCTCCTGGTCTGACATGGCCCTTACAAACAAGAAAATGCATGTTTTCTATTCTCCTAGTATAAAGTATTATGTATTTAGTGCTTCTTGCTTTATAGTGATAAACAGTAATTTTATAAACACCAAAAATAATTAACACCAGTTTCCTGTTTCACTAAATAGTACTCTTCTTCTTTTTGCAGTACTCTAGGTTGTTTTATTGGTAAACACTTTATATGCGGGATGTTTACTGTAGCACAGTTTCCAGCCACAATATAACTAAAACCTGTCCCCAAAGTAGCCTTGAGCACTGCTTTGGAATGGTTCTAATTATCCTTCTCCTTCCTGGACACTGGCTGTTAAAAATTCTAATGCAGCAGTTCCTCTGAAGTGGACCAACAGCTGCTGGGCCTTAATGTATCATTATTTCCTTGACAGTTAGTTAAAATTATTATGAATTAAATGTAATGTCTTTCACAATAAGCAAATAGGCAGTCAGAGAATATCTCACATATCATAGGGCATATGTTCACACTGTATGACAGTCTCCAAATACATATTAAATTATATCAGGATTGCCTGTGTTAGTTGTTTCACAAATATGTTGTAAAATGCTTTGGATGGTTGCTTGAAAGTGACAGAATATTGAAATGTCATGATTCCACTGCTGCTGGATATTATAGCAAGTACAGTTGGAAATAATTTAGATAAAAGGTTTTATCAAAGGTCAATGATACCATCATATTAGCATCATTTAAAGTTGAACTCCAGCCAAAGCTTTTCTTTTTACTTTAGATAGGGTTGGCAAGAGTTAAATACTGCCAGGTTTTATCATTAAACCGGAAAGCTGATACTGTTCAGGGAAAAAAACATCTACACATTTTAATGTGTAGATTTTAAAAATAGTTTAATTTTAAGCATTTAATTTGTGGATTCTGATTACATCTGAATTAAAATACATTTTATACTAAAAAAAGTGCAGTGCTGATCAAGACACATAATGAAAAATATGTATAAAAATATAAATCCTCCTAATACCGTGTACCAACACCACAGTAAAAAAATGTGTATAACATGATAAATCAAAACATTGTACATATAAAAAAAAATTGTGCAACAAATAGATATGTGTACATATGAATTAAAAAAAATATCTATAAAGAAATACAAAGCCATATAAGTGATTAGACATCAAAAAGAATAAAATTTGATGATAGTATTCAGTGTCCCAGTTGAATATTTGAACGAATATAAAACTGGAACACTGAATGCTATCATCATATTTTTTCTTTTTTATGTCTTGGTACTTGTATGGACTTTTCTCTATGGATATTTTTTGAATTCATATGTACAATGTTTTGATTTATCATGTTGCACACAATTTTTTACTGTGGTGTTGGTACACGGTATTAGGAGGATTTATATTTTCATACATATTTTTTATCATGTGTCTTGATTAGCGCTGCACTTTTTGTTTGTATATATGTTTTTTTGGTCTTCTCTTTTGGCCTGTGCTAGGAGCTGTCAATTGACTACTTTTTTCATGTATTTAGTGCAGATTTTTCACGATTCATACATTCTTTTAAAAATACAATATACTCAAAAAGACGTACACAGTCACTAATTAAAGAGTAATTCAACTTCTGGGTGATCTACGTACAGTGCATTCGGAAAGTATTCACAGCGCTTCACTTTTTCAACAATTTGTTATGTTACAGCCTTATTCCATTAAATTTAATATTTTCCTCAAAATTCTACAAACAATACCCCATAATGCCAATGTGAAAGAAGTTTTCTTGAAATCTTTGCAAATTTATTAAAAATAAAAAATGAAAAAAATCACATGTGCATAAGTATTCACAGCCATTGGTCAATACCTTGTTGAAGCACCTTTGGCACCAATTAAAGCATCAAGTCTTTTTGAGTATGATGCTACAGCCCTGGCACATCTGTTTTTGGGCAGTTTCTCCCATTCTTCTTTGCAGGACCTCTCAAGCTCCATCAGGTTGGATGGGGAGCGCTGCTGAACAGCCATTTTTAGATCTCTACAGAGATGTTCAATCGGGTTCAAGTCTGGGCTCTGGTGGGGTCACTTAAGGACATTTACGGAGTTGTCCCATAGCCACTCCTTTCGTTATCTTGACTGTGTGTTTAGGGTCGTTGCCCTGTTGGAAGATGAACATTCACCCCAGTCTGAGGTCCAGAGGGCTCTGGATCAGGTTTTCATCAAGGATGTCTCTGTACATTGCTGCATTCATCTTTCCCTCGATCCTGACTAATTTTTCCATTCCTGTCACTGAAAAACATCCCCACAGCATGATGCTGCCACCACCATGCTTCACTGTAGGGATAGTATTGCCCAGGTGATGAAAGGTGCCTGGTCCCCTACAGACATGACTCTTGCCATTCAGGCCAAAGATTTCAATCTTTGTTTCATCAGACTAGAGAATTGTGCTTCTCATGATCTGAGAATCCTTCAGGTGCCTTTTGGCAAAACCCAGACAGGCTATCATGTGCCTTTTACTGAGGAGTGGCTTCCATCTGGCCACTCTACCATACAGATCTGATTGGTGGAGTGCTGCAGAGATGGTTGTTCTTCTGGAAGGTCCTCCTCTCTCCACAGAGAAACATTGGAGCTCTGTCAGAGTGACCATCGGGTTCTTGGTCACCTCCCTGACTAAGGCCCTCCTTCCCCAATGGCTTAGTTTGGCCGAGCGACCCTCTCTAGGAAGAGTCCTTGTGCTTCCAAACTTCTTCCATTTAAGGATGATGGAGGCCACTGTCCTCATTGGGACTTTTAATACTGCAGAAAAGATTCTGTACCCTTCCTCAGATCTATGCCTCGAAACAATCCTGCCTCAGAGGTCTACAGACAATTCCTTGGACTTCAGCTTGGTTTGTGCTCTGACATGCATTGTTAACTGTGGGACCTTATATAGACAGGTGTGTGCCTTTCCAAATCATGTCATATCAACTGAATTTACCACAGGTGGACTCCAATAAAGATATAGAAACATCCCAAGGATTATCAGTGGAAACAGGATGCACCTAAACTCAATTTTGAGTGTCATGGCAAAAGCTGTGAATGTACATGTCATTTTTTTCTTTTTAAAAAATTTGCAAAGATTTCAAACACACTTCTTTCACATTGTCATTATGGGATATTGTTTATAGTATCTTGAGGAAAATAATTACTTTAATTCATTTTTGAATAAGGCTGTAACATAAAAAAAATGTGCCAAAATTAAAGCACTGTGAATACTTTCCGGATGGGCTTTACATGGCAGGGATTTTAACAAACTTTATTGCTGATTCCTACCTTTTGTTATTCTGAAAAAATAGCTGTTTATTTACATGTGTAAAGTGAATGACAATGGTAGTGATTTTATAATTATGATAATCAATCAGCTGCTGCACTTGCTGCATTCTAATGAGGAAGGTTTCAGGGTTTGTATCCCTTTTAGACATGATTTCCCTTTGAGAGTATCTCACTAAAAGTTACATTTTTGTTGTTTGACTTCTGGCAAAATCAGTAAGCCAATCACACAAGCAGGAAATGACATACTTGGGGAGCGCTCTGTATACTATCTGTGTACTACCTGCCTCCAGGTTGCCATATAGCATTTTGCAGAAAATTACATATTGAAAAGGAAAGGTAATGTTTAAAAACTATCAGTTACATTATGACTTGTGTAGCAATTGTATACGCTATATATATTTTTTTATTTGCTTTTTTATCCCACAAAAGTGGAATTACCCTTTAAAATCTACCTTATAAGATTTTTAAAATGAATGTTGCCTAAAAAGCCTAAATGCCAAACACCTGCTCAGAATTGCCATATATATAATCCTGTTCATAAAAAATATTAGTATAATGACTACCTTTTCAATGTCTTAATTTATATTTTACAATAAAGTCCACGTATCCGACTTCACCATGTATAATAATAATTATTCCTTGACATAATGATTCATTTTCTCTTAAGAGTCTAACCCAAGAAAATATGTGCTTATGAATCTGATCTAGATAGATAGTTTTGAATTTATTTGTAAGGGATATGTCTTCTACATAGATGAAATGATACTTAAAATTGACTCCAACATCCTGCAGATCGCTCAAATCTAATCAGTAGATGCCTCAAGCAAAACAACTCATTGCAACTGAAAGATGCATTTACCATGGATATTTGCTTGTTAACAAGGATTCCTTCCCTATACTGATCGTGGCTTCTATAAAGTATTGAAATTGCAAATGTAAATGTCAAACATCAAATAAGCACTCTGGCATTGTGGACCAAAATTATAATTACCCTCTTCTGGAGTTTGACAGCATCTCATAGGAATATTTATGTAACAAAACTTCCAAAACTCCGTATATGAACAAATTTATGTTATTATAATAGCACAAAATATCATGTCCTCATAGGTGCTTTTTATAAAGTAATATATGTTGATATAGGCAAGAAAGCGCTATTTGTGCTAAAACAGGTGGTATAGGCCTCACAGATATTGATTTCCACCAAACACATACCTCCCAGCATTTTGAGATGGGAACAAGGGACACCTATTAAAAAGGAATTAAAGTCTGGAAATTTTTTTTCTTTTTTGGTTACCTGCAAAGTAAAAGCATACTAGCACTTTATGTGACACTTAAGTACCTGCAAACGAAGCCCGCATCGTCCCCGCTGGAGGCCACATCCATCTTCGTCCATCTTCCGTTCGGGTCTGCAAGCTCCAGCTGTGCTACTGCCCGGAGCTGTGTGACGTCACTTCCTCGCATGCGCGTGGGAGCTGCCAGTCATGGAACAGGGCTCTGAATAAATGGCATGGGCACCCGTTCCTTCAGAGTGCATGCGCAGATGACGTCATCGGCTGCATGAAATGTAAATATCTCCTAAACGGTGCAGGTTTAGGAGATATTTACAGTACCTATAGGTAACCCTTATTATAAGATTACCTATACTGTAGGTACAAACATTACAGGGGGGTTTACACTTTAACAAAAGTATATAGGCATACGACACACTCCCTGCCATGCCCCCTTAAAGGAGAATTATTCAAATAAAATATTAGTTAAACCCAAAAGTACTTTTTTTTTACCACTACTATTCCTTTATACTGGCTTTTGGAATTTACAAATGCAGCAATTTAGAAATTGGATGAAATGTTTAGCACTGGGAAACAGTTATTGAAAAATAAAGAGTGCATTTTATATACAGCTATATAGATCAGAACTAAATGAGGAGATATATCAGCGTTACAGGCTTCCTCTAGCTCACAGCCACAATGGATAGTAAAAGATAAAGATAAAAGTAAGGAAGTGGCAGCCAAACTGTAGCGGTTTGCACATAATCTTTCTCAAAATAGTGGGAAAGTGCAACAACCTAAGAAATCTTTATGAATAGCACCATAACTTGTGGACTCTATAACTTTCACAAAGACCAAATAATATACACTTATTTGTTTTTTTTTTACCAAAGATAAGTAGCAGTATAAATTTTGGCCAAAATTTGTGAAGAAAAATGACTAATTTGCAAAATTTTATGACAGAAACAAAGTAAAATGCGTTTTTTCACGATATTTTCAGTCTTTTTGCATTTATAGCACAAAAAATAAAAAACCCAGTATTGATCAAATACCATCAAAAGAAAGCTCTATTTGTGTGAAAAAAAGGACACAATTTTTGTATGGGTACAGTGTTGCATGACTGAGTAATTCTCAGTCAAAGTGTGAGAGCGCTGAAAGCTGAAAATCGGTCTGGGCAGGAAGGGGGTGAAAGTGCACTGTAGGCAAGTGGTTAATGAGGTAAAAATTTCATTTTTTCCAGACTTCTCTGCAGAAGTACAGAGAAGGAGAGTGAAATTCGTAGATATCAAAATGTGGCTGCGGCAGCTAAATGTGCAACATTCTGTGTTATACCCAGAGAGCGAGGGTGTTTTGTTTTTTAGGGTCAAAATGGGAAAAATATATTCACTTATCTGGCATAGAAAAGAAAATGTTTACGGTCAAGGTACAATGGAACTTATAAATGGGTGCACGAGGAAACAATTGATTTTGATCTGCAGACACCGGGTATAAAGTATAGAAGTTATGGGTTAAAGAAATACGGCCTATTTATATAGGGGGGGGGGGGGGGTTCACAATTTATATATACACAAAAAAAAACTTTATTTTTGAGTTAAGATGAATGGTAAGGGGGCGATCTGCTCATGGAATGTGAGGAGAATGGAAGATCCCCTAAAAAAAAAAAAAAAAAAAAGCTTTGTTTAAGGTTTTTTGGTCTCAACTCTTAACCGCTTGCCGACCGCCGCACGACTATATACTGCGGCGGTCAGCCCCTCACAGGCAGAGTGACGTAGCGGTACGTCACTAGCCTGGGAGGGTCTGGGGAGCGAGCGCGCGCCGCCGGCGGACCCAATGTCCGCCGGCCACTCTGCGATCGGCGGGGGAGAGGGAGAAAGTCAGGCAGCTTGTGTAAACAAGCTGCCTGTCATTCTCCTCGGTGTAAAGACACTGATCACACGGATCTAGTATGTAGATCCGTTGATCAGTGTCCTTACAGCTCAAGCCACAGCCAATCACAGTAGAAAGCACGCCCCTAGGGACACACACAGCCCCTCCCTCCCAAATAAAGTTAACCCCTTCACTACCAGTGTATTTTTACAGTAACAGTGCATATGTATAGCACTGATTACTGTAGAAATGTCACTGGTAACCCCAAAAGTGTCAAAAATGTCAGTCAAGGGTCCGATCTGTCCGCCCCAATGTCGCAGTAACGCAAAAAAAAATCACAGATCGCCGCCATTACGCGTTAAAAAAAAAACAACAAAAATGACAAAAATCTTTCCCTTTGTTAGTAAACGCGATAACTTTTGCGCAAACCAATAAAAATACGCTTTTTGCGATTTTTTTTACCAAACATAGGTAGCATAAAACAAATTGGCCGAAAATGTTAAAAAATGTTGATTTTTACATTTTTTTTTGGGGGAATTTCATATAAAAAAATGTGAAAAATATTGTTATTTTTGCAAAATTGACGCTCTTTTTTTGTTTATAGCGCGTGATCAAAAAATCGCACAGGTGATCAAATACCACCAAAAGAAAGCTCTGTTTGTGGGAAAAAAAGGACGCCAAATTCGTTTAGGTACATCGTCGCACGACCGCGCAATTGTCCGTTAAAGTCACGCAGTGCCGAATCGCAAAATACCCCCTGGTCGTTTAGCAGCCAAATCCTCCGGGGCTTAAGTGGTTAAAGTATCTGTCTTTTGCCTGCAGGAGACACACCTGACCAAAGAAACAGTGTCGCGATTAAAATGTAAAGGATTCTCTTGTCAGTATCATTCAGTGCATATTGAAAAAAATAAATCTCCAGCGCTATCATATAATTCCAAATAAATTGGTGTATGGGTGAGGCTGCTGCTATCATTTAAAGGTTTTTCCTTAGCTAGTAATCATGTACAATATTCAATATAGTGAAGCGCTACCTCTTTCATATGCAGAGCTGGATATAGCTAAAAAAAAAAAAAAATATATATATATATATATATATATATACCTGTGTGTAAGGTGATGAAATGTCAATTCAATAGAGGTGTATCCATTAGGGCTGCGCATCTTCACTTATCTCGCGATTCGATGCGATTACGATTATTAGGGTCGCGATTCGATACGATTAGATTCCGCGATGCATCAGGATGCATCACGATTACTATGGGGACCTTTTCTAAAGGGGGATCTATGGTGACCCTGCTCTAAAGGCGGATCTATGGGGACCCTTCTCTAAAGGGGGATCTATGGGGACCCTTCTCTAAAGGAGATCTATGGGGAGCCTGGGCCTGTCCTAAAGGGGATCCAGGGGAACTGAGCTCTAAAGGGGGGTCTATGGGGACCCTGCTCTAAAGGGGATCTATGGAATAGATCCCCTTTAGTGCAGGGTCGCCATAGATCCCCCTTTAGAGCAGGCCAGCATCCCCAGAGATCCCCCTTTAGTAGAGCAGGTTCCCCCATAGATCCCCCTTTAGTAGAGCAGGTCCCCTCATAGATCCCCCTTTAGAGCAGGCCACATCAGGTTTGAAGAGTTACCTGATGCTAGTTGTAGTACCGTAGGCCCTGGTAAGGAGGAATGCTGGGCTCTGTAGTCCCCCTAGTTGTAGTATAGCAGGCTCTGGTAAGGAGGAATGCTGGGCTCTGTAGTCCCCCTAGTTGTAGTATAACAGGCTCTGGTAAGGAGGAATGCTTGGCTCTGTACAGAGCTACAGAGCCCAACATTCCTCCTTACCAGGGCCTGTTATACTACAACTAGGGGGACTACAGAGCCCAGCATTCCTCCTTACCAGGGCCTACTGTACTACAACTAGGGGGACTACAGAGCCCAGCATTCCTCCTTACCAGGGCCTACTGTACCACAACTAGGGGCACTACAGAGCCCAGCATTCCTCCTTACCAGGGCCTGTTATACAACAACTAGGGGGACTACAGAGTCTGACCACAGAGTGCCCCCAGATTGACCACAGTGTGCACCCTTTCAATGCCAGAGTGACCAGTGTGCCCCCAGATTGATCACAGCGTGCCCCCAGATTGACCACAGTGTGCCCCCAGAGTGACCACAGTGTGCCCCCAGATTGACCACAGTGTGCACCCTTTCAATGCCAGAGTGACCAGTGTGCCCCCAGATTGATCACAGCGTGCCCCCAGATTGACCACAGTGTGCCCCAAGAGTGACCACAGCGTGCCCCCAGATTGACCACAGTGTGCACCCTTTCAATGCCAGAGTGACCAGTGTGCCCCCAGATTGATCACAGCGTGCCCCCAGATTGACCACAGCGTGCCCCAGAGTGACCACAGTGTGCACCCTTTCAATGCCAGAGTGACCAGTGTGCCCCCAGATTGATCACAGCGTGCCCCCAGATTGACCACAGTGTGCCCCCAGAGTGACCACAGTGTGCACCCTTTCAATGCCAGAGTGACCAGTGTGCCCCCAGAGTGACCACAGTGTGCCCCAGATTGACCACAGTGTGCACCCTTTCAATGCCAGATTGACCAGTACACTTACCTGCAGTGGCAGGCGTCTTCTCCTCGGTCCTCCCGCCTCCTCCGAGTCCTCCGCAGCCCCCGCTCTCCTCGGTCCTCCCGCCTCCTTCAAATCCTCGGCCACACACGATCCCCCGCTCTCCTCGGTCCTCCCGCTCCTTCGAGTCCTCGGCCACACACGATCCCCCGCTCTCCTCGGTCCTCCCGCTCCTTCGAGTCCTCGGCCACACATGATCCCCCCGCTCTCCTCGGTCCTCCCGCCTTCTCCGAGTCCTCCGCAGAATCACTCCGTTGACGAGGAGGGCAGAGCCGCAGAGCATAGGCTAGGCAGGCAGTGGGCGATCCGACCGGCGCCCAGCCGGAACTTCATGTGCAGTGCAGCGGTTCATGATGCGACGCGGCGCTTCTTCATGTATACCCCACCCCCGGAAGTGACGTCATTAGAATAATCGATTATTCAACCA
The DNA here is from genome assembly GCF_965119305.1 of Pelophylax lessonae. Lineage (NCBI taxonomy): Eukaryota > Metazoa > Chordata > Amphibia > Anura > Ranidae > Pelophylax > Pelophylax lessonae. The sequence goes on along the minus strand of NC_138772.1, from coordinate 214,914,131 downwards.
CCCCGAATCGATGCAGAATCGCGAAGGGTCGCATTGCGATGCATCGATTTGGCGATTATATTCAGCAGCCCTAGTATCCATATTAAAAAATTCACATAGAGTAAATAGATTACATAATCATGTCAGAATATCCAATGTGCATTACAAAAAATTGATATACAAATAAATAAAAATAATTAAGTCAAGTGCTCAGTGTCTATACAGCAGTGTGACAATGATAATGTGAATATCCAATGCAGTGATACATTTACGTATATACATGTCAACAATGAAATATATAATATAAAGTGAAAAACAATTGCCAAAAAGTGGGTAAATAACAAAGCAAATGAAGTCAATATTTGTGTGAATATCCTATTAGGTTGTGTTAGGTGAATACCTTCACCTATGTCTGTAGGTAAGTGATGGTTGTCTTCGTTATAGTGCCACCAACCCAGTGCTCACTAGCCTCTCATCTATCTTTCTTGTAAAAAGCCTCTTTAAGCCAAGCTGGGTTCTCTAGGCCATATAGATGGCCCATGCAATATAGAATCTTGGGAGTGAGGATAAAGATAATCCTCTCATAGTGTAGTAATTCAAATATTTTATTGGTGTAGAAGCATAAAAAACTCACATCATAAAAACTCTATAATTGGCAGTGTTCCACTCTTCCTAGTTTGAGCGTCACTTCCTGGTACGCTCCGTCTCTACCCTACGCGTTACGTCACGTGCTTCGTTACTTGTTCCGGGGATGACAGGGGATGTGTTATGGGACTATTTTGTGTCAGCACTAGGCTTGAGCGAACCTGGACTGTATTGTTCGGGTTCGTACCGGACTTTTGGGTATTCGGTAACCGGACCTGAACCAGAACATTTCACTGTATGTTTGGGTACTGTCCGTTGTTCGGTAACGTTATTTGATGTTTTGGCATGGTTTTAATTGTGCGGTTTCAACAGGTGCAAGGCAGCCAATCAGCAAGCATTTAACTAGTGTGCCCTAGAAGCCATCACATCCATGCCTACTAATGGCATGGCTGTGATTGGCCAGTGCAGCATGTGACCCAGAGTCTATATAAGCTGGAGTCACATAGCGCCGCGCGTCACTCTGCTCAAACTATACTAGGGAGAGGTTCCTGATACGTTTGCTGAGGGAGAGATAGGAGATTACTGTAGGGTCAGGCTGGAGATTGCTTTGAGGGAAAGCATAGGAACAATCTTCTATAATCAGACAGTGATCTACATTGATTTGATTGTGTGGGGGTGCAGTGTACGATCTTTTTGCCCGGAGGGAGAGATAGGAGATTACTGTAGGGTCAGGCTGGAGATTGCTTTGAGGGAAAGCATAGATAGGAACAATCTTCTTTAATCAGATAGCGATCTACATTGATTTGATTGTGTGGGAGAGCAGTGCACAATATTTTTGCCTGGAGGGAGAGATAGGAGATTACTGTAGGGTCAGGCTGGAGATTGCTTTGAGGGAAAGCATAGGAACAATCTTCTTTAAACAGACAGCGATCTACATTGATTATATTATGTGGGGGTGCAGTGCACGATCTTTATGCCCTGACCTGAGCCCAGTGTGGAGGAGAAAGGAGAATTTTTTCTTTTTATCAGTCTGTTAGGCGTGCGGTGCTGCACATTTAATGCAAGCTCAGTGCATATGTGTCTGCTTAATCTGCATTTAAAAAAGATAGAAACATTTTTCCTGCATATTTTACTTTGACATACAGTCTTTCGACAGACACTGCTTTTCTAACCTGCTCTTCAAAAAGCACCAATGTAAGGGGAAAATAAATATTTTTCAGTATTTAGGGAAAATAAATATTTCAGTTTTTCATTCAAATTAGTTTTTTTTTTAATTCAATAGCGGAATAGAACAACAACAGTATCCAACCTGTTAGGCATGCGGTGTGTAGCGGCCATTTCCTGCAACCTCAGTGCATATGTGTCTGCTTAATCTGCATTTAAAAAAGAAAAAACTATTTTCCTTCATATTTTACTGTGACTTACAGCGTTTAGACAGACACTGTATTTCAAATCTGCTATTCAACAAGCACCAATTAAGGGGACAATTATTTTTCAGCTTTTCATTCATATGTTACAGTGCGATACACCCATTGAATACTGTTGTTGTATTCCGCTTTGCAATAAAAACCCATTTAGGGGAAAAAAAGTTAATTGCGGCCCTCTCCGCATATGGTACAGTGAGATACACCCATTGCATACGGTTGTATTCCGCTTTGCAATACAAACCCATTTAGGGGAAAAAAAGTTAATTGTGGCCCTGTCTGCATATTTACAGTGAGATACACCCATTGCATACTGTTGTGTTGCGCATTGCAATAAAAACCCATTTAGGGGGAAAAAAAAGTTAATTGCGGCCCTGTGTGCATATGGTTCAGTGAGATACACCCATTGCATACTGTTGTGCTGCGCATTGCAATAAAAACCCATTTAGGGGAAAAAAAGGTTAATTGCAGCCCTGTCTGCATATGTTACAGTGAGATACACCCATTGCATACTGTTGTATTCCGCTTTGCAATACAAACCCATTTAGGGGGAAAAAAATGAATTGCGGCCTAGTCTGCATATTAGTTTACTGTGAGATACACCCTTTCTATACTGTTGTTCTATTCCGCTATTCAATAAACACCCATTTAGGGGAAAAATATTACATTGTGGCCTAGTCCACATATTTTACTGTGAGATACACCCTTTGGATACTGTTGTTCTATTCCGCTATTCAGTAAACACCCATTTAGGGAAAAAATATTACATTGTGGCCTACACTGCATATTTTACTGTGAGATACACCCTTCGGATACTGTTGTTCTCTTCCGCTATTCAATAAATACCCATTTAGGGAAAAAATATTACATTGTGGCCTAGCGTGCATATTTTACAGTGAGATACACCCATTGCATATGGTTGTATTCCGCTTTGCAATACAAACCCATTTAGGGGAAAAAAAGTTAATTGTGGCCCTGTCTGCATATGTTACAGTGCGATACACCCATTGCATACTGTTGTATTCTGCTTTGCAATACAAACCCATTTAGGGGACAAAAAAGTTAATTGCGGCCCTGTCTGCATATGGTACAGTGAGATACACCCACTGCATACTGTTGTGTTGCGCATTGCAATAAAAACCCATTTAAGGGAAAAAAAGTTAATTGCGGCCTAGGCTGCATATGTTATAGTGAGATACACCCATTGCATACTGTTGTATTCCGCTTTGCAATACAAACCCATTTAGGGGAAAACAAATAAACTGCGGCCTAGTCTGCATATTTTACTATGAGATACACCCTTTCTATACTGTTTTTCTATTCCGCTATTCAGTAAACACTCATTTAGGGAAAAAATATTACATTGTGGCCTAGTCTGCATATTTTACTGTGAGGTGCACCCTTTGGATACTGTTGTTCTATTCTGCTATTTGATAAACATCCATTTAGGGAAAAAAATATTACATTGTGGCCTAGTCTGCATATTTTACTGTGAGATACACCCTTTGGATACTGTTGTTCTATTCCGCTATCCAATAAACACCCATTTAGGGAAAAAATATTACATAGCGGCCTAGTCTGCATATGTTACAGTGCAACAAGGCACACAGGTCTCGCATGGAGGCCCAGTTATTGGTGGCGAAGTGGTGCTGTTCCACAGAGTGACTCATGTGTGCGTGCTGCAGCTGAAACTCCACTATGGTCTGCTGCTGCTTGCACAGTCTGGCCAGCATGTGCAAGGTGAAGTTCCACCTTGTGGGCACGTCACATATGAGGCGGTGAGCGGGAAGGCCAAAGTTATGCTGCAGCGCTGACAGGCGAGCAGCAGCAGGGTGAGAACGCCGAAAGTGCGCACAGACGGCCCACACTTTCTTCAGCAGCTCTGACATATCGGGGTAATTTCTAAGGAACCACTGCACCACGAATTTCAGCACATGTGCCAGGCAAGGGATGTGTGTCAAATTGGCTAGGCCCAGAGCTGCTACGAGATTTTGCCCATTATCGCACACCACCAGGCTGGGCTTGAGCCTCACTGGCACCAACCACTCATCGGTCTGCTGTTCAATGCCCCTCCACAACTCCTGCGCGGTGTGTGGTTTTTCCCCCAAACAGGAAAGTTTTTAAAACTGCCTGCTGTCGTTTACCTCTGGCTGTGCTGAAGTTGGTGGTGAAGGTGTTACGCTGACCGGATGAGCAGGTGGTAGAGGATGAGGAAGCGGAGTAGGAGGAGTTAGGAACAGGAGGCAAACTGAAGCGCACTGCAATCCTCAATGGTGGAAGGGCATGCGCCAAACTGCTATCCGCCTCTGGCCCAGCCGCCACTGCATTTACCCAGTGTGCTGTTAGAGAGATATAACATCCCTGACCGTGCTTACTGGTCCACGTATCCGTAGATAGGTGGACCTTGCCACAGATGGCGTTGCGCAGTGCACACCTGATTTTTGTCACCCACTTGGTTGTGCAGGGAAGGGATGGCTTGCTTGGAAAAGTAGTGGCAGCTGGGCACGCCGTACTGTGGGACAGCCACCGCCATAAGGCTTTTAAAACTCTGCGTCTCCACCAGATGGAATGACAGCATTTCAAAGGCCAGGAATTTTGAAATGCTGGCATTTAGGGCCAGGGATCGCGGGTGGGTGGGGGGGGGGGGTACTTCCTCTTCCGCTCCAGTGTTTGGGAGATAGAAAGCTGAACGCTTCCACGGGACATTGTGGAGATGGTTGTTGGTGACCCAGGTGGTGGTGTTGCTGGCAGATCCTTTGTTTGTGGGGTGGCAGGTGCCGGTCTCACTACAGAGGTGGATGAAGAGGCCGAGACTGCAGCAGAAGAGGAAGCAGGAGGAGCCAGAGACCTTTCTTGGTTTTTAAGGTGTCTACTCCACTGCAGCTCCTGCTTTGCACTTAGATGCCTGGTCATGCAGGTTGTGCTCAGGTTGAGAAGGTTTATGCCTCGCTTCAGGCTCTGATTGCACAGCATGCAAACCACTCGTGTCCTGTCATCGTCACATTGTCTGAAGAACTGCCACGCTAGGGAACTCCTTTGAGCTGGCTTTGGTGTGCTCGTTCCCTTGCTGCATTGGGCAGTAGCAGGCGTAGTGTCTAGGGCACGGCCGCTCCGCTTTTGCACCCTGCTCCCTCTTCTGCTGTGCTGGTGGCTCTGTGCGACCACCGCCTCTTCCTCCAAACTACTCAGGTCACCTGCATTACATTCTTTCCATGTGGGGTCGAGGACCTCATCGTCCTAGACATCGTCTTCCACGCAGTCTTCACCCCTGCAACCCTTGTCGGTCTCCGCAATTCGGAATTCCACAGCACCTGTGTTTCGTCATCATCCGAGACGTGCTGCGATGGTCCTCCCATGTACTCATCTTGAGACATAAGTGGTTGGACATCGGTGCACTTAATCTCTTCAACTTCTGGGGCAGGGCTAGGTGGATGGCTCTGGCAAACCATGCTAACAGAGTCATCAAAAAGAAGAAGAGACTGCTGCATGACTTGGGGCTCAGACTGCTTGGCTGATTTGCAAGAGGGTGAGGTGAAAGATTGATGGACATCGGCTGCAGGTGGCACTCTGACCTTTCAGCAGAAGACTGGGTGGGAGACAATGTGAAGGAAGTGGAGGCACTGTCAGCAGGGGCGTATCTAGAGCATTTGGCACCGGGGGCGGATCCTATATCTGGCACCCCCCCCCAGGCGACGAACTGCCCATTGACATGTCACGTGTAAAATGTATGGAGACCCCCTTTTACATTACACAGCCCCCTTACCCCTGGACCCCTTTACATTACACAGCCCCCTTACCCCTGGACACCTTTACATTACACAGCCCCCGTACCCCTGGACCTCTTTACATTACACAGCCCCCTTACCCCTGGACCTCTTTACATTACACAGCCCCCTTACCCCTGGACACCTTTACATTACACAGCCCCCGTACCCCTGGACCCCTTTACATTACACAGCCCCCGTACCCCTGGACCCCTTTACATTACACAGCCCCCTTACCCCTGGACCCCTTTACATTACACAGCCCCCATTGGAACCCTTTACATTACACAGCCCCCATCCCCCCATGGAACCCTTTACATTACACAGCCCCCATATAGAACCCATTACATTACACAGCCCCATCCCCCATACAACCCTTTACATTACACAGCCCCCCAATATAACCCCTTTACAATACAAAGCCCCCACCAATAGAACCCCTCTACAATAAATCCCCCCATAGAACCCCTATACAATACAAAGCCCCCCCCATAGAACCCCTATACAATACAAAGCCACCCCCCCAAAAAAAGAACCCCTTTACAATACAAAGCCCCCCGCAAAGAACCCCTTTACAATACAAAGCCACCCTCCCCAGAAGAACCCCTTTACAATACAAAGCCCCCCTCCCCAGAAGAACCCCTTTACAATACAAAGCCACCCCCCCCAAAGAACCCCTTTACAATACAAAGCCCCCCCTCCAAATAACCCCTTTACAATACAAAGCCACCCCCCCAAAGAACCCCTTTACAATACAAAGCCCCCCCTCCAAATAACCCCTTTACAATACAAAGCCATCCCCCCCCTCAAAATAACCCTACATGGCCTCAGCCGAAACACAGAGGTATTCTTGTGGCATTTTACTGATCAATCCATTTTTCCCTCCTGGCAGAGATCAATGACCCTGAGGGACAATACCTTATTTTGATCGGCCATTTGTTTGAATGCAAGGTCACTGTATATTCCTACTACACTCCTAGAAAAGATCATACCACGTTTCTCTCCCATTTACTGCACTATTTAGTGGATGAATCACACAAAAAGAGCATCCCACTGATCTGCGGGGTTCTCTACCTATTTCTACATAAATCTCCTACTTCTGCCCCTCTAGCCCGGTACACTTTCTTTCCAACAACTGTTACACCAACATTTCTTGCTAGATTCGTGGTGAGAGCACAACTCAGCCAGCCAAAGTGGATCATACTCCTAAGCCTATTCATCTGAAGCTCACTAAAGACTCTTATTCCACCCTTTATAATACAAAGCCCCCCCCCCTACCTTTTCAGGAGGAGAGCGGAGGAGGAGGAACTGTTTAAAGCAGAGGATGTGAGAGAGACTCACTGTCACTTACGAGCCCTGAATACACAGCGGTCGGCGCCTCGGCGGAAACTGCAGAAGTTACTGTGCTAGTTGATGAGCAGGTGATTGGTTGATAGGCGGTCCTAGCAACCAATCGCCTTCTCATTAACCAGCACAGTAACTTCTACAGTTCCCGCCGAGGCGCAGACCGCTGTGTATTCAGGGCTCGGGAGTGACAGTGAGTCTCTCTCACGTCCTCTACTTTAAACAGTTCCTCCTCCTCCGCGGCAGAAGCAGTCTGGCGGCCGGCCCCGGGTGTCACCCTGGTCTTCCCTGACACCCCCCTAATGTGTGCCACCCAGGGTGGACCGCCCCCCCCCCCCCCCCCCTATTGGTACGCCACTGACTGTCAGCAACCCAATCTACTATCGCCTGTACTTGTTCTGGCCTCAACATTTGTAGAGGCGCATTAGGCCCTGCCAAATACTGCTGTAAGGTTCTGTCGCCTACTCGCAGCTGAGAAATGTGTTTCACTTGTGCGTGTAGCTGGCACAGATCGAACACGTCCTCTCCTTGCAACAGGGGCTCCACCAGCAGCACCACGTCCCAGCACTAACATGATGGAGCAGTATGTGTGCACTAGACGTACTGAATGATGGGTCTACCCCCTTCAACTCCTGGGTCTCTAAATTGGGCACATGGCCTGAGCTTGCCCTTTACGCCTTGGAGGTGCTGGCCTGCCCTGCAGCCAATGTATTATCTGAACGTGTATTTAGCACGGCTGGGGGCGTTATCACAGACAAGCGCAGCCGCCTGTCCAGAGTCAATGTGGTCAAGCTCACGTTCATTAAAATGAACCAGGCATGGATCCCACAGGACTTGTTACATAGTTAGTGAGGTTGAAAAAAGACATCAGTCCATCCAGTTCAACCTATGATGTGCGCGTGTGTTTGCTGTTAACCATACATTGTATACCCCTGTATGTTGTGGTCTCTAAGGTGCCCATCTAATAGTTTTTTGAAACTATCAATGCTTCCTGCTGATACGACTGCTTGTGGAAGAGAATTCCACATCCTTACCGTTCTTACAGTGAAGAACCCCTTACGCATTTTAAGGTTAAACCGCCTTTCCACTAGTTTTAGTGAGTGGCCACGTGTCTTATTGTATTCCCTTTCTCTGAATAGTTTGTTCCTTATGCTAGGGTCGCCAGTACAGTATATGTACATTGATATCATATCCCCCCTCAATCGTCTCTTCTCCAGAGAGAATAGGTTCAGTGCTTGTAGTCTTTCCTCATAGCAGATGTCCTCCATTCCCTAATTATTTTTGTTGCTCTTCTCTGGACTCTTTCCAATTCCAGCACATCCTTCCTGAGGACCGGTGCCCAGAACTGGACAGCATACTCCAGATGTGGCCGGACCAGAGTCTTGTAGAGTGGGAGAATAATCTCTTTATTTCTGGAGTGAATCCCCTTTTTTATACATCCCAGTATTCTGTTGGCTTTGCTTGCAGCGGCTTGGCATTGCATGCCACTGCCAAGCCTGTTGTCTACCAGTACCCCCAAGTCTTTTTCCATCCTAGACTCACCCAGAGGTTCCCCCCCTAGTGAGTAGCTTGCTTTCTGGTTTCTGGCCCCCAAGTGCATTACTTTACATTTTTTAACATTAAACCTCATCTGCCATGTAGTTGCCCACCCCGTTATTTTGTTCAGGTCCGCTTGTAAGGTTTCCACATCCTGCCCAGAAGATATTGGCATGCTTAGTTTAGTATCATCCGCAAATACTGAGAGTGTACTAGATATCCCCTCCTCTAGATCATTTATGAATAAATTAAACAGGATTGGTCCCAGGACCGAACCCTGGGGGACCCCACTTTCCACACCCGCCCAATCCGAGTACTCCCCATTAATCATCACCCTCTGGACTCTCCCCTGGAGCCAGTTCTCTATCCAGGTACTCACCTTATGGTCCATACCTACCTTCCTTAGTTTGAACAGTAAGCGTTTGTGGGGAACGGTGTCAAAAGCCTTTGCAAAGTCCAGATACACCACATCCACAGGCTTTCCTTTATCTAGATGGCAGCTCACTTCATCATAGAAGGTTAATAGATTGGTTTGGCAAGAACGATTATTCATGAATCCATGCTGATTACTACTAATAATACCATTTTCATTACTAAAGTCTTGTATGTGGTCCCTTAACATCCCCTCCAAAATCTTGCAGACTACAGATGTTAGGCTGACCGGCCTATAGTTACCCGGGATACACCTCGGCCCCTTTTTAAATATTGGTACCACATTGGCTTTTTTCCAATCAGCTGGCACCATACCCGTCTGTAAACTATCCTTAAAGAGCAAGAATAATGGTCTGGCAATCACCTGGCTGAGCTCTTTAAGAACCCTCGGGTGCAAGCCATCCGGTCCCGGTGATTTATTTATGTTAAGTTTCTCTAGTTTAGCTTTAAGTCTATCTTCTGTTAGCCATGGCGGCACTTCCTGAGGTGTGTTGTTTAGTTCGGCCTTACAAGCTGGGTTAGTGTAGCCCCCCGATTCTTTTGTGAAGACTGAAGAGAATAAATTATTTAACACTTCCGCCTTTTCTCTGTCCTCAGTGGCCATATTTCCTTTGTCGTCTTTTATGCGGCCAATGTGTTCTGGCCTCGCTTTCTTACTGTTTATATACTTAAAGAACTTCTTGGGGTTCTTTTTACTCTCCTCCGCTATATGTCTCTCGTGTTCTATTTTAGCCGCCCTGATTTCGTTTTTACATTTCTTATTACACTCTTTGTAATGCTTAAATGCTGCCAATGGCCCCTCAGTCTTGTATTTTTCGAAGGCCTTTTCTTTAGCACTAATATGCATTTTTATGTTGGAGTTTAGCCACCCAGGGTTTAGTTTTGCTCTTTTAAATTTGTTTCCCTTTGGAATGCACTGGTCAATCCCCTTGTTAAGTATGCTCTTGAAGCACTCCCATTTTTCCTCCGTGTTCTTTGTTCCCAGGGTTCTATCCCAATTGATATTTTCTAGCAGCGAGCGCAGTTTTGGGAAATTGGCTCTTTTGAAATTCAGCGTCCTTATATTACCCCTCTGCTTCCTATAACTGTAATTAATACTGAAACTAATTGACCTATGGTCACTGTTTCCTAAGTTGTCCCGTATTTCTATATCCGTGAGCAGGTCTGTATTGTTGGTAATCAGTAGGTCAAGTACCGTACCTTGTGCAGAATAGACATGTATACCGGCCTTACCCAGCCATTGTTGTATTTGATCTTTCTAACTCTTTTAGGATGTACCCTAATTTAAAAATAAATAAAATTAAAAACAAAAACCAGTGTTGGCTACCTTGTCCTCCTCCACCGCCGCTTCCACCTACACAGCCACATCCACCGCCACCTCAACCTCCTACTCCATATGGGCCTCTTCCTCCTCCTACATCATTCAAGATGAATATTTCTTATTTTTCTGTTTTTTATGTTATTTTAAGTTATTTACCTATCCACATTTCTTTGCAGAGCACTTGCCATGCTCTTAAAATTAGTTTGCTGCCATTTGCAGCCCTCTAGCCCTTTCCATGTTTGTTTTAGAGCCATTTTAGTGCTCAAAAGTTTGGGTCTCCATTGACTTCAATGGGGTTCGGGATCGTGGCAAAGTTCGGGTTAAGTCCGGTTCACGAACCCGGACTTTTTTTTCAAGTTCGGTCAAACCCGCCGAACCTGGACATTCAGGTGTTCGCTCAACTCTAGTCAGCACTAAGCCACTAGAAGCCATTATCTAATCGACGTTAGCTGCCATGATGCTGTACCCTCAATTATGTGACTGATATAATCCAGTATATAAACGTATTGATTGTTAGATATAATCGTGTATGATAACGGGAGGGACGTGCACACCGTACAATATAGATACAAACTCTGAATGTATAAAATTACATATAAAATATTATATTGCAATAAGGAATAAAAAAATACATATTTAAAAATATATATAATTTTATATATACACAAAATAAATACTTAACGTCATGCGTTATTTTAGTAGTGAAAACATGCGGTAATATAACACCTCGTATCCTTAACAACCAGTAACTGTCATGGTTGTTAAGGAGCAGGCCTCTGCTTCTGCTTTAAAAAACAAAATGGCATTGGGACCCCCCCCCCCCAATCCATACCACGCCCTTTGAGTCTGGTATGGATTTTGAGGGGATCCCCCACACTAGAAGGTTTTACCCCCTTAATGACCAGGCCATTTTTTCGATACGGCACTGCGTTACTTTAACTGACAATTGCGCATTAATGTGATGCTGTACCAAAATAAAACTTATGTCCTTTTTTTCCCCACAAATAGAGCTTTCTTTTGGGGGCATTTAATCACCTGTGCCATTTTTATTTTTTGCGCTATAAACCAAAAAATAGAGACATTTCTGGAAAAAAAAAAAAACATTTCTTACTTTCTGCTATATAACATTCCCAATAAAAAAAATTAAAAATCAACTTTTTTCATAATTTTAGGCAAATATGCATTGAGCTACATATTTTTGATAAAAATCCCAATAAGTGTATATTGATTGGTTTGCGCAAAAGTTGTTGCGTCTACAAACTAGGGGAAAGATTTATGTCATGCTTATTTTATTTTTTTATTTTTTTTACTAGTAATGGTGGTGGTCAGCTATTTTTAATGGGACTGCAACATTGCGGCAGACAGATCGGATACTTAACTGACATTTTTGACACTTGTGGGGGGACCAGTGACATTACTACAGTAATCAGTGCTAAAAATATGCAATTACTGTACTAATGACACTGGAAGGGAGGGGGTTAACACCAGGGGCGATAAAAGGGTTAAATGTTTTCCTAGGGGGTGCTTTCTAACTGTGTGGGGGTTGTATTCACTGAATGAACACAGAGACTTGTGTTCTTAAATAAGAGGAACACAGGATCCCTGTGTTCATTACTGACGGAACAGCAGTCTACCGTATTTACAACGGCAAACCCCCATTCTGTCTCCACAGGGAGTGATCGCGGGTGCCCGGCAGCAATTACAGCCGCCAGACCCGCTCGTTGGCTCCCCCTGTGGCCAATCGGCGCGCGCGCGCCCCCACTAGCGGTCCCACAAAGTGACGTACAGTTACATTGTTTCGCGAGACAGAGCCGACCTGCCACAGTTAATATGTACTGCTGGTGGTCGGCAAGTGGTTAAACAAATGCCGTGTTGTCTCCCCATAATTTATACCATACCCTTTTGCAAGCATGCAGCTGTCAGGAAGGGGGAGGAGCGATCAAGCGCCCCCCCCCCCCCCCTCCTGAACCATACAAGGCCACATGCCCTAAAAATGGGTGGGTGATTTACGGCAGAGGGGCTCTGACCTCCCTAAAGCACCTTGCCCCCATGTTGATGGGGACAAGGGCCTCTTCCCCACAACCCTAGCCTGTGTTTGTCTGCAGGCGGGGGTTTACTGGATTCTGGTAGCCCCCATTAACAGGGGAGCCCCCTGAGATCTTATCCCCTCCCTATGTTATTGAGTATTGGCTACATAGTGGGATATCATGGACGAGGGCATGCTGGGTCCTTGACATAACAAGGGGGCGGGCTGCCTAAGTGATGTCACTGGGTGGCACTATCCCTTAGTTTATTTAGTGGCGGGGGGTGGCAGAGCTGTCAGACAGCAGGAGCCAGCGTGGGAGTAGAGTTTTTGCCTACTGTCTTTTTTTACACTACACTTTTTTTAGTGAATGTAGCCCATACTCATTCGCATAGAGGGCGAGCCAGGATCTGGGGGCTTGCTCCAGATTCCGATAAGCCCTACATCTGCAGACCCCCACAACCACCAGGCAGGGTTGTGGGGAAGAGGCCCTTTTCCCCATCAACATGGGGACAGGTTTCTTTGGGGGGGGGGAATAACCCCCTCTGCCCCTAAGCACCCCCCCCCCCTTTCTGAGAAGACTTCATATGTTGTCCAAAGCTAAAGCAACAAGATGTGACTTTCCTTGGACTTTTTAGAGTTTACATTGCAGTCTAAGCTACTCAAGTTGCATGAAAATCACATCAAAGTATTGCAGGAATTTAATTTGAATGACTTTGATTGAAATATGTGTGCTGCAACTTGTCATGCGATTTTATGTGTCCAAAGTCGCATGAAAAGTTGTACAAGTGTGAATTGAGCCTTACACAATTTATGGTGTGGAGATTCCAGTTTCCTTTTAGTTAAACAGCCACTCACCAGTTTATGGTTTATTAACTTTGACATATGAGCAAATGGCAAACCGTACATTGTTTATTTGTAGATAAAGTGGCTCAGTGAATGTGGAGTGACTATGATGTCTGCCTACCCTCAATGGGTATTTTTAAATGATAATATAACATCTTTTAAAATGTATGCTCCTAAATCAAAGTGATGTTGTTAGCCTTGTTCATTTAGTACAGGCAGTAAAGCATATGGTACAATAAGTTCAATAAGTGTCTGAGGTTTTAAACCTCAGACATGAATTATGAATAAAGCATATCCCTCTATATAGTGTGTACAAGTCTTAATCCAGAGCATTAAGGGGAGATTTGCTAAAAACCAGTGCACATAGAATCTGGTGAAGATGTGGATAGTAACCAATCAAATTCCAGGTTTTATTTTTTAAAGCTTAATTGAACAAGCATAGGTTAGAAGTTGATTGGTTACTATGCACAGCTGCACCAGATTCTGTGTGCATCAGCTTTAGTAAATCTACCCCTAAGGCCCCTTTCACACAGGCGGACCGTACAGATTCGTCTGTCCGTTTTTTTGGCGGATCTGAATGGATGCCTCATGTATCTCTATTGGGCATCGGATGTCAGTGGAGACATGTCCGCTGACATCCGATCCGTCAAATCTGGACGGATGGAAACCCTAATTTCCATCCGTCCAGCGGATCAGATCGAATGGGATCAGATGAGAAAGGACAGACGGTCCATTCCCATCCGATTCCCCCATAGAGAACAGCGGGACCTGACAGCTGTGTCTCCGCACACAGCTCAGAGACACCATCGCCAGCGGGGGATCGGCGGATCGATTCCCCCGCTGAGAAAAATGGAGTCTGTCTGATGGACTCCGTATTTGAAAGGGGCCTACGTGTCATTTCTGTCTGCTGCACTGTTCCTCTGCTATCTGTAAGTCACTTCTGACAAGTTTCAAGAGAAAAAAGGTGAGAGAGGAGAATTCTCCAGTGCACAGTCTGTGATTGACAGCCTCAGCTCTGTTGCTGTGTGGAGTGGGTGTGTTCCTTCCCTCCAATCAGCTCTCAGCTCTCCTCTCTGAGCTCTGCAGAGTGTAATTTCAGATCTCCGCCCCGTTTACTGACTGCTCAGACAAGCTTTTTAAATTCTTAACTTTGAACAGATGTAGAGAAGAGAAGACAGCAGATTGAAATGTACAACTTATCTAGGAGGATTTGTCACTTCAGTGGGTGTATGTAAAGGTTTAAAACCACTTTAATACTAAGTTATTCAGCTCAATAAAATCCTTCTGCACTAAGTGGGTTAAGTTTAGTGCACATATGAATGAGGTCTTGGAAAGGTCTTGTATTGAATGAGGTTTTGGAAAGGTCTTGTATTGTAATGTGGTCCAACTGTAAATAATAGTCTGTGTACCCAGAGACTATTCAGAGGTTCTCATAAGATGTCCGTGCTTGAAATTTAGAATCCATGGAAGAAAACTTACACACAAAAACATTTTTTTATCAAGCCAGCAGCCGTTAAATTAATCTGTATTAGAACTGGTCACTAGTCTTATACTACTTACAAAACTAAATTCAGGTTTTAGCTGTTATTATATATAATAAATGAAAGTATTATGATATGCATGCATATTTTCTTGTATACTTTGTTGCTCGTCCCAGCACAACCTTTTCTGTTTACTATTAGAACTTGAATACTTGTCCCCAGTATTTGTAAATGTTACTACTTTTTATTTCAATACAGTCTCATTGTTAACGGTTTAATCTCAAATCCCCA
This sequence comes from Pelophylax lessonae, assembly GCF_965119305.1. Taxonomy (NCBI): domain Eukaryota; kingdom Metazoa; phylum Chordata; class Amphibia; order Anura; family Ranidae; genus Pelophylax; species Pelophylax lessonae. Next base: position 214,899,105 of record NC_138772.1, on the reverse strand, counting down.
AAGCTATTCAAAATTTTCTCAAATTATCTGTAACAAAAGCACAAAAGTATACGAAAAGGCAATTCTTTGCATTTGATCACAGCATGGTAGATGGGACTTGGAGCAACAACAGATGGCTGTAAAAATCTGGATGCATTTTTAAAATGATAAAAGTTCTTAATTTAGGCTTTATTGATCACTTTTCTGGTGTACATACTTTAAAATGCTGTGCATTCTGCATTTCTCCCCCCATAAAGTGTAAATCCATTCACTGGTCCTTCTGTTCTTGCGCTACAGAAATATATTGTAAACAAAGCAAGACAAATAAATAAAAATAATGAAGTATATAAAATAGTATTCTGAGACAGCTGTCTGGTAAACGCATGCACAAGAACAACTCACATCACTTCAATGTTCACTGCTCTGCACTAGAATCAAATAACATTCAATGAGTTACAGAATGGGAAATTATAAAACACAGGTATAACTGTTGTTCTAATTCTGGTTCAAAGCTTTATGACTTAATGAATGTGCATTTGTAAATGTTGTTTATCTTTTCCTCTCCTCTTTATAATGGAGCATGTAAATTAGGCTAATTTTCTATCCTTAAAACCCAAGATAAAAATAAATAGAATACGTTTTCTGCAGTAGTTATTTTTACAAGTGTTATTTATATTTGCTTATTTGGTTACCTACTGAGCAATTCACCTAATCATAAATGTCTGTTTGCAATTTAATCTCTTCATTTCTATGCGTAATGACCAATAGGATATTGGGGACCTGTGGACAAATGTTGACAGCTCCTTAGACTATTCTGTTGGCTTCTGCTCATAAGTCAAAAGCAAGAGAGTAGTCATTCTGAAGGGACCAGGTGGGCTACTTACAGGAATCTTTTGAATAAGGCCATAAGTACTTGGTGGTACCACTCCAGGCTGGGGTGTAAAGCTCCATTGGCACTCAGGATAGTAGGGATGCCAGCATAAGAAAAACTCATCCAGTGAGCAATGAACATTATAGGTTAAAACCGCTGCTCACTATAGCCGATCTTAATTTTGATTTACACATGTGAAAGCCTCAGTCAATACTGCTCTTCAGGCCATGCTCAATGACATGATAGGAGTCTATAATTAAGCCCCAGTGAGTGGGGCAAAATATGGTAGAAAAGACAAAAAAGAAAAAGAGGGGCGCACCGACCTAGTGCATTACCATAAAACCATTTATTTAAAATATTAAAAAGTGTACAAAGTACTCACAAGACTGGTGTGATACAACACACATCAACATAGCATATGCAATCTCCAAGGTAGCCAAGGTCCCAAATGTAGCGAATGGACATGCAGATGGTCGCATGGGGCTCCTGTGGCTAGGCTGACGCGTTTCAGGGGCGAACCCCCTTCCTCAGAGCCAGAAAGAGTGGGGCAAAATATGTCAGGGGTCATGGCCTGATGAGCGGCATTGACTGAGGCTTTCACATGTACTGTATATATCCATACTAGGATTGGCTATGGTGAGCGGTGGTTTTAACCTATAAGGAATTCTTTGAGTAGTCTGTTTTGATGGAAGGCATAACACAGGAAGCAGGTTCTGGGAATGCTTTGTCTTCACCAGAACGTCCAGTGAGGAGAATGGATTTCAATGCAGGGCACCACCAAGGTAAAGATTATACCTGAGACTAATAAACAGGGGTAATTCATTGGGACTTAAGAATAGGGACTTACGAGGAGCATGTGTAAGATTCTGGTACCTTCGGTACCCTTCCAGCCCATTTCTTCCGCATTGCGTCCCACCTTTTCAGCTAGGTGGAACGCATATACCTGCCTATCTCTTTAAGCCGCATGACGTCATCACTAGGCGCCGCTCTGAGCGGCTATTTCAATCGCCGGCTTTCACTCACAAGGTGTTCGTGCAAACCGCTTGTTATACAGCCTTGTCTGACGCTGCCGAAGCCTCCAGCTATTTCCCCAGTATCTGGATAGACCGGAGTCTCGCTACTTGATCCTGTATCTCGCTACTGATCCTGTATCTCGCTACCTGATCCTTATCTCATTACCGGACCCCTCATCTCTCTAAACCAACTAGTGATAAGTACCCCACAGGGGATTCCTTCCTATCAACTTACACTATCTACTCTTGCATACTAAAGACTGTTGCTATCTATGCATTACTATTTCTATCATCTGCACTGTTACATAGATTGCTAGCTCTTGAGTTTACTACCATCTATATCTTGCACTGAGTTAGCAATTCCTGTACACTTCATCTCCTGTCCCCTACCACCTGTTATTTGTACATGATTGCTAACCTATCTGCATACTATCTATCACCATCTGCTAACACTCCTGAACATTACTATTGAGTGCCTATCATTGCTATCACTACTCACGCCTGTCCTTTCAGCACATCACCTCTATACTATCGTATACAACCTATCACTCCAGGAACATCTTATCTGAGTGTCTGTATATTTGCATGCTGAGGCAGGCTGGGCCACAATGATGAGTCTGGAGAGTTGGATATGGTGATTTAACACATCTCTACACGACTACTGAGTGGAAATTCTGCAGCTGCAAATCCAGTTCACTAAACAAACGCCGGAGCGTTACAGCATGATGATCACAGGAGAATAATCTAAGTTAGGGCAGACTAGACATAGAACACAGGTGATAAACAGGGTTTTCAGATCATAATAGGAACGGGGCTGGGATGCAAAGAAAGGCAACCAACTTCATCCACTAGGTTGAAAAGTTAGAATGGCGATTGATAAATATTTGCAACATCATAACATTCTAGGAACAAGACCTAAGTCAGAAGCCAGACATAACCATAAAAAATAGACATGTATGAAGCAAGGAGGCACAAGAATAATAAGGTATGCATCTAGCCCATAGATTCTGATCTGGCATCAGATGAGAATATCCAGCACGAGCTACAAGCTGATTTTAAACACCACACAGAACAAAAAAGATCAAGTTGCATCTTGAACAACATCTGCTATACTGAATTAAGATTTTTGACAGAATGAGTATGCAGTTTGTTCCTCAGTTGATGTAGCAATATCCCCACATTTTCCTTCTGCACTTTCATCCCTCCACCTCAATCTCAGGACTGGTACATCTCCTTTATTCTCCTTTCTGCTCCATCTCTGATCCTCTTCTTACTCTCTTACTGTCACATACCTTCTGGTAGAGCCTGACGAGCAGAGGAAGGCCTCTCATACCTCCTCGGTAGGGTTGAGCGGACACCTAGATGTCCGTGTTCGACGGGTTCGGCCGAACTTTAAAAAAAAGTCCGGGTCCGTGTCCCGGACTTTTACCGAACTTTTCCCGGACACCGAACCCCATTGAAGTCAATGGGGACCCGAACTTTAAGGCACTAAAATGGCTCTAAAACACCAAAGGAAAGGGCTAGAGTGCTGCAAATGGCAGCAAAACGTAATTAAGAGCATGGCAAGTGCTCTGCAAACAAATGTGGATAGGGAAATAACTTAAAACAACAAAAAAAAACAGAAAAATAAAACAATGTTCTTCTTCATCTCTGAAGGACGAGGCCCATATGGAGTAGGAGGGAGGTTGAGGTGGTGGTGGATGTGGCGGTGACATAGGCGTGCGCACAGGGTGTGCTGGGTGTGCCTGGGCACACCCTAATCACCTAGGGCACATAGCATTGCCAGTGAGGAGATGGGAAAGATCTCCCTGGGACCTGCTCTGCTCTATTTCTCCTTGCCTACAGGTACATGGCCCCGATACATTACTCTCCCTGCTGGCAAACACATGCATGTGTATTTCAACTTTGGGGTGCACACCTTAATGCAATAGGCTGCGCACACCTATGGGCGGTGTAGGTGGAAGCGGCGGTGGAGGAGGACCAGGGCCGGATTAACAGCATCATGGGCTTGGTGCTGAGGATTTTGAAGGGCCTTAGGGCCGTGCCTTGCCATGCACCCAGAGGAGGAAGGGTGCAGCCATGCATGCCTAATTCAACATGGGATGCTGTCTCTGAAGCCCATAAACACATCCATGCATCGCCAACTGTCCCTCCTTGTCCGGCCTTCACGCTGTGTGGGGAGGTTCTGAGGGTGCTGCCTGGGGAAGCGAGCATAGAAGCCAGACTTCTGTGTTTACAAGTGACAGAAGAGCGGTAACAGTGAATATGGCCAACCCGGGGCCTATATAAAAGGTAGGGGCCTGGAGCTGCAGCTCCAATAGCCCCTACATTAATCTGGCCCTGAGGAGGAGGACGAGGTAGCCAACACTGCTTCTTTTCACAAATTTTAAATGAGGGTACACCCCAAAAGAGTGAGAAAGAGCAAAAATGGAACAATGGGTGGGTAAGGTCGGTATCCATTGCTATTCTGCATAAGGTACGGAAAAGTCCCGTGGGATCCATGCCTGGTTCATTTTAATGAACGTGAGCTTGTCCACATTGTCTCTGGACAGGCGGCTGCGCTTGTCTGTTATAACGCCCCCAGCCGTGCTAAATACCCGTTCAGATAATACACTGGCTGCAGGGCACGCCAGCACCTCCAAGGCGTAAAGGGCAAGCTCAGGCCATGTGCCCAATTTGGAGACCCAGAAGTTGAAGGGGGCAGACCCGTCATTCACTACATGTAGGCGTGTGCACACATACTGCTCCACCATGTTGGTAAAATGCTGCCTCCTGCTAAGACGTTCCATCTGAGCTGCTGGTGCTGCTGTTTGTTGTGGCGTGCTGACAAAGCTTTTCCACATTTCGGCCATGCTAACCCTGCCTTCTGAGGTGCTGGCGGTGCCCTGGTTGCGTTGGCGACCTCCTCCTCCTCCTCCTCTGCCTTGTGCTTCCACTGTGGCCCCGCTGTCAGATGGGAATGCCAGCAGCATGGCGTCTACCAGCGTGCGCTTGTACTCGCGCATCTTGCGATCGCGCTCCAGTGAGTGAATTAAGGACGGTACGTTGTCCTTGTAACGGGGATCCAGCAGCGTGGCCACCCAGTAATCAGCACAAGTTAGAATGTGGGCAACTCGGCGGTCGTTGTGGAGACACTGCAGCATGTAATCGCTCATGTGTGCCAGGCTGCCCAGAGGCAACGAAAGGCTGTCCTCTGTGGGAGGTGTATGGTCCGTGTCCTCTGTATCCCCCCAGCCACGCACCAGTGATGGCCATGAGCTGGCCTGGGTGCCACCCTGCTGTGAACATGGTTCCATCTCCTCCTCCAGCTCCTCCTCCTCCTCATCCTCCTCATCCTCCAGAACTGTGCCCCTGCTGGACAATTGCGTCCCTGGCGTTTGCGTGTGCAGGAACCCACCCTCGGAGCCCCTTGCGAATGACTGCCCTGAAAGCCTTGGAAATGTTACCTCTTCATCCTCCTCCTCCTCCTCATCCTGTGCCACATCCTCTTCCATCATCGCCCGAATTGTTTTTTCAAGGAGGCATAGAAGTGGGATAGTTAAGCTGAGAACGGCGTCATTGCCACTGGCCATGTTGGTGGAGTACTCAAAACAGCGCAACAAGGCACACAGGTCTCGCATGGAGGCCCAGTTATTGGTGGTGAAGTGGTGCTGTTCCGCAGAGCGACTCACGCGTGCGTGCTGCAGCTGAAACTCCACTATGGCCTGCTGCTGCTCGCACAGTCTTTCCAGCATGTGCAAGGTGGAGTTCCACCTTGTGGGCACGTCACATATGAGGCGGTGAGCGGGAAGGCCGAAGTTACGCTGCAGCGCTGCCAGGCGAGCAGCAGCAGGGTGAGAACGCCGAAAGTGCGCACAAACGGCCCGCACTTTCTGCAGCAGCTCTGACATATCGGGGTAGTTTTTAAGGAACCTCTGCACCACCAAATTCAGCACATGCGCCAGGCAAGGGATGTGCGTCAAACCGGCTAGGCCCAGAGCTGCTATGAGATTTCGCCCGTTATCGCACACCACCAGGCCGGGCTTGAGGCTCGCTGGCAGCAACCACTCATTTGTCTGCTGTTCCATGCTCCTCCACAACTCCTGCGCGGTGTGTGGTTTGTCCCCCAAACAGGCAAGTTGTAAAACTGCCTGCTGTCGTTTACCCCTGGCCGTGCTGAAGTTGGTGGTGAAGGTGTTACGCTGTCCGGATGAGGAGGCGGTAGAGGATGAGGAAGCGGAGTAGGAGGAGTTAGGAACAGGAGGCAAACTGAAGCGCCCTGCAATCCTCGGTGGTGGAAGGACATGCGCCAAATTGCTATCCGCCTCAGGCCCATCCGCCACTGCATTTACCCAGTGTGCCGTTAGGGAGATATAACGCCCCTGACCGTGCTTACTGGTCCACGTATCCGTAGTTAGGTGGACCTTGGCACAGATGGCGTTGCGCAGTGCACACCTGATTTTTTCCCCCACTTGGTTGTGCAGGGAAGGGATGGCTTGCCTGGAAAAGTAGTGGCGGCTGGGCACGACGTACTGTGGGACAGCCACCGACATAAGGTTTTTAAAACTGTGCGTCTCCACCAGACGGAATGACAGCATTTCAAAGGCCAATAATTTTGAAATGTTGGCATTCAGGGCCAGGGATCGCGGGTGGGTAGGGGGGTACTTCCTCTTCCTCTCAAGTGTTTGGGAGATGGAAAGCTGAACGCTTCCACGGGACATTGTGGAGATGGTTGTTGGTGACCCAGGTGGTGGTGTTGCTGACAGATCGTCTGTTTGCGGGGTGGCAGGTGCCGGTATCACTACAGATGTGGCTGGAGCGGCCGAGACTGCAGCAGAAGAGGAAGCAGGATGAGCCAGAGACGTTTCTTGGTTTTGAAGGTGTGTACTCCACTGCAGCTCGTGCTTTGCACTTAGATGCCTGATCATGCAGGTTGTGCTCAGGTTGAGAAGGTTCATGCCTCGCTTCAAGCTCTGATTGCACAGGGTGCAAACCACTCGTGTCCTGTCATCAGCACATTTTCTAAAGAACTTCCACGCTAGAGAACTCCTTTGAGCTGACTTTGGTGCGCTCGTTCCCTTGCTGCGTTGGGCAGTAGCGGGCGTAGTGTCTAGGGCACGGCCGCTCCGCTTCTGCACCCTGCTCCCTCTTCTGCTGTGCTGGTGGCTCTGTGCGACCACCGCCTCTTCCTCCAAACTACTCAGTTCACCTGCATGACGTTCATTCCATGTGGGGTCGAGGACCTCATCGTCCTCCACATCATCTTCCACCCAGTCTTCACCCCTGCCCTCCTTGTCGGTCTCCACAATGCTGAACGCCGCAGCAGTTGGCACCTGCGTTTCGTCATCATCGGAGACGTGCTGCGATGATCCTTGCATGTACTCATCTTGAGAAATAAGTGGTTGGGCATCGCTGCACTCAATCTCTTCCACTTCTGGGGCAGGGCTAGGTGGATGGCCCTGGGAAACCCTGCTGACAGAGTCCTCAAAAAGAATAAGAGACTGCTGTATGGCTTGGGGCTCAGACTGCTGGCCTGATTTGCAAGGGGGTGAGGTGAAAGACGGTTGGACATTGGCTGCAGGTGCCAACTCTGACATTTCTGCAGTAGACTGGGTGGGAGACAATGTGAAGGAACTGGAGGCACTGTCAGCAGCAAACCAATCTACTATCGCCTCAACTTGTTCTGGCCTCATCACTTCTAGGGGCGTTTGATGCCCTACCAAATACTGATGCAGGTTCTGTCGCCTACTCACACTTGAGGAAGGTGTTTCACTTGTGCGTGTAGCTGGCACAGATCGACCATGTCCTCTCCTTGCAACAGGAGCTCTACCAGCAGCACCACGACCCAGGCCACGGCCCTTATTTGACGGTCTCCTCATATTTCTGTAATTTAAGATCTTGCCCTAGAAAGGTTTTTATTGAATAGCGGAATAGAAAATATGATCCAAAAAAAGTGTATGTATATCACACGTACACAACCACACTAGGCCCCAATTACTATTGTTTGTACCCCTAAAAGGCTAGATGAGGAGTAGGGGGAGTATGGAACAGGCAGCACCCTCAAACCTTCAGAAGTATGAGATGAACCCCAACAACTTGGAAAGGTGGATCTCTCTCACACGTACCGACACAGACTATCCCGCAATTCAATTGATCCTCAAAGGTTTTTATTGAATAGCGGAATAGGAAATATGATCAAAAAAAGTGTATGTATCTCGCACGTACACAACCACACTAGGCCCCAATTACTATTGTTTGTACCCCTAAAAGGCTAGATGAGGAGTAGGGGGGGTATGGAACAGGCAGCACCCTCAAACCTTCAGAAGTATGAGATGAACCCCAACAACTTGGAAAGGTGGATCTCTCTCACACGTACCGACACAGACTATCCCGCAATTCAATTGATCCTCAAAGGTTTTTATTGAATAGCGGAATAGGAAATATGATCAAAAAAAGTGTATGTATCTCGCACGTACACAACCACACTAGGCCCCAATTACTATTGTTTGTACCCCTAAAAGGCTAGATGAGGAGTAGGGGGGGTATGGAACAGGCAGCACCCTCAAACCTTCAGAAGTATGAGATGAACCCCAACAACTTGGAAAGGTGGATCTCTCTCACACGTACCGACACAGACTATCCCGCAATTCAATTGATCCTCAAAGGTTTTTATTGAATAGCGGAATAGGAAATATGATCAAAAAAAGTGTATGTATCTCGCACGTACACAACCACACTAGGCCCCAATTACTATTGTTTGTACCCCTAAAAGGCTAGATGAGGAGTAGGGGGGGTATGGAACAGGCAGCACCCTCAAACCTTCAGAAGTATGAGATGAACCCCAACAACTTGGAAAGGTGGATCTCTCTCACACGTACCGACACAGACTATCCCGCAATTCAATTGATCCTCAAAGGTTTTTATTGAATAGCGGAATAGGAAATATGATCAAAAAAAGTGTATGTATCTCGCACGTACACAACCAAACTAGGCCCCAATTACTATTGTTTGTACCCCTAAAAGGCTAGATGAGGAGTAGGGGGGGTATGGAACAGGCAGCACCCTCAAACCTTCAGAAGTATGAGATGAACCCCAACAACTTGGAAAGGTGGATCTCTCTCACACGTACCGACACAGACTATCCCGCAATTCAATTGATCCTCAAAGGTTTTTATTGAATAGCGGAATAGGAAATATGATCAAAAAAAGTGTATGTATCTCGCACGTACACAACCACACTAGGCCCCAATTACTATTGTTTGTACCCCTAAAAGGCTAGATGAGGAGTAGGGGGGGTATGGAACAGGCAGCACCCTCAAACCTTCAGAAGTATGAGATGAACCCCAACAACTTGGAAAGGTGGATCTCTCTCACACGTACCGACACAGACTATCCCGCAATTCAATTGATCCTCAAAGGTTTTTATTGAATAGCGGAATAGGAAATATGATCAAAAAAAGTGTATGTATCTCGCACGTACACAACCACACTAGGCCCCAATTACTATTGTTTGTACCCCTAAAAGGCTAGATGAGGAGTAGGGGGGGTATGGAACAGGCAGCACCCTCAAACCTTCAGAAGTATGAGATGAACCCCAACAACTTGGAAAGGTGGATCTCTCTCACACGTACCGACACAGACTATCCCGCAATTCAATTGATCCTCAAAGGTTTTTATTGAATAGCGGAATAGGAAATATGATCAAAAAAAGTGTATGTATCTCGCACGTACACAACCACACTAGGCCCCAATTACTATTGTTTGTACCCCTAAAAGGCTAGATGAGGAGTAGGGGGGGTATGGAACAGGCAGCACCCTCAAACCTTCAGAAGTATGAGATGAACCCCAACAACTTGGAAAGGTGGATCTCTCTCACACGTACCGACACAGACTATCCCGCAATTCAATTGATCCTCAAAGGTTTTTATTGAATAGCGGAATAGGAAATATGATCAAAAAAAGTGTATGTATCTCGCACGTACACAACCAAACTAGGCCCCAATTACTATTGTTTGTACCCCTAAAAGGCTAGATGAGGAGTAGGGGGGGTATGGAACAGGCAGCACCCTCAAACCTTCAGAAGTATGAGATGAACCCCAACAACTTGGAAAGGTGGATCTCTCTCACACGTACCGACACAGACTATCCCGCAATTCAATTGATCCTCAAAGGTTTTTATTGAATAGCGGAATAGGAAATATGATCAAAAAAAGTGTATGTATCTCGCACGTACACAACCACACTAGGCCCCAATTACTATTGTTTGTACCCCTAAAAGGCTAGATGAGGAGTAGGGGGGGTATGGAACAGGCAGCACCCTCAAACCTTCAGAAGTATGAGATGAACCCCAACAACTTGGAAAGGTGGATCTCTCTCACACGTACCGACACAGACTATCCCGCAATTCAATTGATCCTCAAAGGTTTTTATTGAATAGCGGAATAGGAAATATGATCAAAAAAAGTGTATGTATCTCGCACGTACACAACCACACTAGGCCCCAATTACTATTGTTTGTACCCCTAAAAGGCTAGATGAGGAGTAGGGGGGGTATGGAACAGGCAGCACCCTCAAACCTTCAGAAGTATGAGATGAACCCCAACAACTTGGAAAGGTGGATCTCTCTCACACGTACCGACACAGACTATCCCGCAATTCAATTGATCCTCAAAGGTTTTTATTGAATAGCGGAATAGGAAATATGATCAAAAAAAGTGTATGTATCTCGCACGTACACAACCACACTAGGCCCCAATTACTATTGTTTGTACCCCTAAAAGGCTAGATGAGGAGTAGGGGGGGTATGGAACAGGCAGCACCCTCAAACCTTCAGAAGTATGAGATGAACCCCAACAACTTGGAAAGGTGGATCTCTCTCACACGTACCGACACAGACTATCCCGCAATTCAATTGATCCTCAAAGGTTTTTATTGAATAGCGGAATAGGAAATATGATCAAAAAAAGTGTATGTATCTCGCACGTACACAACCACACTAGGCCCCAATTACTATTGTTTGTACCCCTAAAAGGCTAGATGAGGAGTAGGGGGGGTATGGAACAGGCAGCACCCTCAAACCTTCAGAAGTATGAGATGAACCCCAACAACTTGGAAAGGTGGATCTCTCTCACACGTACCAACACAGACTATCCCCCAATTTAACTGATCCCCAAAGGTTTTTGATTAAATAGCGGAATAGAAAATATGATCCCAAAAAAGTGTATGTATATCACACGTACACAACCACACTAGGCCCCAATTACTATTGTTTGTACCCCTAAAAGGCTAGGAGTAGGGGGAGTATGGAACAGGCAGCACCCTCAAACCTTCAGAAGTATGAGATGAACCCCAACAACTTGGAAAGGTGGATCTCTCTCACACGTACCAACACAGACTATCCCCCAATTTAACTGATCCCCAAAGGTTTTTGATTAAATAGCGGAATAGAAAATATGATCCCAAAAAAGTGTATGTATATCACACGTACACAACCACACTAGGCCCCAATTACTATTGTTTGTACCCCTAAAAGGCTAGGAGTAGGGGGAGTATGGAACAGGCAGCACCCTCAAACCTTCAGAAGTATGAGATGAACCTCAACAACTTGGAAAGGTGGATCTCTCTCACACGTACCAACACAGACTATCCCCCAATTTAACTGATCCCCAAAGGTTTTTGATTAAATAGCGGAATAGAAAATATGATCCCAAAAAAGTGTATGTATATCACACGTACACAACCACACTAGGCCCCAATTACTATTGTTTGTACCCCTAAAAGGCTAGGAGTAGGGGGAGTATGGAACAGGCAGCACCCTCAAACCTTCAGAAGTATGAGATGAACCCCAACAACTTGGAAAGGTGGATCTCTCTCACACGTACCAACACAGACTATCCCCCAATTTAACTGATCCCCAAAGGTTTTTGATTAAATAGCGGAATAGAAAATATGATCCCAAAAAAGTGTATGTATATCACACGTACACAACCACACTAGGCCCCAATTACTATTGTTTGTACCCCTAAAAGGCTAGGAGTAGGGGGAGTATGGAACAGGCAGCACCCTCAAACCTTCAGAAGTATGAGATGAACCCCAACAACTTGGAAAGGTGGATCTCTCTCACACGTACCAACACAGACTATCCCCCAATTTAACTGATCCCCAAAGGTTTTTGATTAAATAGCGGAATAGAAAATATGATCCCAAAAAAGTGTATGTATATCACACGTACACAACCACACTAGGCCCCAATTACTATTGTTTGTACCCCTAAAAGGCTAGGAGTAGGGGGAGTATGGAACAGGCAGCACCCTCAAACCTTCAGAAGTATGAGATGAACCTCAACAACTTGGAAAGGTGGATCTCTCTCACACGTACCAACACAGACTATCCCCCAATTTAACTGATCCCCAAAGGTTTTTGATTAAATAGCGGAATAGAAAATATGATCCCAAAAAAGTGTATGTATATCACACGTACACAACCACACTAGGCCCCAATTACTATTGTTTGTACCCCTAAAAGGCTAGGAGTAGGGGGAGTATGGAACAGGCAGCACCCTCAAACCTTCAGAAGTATGAGATGAACCCCAACAACTTGGAAAGGTGGATCTCTCTCACACGTACCAACACAGACTATCCCCCAATTTAACTGATCCCCAAAGGTTTTTGATTAAATAGCGGAATAGAAAATATGATCCCAAAAAAGTGTATGTATATCACACGTACACAACCACACTAGGCCCCAATTACTATTGTTTGTACCCCTAAAAGGCTAGGAGTAGGGGGAGTATGGAACAGGCAGCACCCTCAAACCTTCAGAAGTATGAGATGAACCTCAACAACTTGGAAAGGTGGATCTCTCTCACACGTACCAACACAGACTATCCCCCAATTTAACTGATCCCCAAAGGTTTTTGATTAAATAGCGGAATAGAAAATATGATCCCAAAAAAGTGTATGTATATCACACGTACACAACCACACTAGGCCCCAATTACTATTGTTTGTACCCCTAAAAGGCTAGGAGTAGGGGGAGTATGGAACAGGCAGCACCCTCAAACCTTCAGAAGTATGAGATGAACCCCAACAACTTGGAAAGGTGGATCTCTCTCACACGTACCAACACAGACTATCCCCCAATTTAACTGATCCCCAAAGGTTTTTGATTAAATAGCGGAATAGAAAATATGATCCCAAAAAAGTGTATGTATATCACACGTACACAACCACACTAGGCCCCAATTACTATTGTTTGTACCCCTAAAAGGCTAGGAGTAGGGGGAGTATGGAACAGGCAGCACCCTCAAACCTTCAGAAGTATGAGATGAACCCCAACAACTTGGAAAGGTGGATCTCTCTCACACGTACCAACACAGACTATCCCCCAATTTAACTGATCCCCAAAGGTTTTTGATTAAATAGCGGAATAGAAAATATGATCCCAAAAAAGTGTATGTATATCACACGTACACAACCACACTAGGCCCCAATTACTATTGTTTGTACCCCTAAAAGGCTAGGAGTAGGGGGAGTATGGAACAGGCAGCACCCTCAAACCTTCAGAAGTATGAGATGAACCCCAACAACTTGGAAAGGTGGATCTCTCTCACACGTACCAACACAGACTATCCCCCAATTTAACTGATCCCCAAAGGTTTTTGATTAAATAGCGGAATAGAAAATATGATCCCAAAAAAGTGTATGTATATCACACGTACACAACCACACTAGGCCCCAATTACTATTGTTTGTACCCCTAAAAGGCTAGGAGTAGGGGGAGTATGGAACAGGCAGCACCCTCAAACCTTCAGAAGTATGAGATGAACCTCAACAACTTGGAAAGGTGGATCTCTCTCACACGTACCAACACAGACTATCCCCCAATTTAACTGATCCCCAAAGGTTTTTGATTAAATAGCGGAATAGAAAATATGATCCCAAAAAAGTGTATGTATATCACACGTACACAACCACACTAGGCCCCAATTACTATTGTTTGTACCCCTAAAAGGCTAGGAGTAGGGGGAGTATGGAACAGGCAGCACCCTCAAACCTTCAGAAGTATGAGATGAACCCCAACAACTTGGAAAGGTGGATCTCTCTCACACGTACCAACACAGACTATCCCCCAATTTAACTGATCCCCAAAGGTTTTTGATTAAATAGCGGAATAGAAAATATGATCCCAAAAAAGTGTATGTATATCACACGTACACAACCACACTAGGCCCCAATTACTATTGTTTGTACCCCTAAAAGGCTAGGAGTAGGGGGAGTATGGAACAGGCAGCACCCTCAAACCTTCAGAAGTATGAGATGAACCCCAACAACTTGGAAAGGTGGATCTCTCTCACACGTACCAACACAGACTATCCCCCAATTTAACTGATCCCCAAAGGTTTTTGATTAAATAGCGGAATAGAAAATATGATCCCAAAAAAGTGTATGTATATCACACGTACACAACCACACTAGGCCCCAATTACTATTGTTTGTACCCCTAAAAGGCTAGGAGTAGGGGGAGTATGGAACAGGCAGCACCCTCAAACCTTCAGAAGTATGAGATGAACCCCAACAACTTGGAAAGGTGGATCTCTCTCACACGTACCAACACAGACTATCCCCCAATTTAACTGATCCCCAAAGGTTTTTGATTAAATAGCGGAATAGAAAATATGATCCCAAAAAAGTGTATGTATATCACACGTACACAACCACACTAGGCCCCAATTACTATTGTTTGTACCCCTAAAAGGCTAGGAGTAGGGGGAGTATGGAACAGGCAGCACCCTCAAACCTTCAGAAGTATGAGATGAACCCCAACAACTTGGAAAGGTGGATCTCTCTCACACGTACCAACACAGACTATCCCCCAATTTAACTGATCCCCAAAGGTTTTTGATTAAATAGCGGAATAGAAAATATGATCCCAAAAAAGTGTATGTATATCACACGTACACAACCACACTAGGCCCCAATTACTATTGTTTGTACCCCTAAAAGGCTAGGAGTAGGGGGAGTATGGAACAGGCAGCACCCTCAAACCTTCAGAAGTATGAGATGAACCCCAACAACTTGGAAAGGTGGATCTCTCTCACACGTACCAACACAGACTATCCCCCAATTTAACTGATCCCCAAAGGTTTTTGATTAAATAGCGGAATAGAAAATATGATCCCAAAAAAGTGTATGTATATCACACGTACACAACCACACTAGGCCCCAATTACTATTGTTTGTACCCCTAAAAGGCTAGGAGTAGGGGGAGTATGGAACAGGCAGCACCCTCAAACCTTCAGAAGTATGAGATGAACCCCAACAACTTGGAAAGGTGGATCTCTCTCACACGTACCAACACAGACTATCCCCCAATTTAACTGATCCCCAAAGGTTTTTGATTAAATAGCGGAATAGAAAATATGATCCCAAAAAAGTGTATGTATATCACACGTACACAACCACACTAGGCCCCAATTACTATTGTTTGTACCCCTAAAAGGCTAGGAGTAGGGGGAGTATGGAACAGGCAGCACCCTCAAACCTTCAGAAGTATGAGATGAACCCCAACAACTTGGAAAGGTGGATCTCTCTCACACGTACCAACACAGACTATCCCCCAATTTAACTGATCCCCAAAGGTTTTTGATTAAATAGCGGAATAGAAAATATGATCCCAAAAAAGTGTATGTATATCACACGTACACAACCACACTAGGCCCCAATTACTATTGTTTGTACCCCTAAAAGGCTAGGAGTAGGGGGAGTATGGAACAGGCAGCACCCTCAAACCTTCAGAAGTATGAGATGAACCCCAACAACTTGGAAAGGTGGATCTCTCTCACACGTACCAACACAGACTATCCCCCAATTTAACTGATCCCCAAAGGTTTTTGATTAAATAGCGGAATAGAAAATATGATCCCAAAAAAGTGTATGTATATCACACGTACACAACCACACTAGGCCCCAATTACTATTGTTTGTACCCCTAAAAGGCTAGATGAGGAGTAGGGGGAGTATGGAACAGGCAGCACCCTCAAACCTTCAGTATGAGATTGTGTTCACTGTACCCCACAAAGATTGAGTTCACTGCACCCCACAATGATTGTGTTCACTGCACCCCACAAAGATTGTGTTCACTGCACCTCACAAAGATTGTGTTCACTGTACCCCCCAAAGATTGTGTTCACTGCACCCCACAAAGATTCTGTTCACTGTACCCCACAAAGATTGTGTTCACTGCACCCCAAAAAGATTGTGTTCACTGCACCCCAAAAAGGATGTTGTTCACTGCACCCCAAAAAGGATGTTGTTCACTCCACCCCAAAAAGATTGTGTTCACTGCACCCCACAAAGATTGTGTTCACTGCACCCCAAAAAGATTGTGTTCACTGCACCCCAAAAATGATTTTGTTCACTGCACCCCAAAAAGGATTTTGTTCACTGCACCCCAAAAAGGATGTTGTTCACTCCACCCCAAAAAGATTGTGTTCACTGCACCCCAAAAAGATTGTGTTCACTGCACCCCACAAAGGATTTTGTTCACTGCACCCCAAAAAGATTGTGTTCACTGCACCCCAAAAAGGATGTTGTTCACTGCACCCCAAAAAGATTGTGTTCACTGCACCCCACAAAGGATTTTGTTCACTGCACCCCACAAAGATTGTGTTCACTGCACACCAAAAAGGATTGTGTTCACTGCACCCCAAAAAGATTTTGTTCACTGCACCCCAAAAAGATTGTGTTCACTGCAGCCCAAAAAGATTGTGTTCACTGCAGCCCAAAAAGATTGTGTTCACTGCAGCCCAAAAAGATTGTGTTCACTGCAGCTCACACACAGAAAAATGGATGTGGATCACTGACACCTGCCTATCTCCAATCCCACACCACACAGCAATATCGATTGTAGTTTGTAGAACACAGTTTCCCTAAAATTCAGCAGACTCTGTCCCTAACAGGATTGAGAAGAGATCGTAGATCAGGATTGAGTGCAGACCCCACCCCCCACACAGCAATATCGATTGTAGTTTGTAGAAGACACTGACCCTATATAATTCAGCAGACTCTATCCCTAAAATGCCTACAACTCGCCCTGCCTAAACACTCCGACCTGTCCCTCAATTCTATCCGGACACAAATGTTTTTTTCCTGCCTATCTTTCCCTAATCAGCAGCCAGCACGTTGATGTGTGCTCTGTCCCTGAATCTAAGCAGCATAATGACGCCGCTGCGGCTGCCTCGAACTTATAAAGACTTGGTCACATGCTTCAGACGGCCAATCACAGCTACTGAGACATTTGCAGGCATGGCTGGGATGGCTTAAGGCACACCAGTTAAACGATTGTTGATTGGCTGTTGAAAGCCCGCCATGAAAAGAGCGCCAAAGCATGCAAAACCCGGAAATAA
The DNA here is from genome assembly GCF_965119305.1 of Pelophylax lessonae. Classification (NCBI taxonomy): domain Eukaryota; kingdom Metazoa; phylum Chordata; class Amphibia; order Anura; family Ranidae; genus Pelophylax; species Pelophylax lessonae. Next base: position 214,881,857 of record NC_138772.1, on the reverse strand, counting down.
AACGACCGAACACGGATTTTTACCCGAACATACAGTAAAGTGTCCGTGTCCGTGTTCGGGTACAAAAAATCCAATTATTCGGTACGAACACGAATAATACAGTCCGTGTTCGCTCAACACTACTCCTCGGTTCAAGGACCACTGAGGTTTGCAACAGCAGCCGCGAGAGCGTGGCGGGGTAGGAGTGCCTGGGAGTTTCTCCGTTCGTCAGCAGACAAGAGAAGCAGATGGCATCAGGGGTACAGGGTGCTGGTCTACTGTGGATGCAGGCATGTTGCAGATGCAGGTATGCTGAAGATGCTGGAAGCTGTAAAGATGGATGCAGAGTCAAACAAGCCAGGTTATTAAACAGGATATCCAAAAAATCAGAGACAGCAAGCAAAGAATAGTCAAAATTCAGGCAGAGGTTTGGCAACAGATAATCAGGTAGATGCAGATAAATCAAGGTCAAAAGGCAAGCCAAGGTAAGGACTGGAGAGAGTCAGGATGGTCAAGAAAGCCAGGTAGTGATGGACGAACATCGGTCAGGGCGGTTCGCGAAAGTTATCCGCAAACGTTGTCAAATGTTCGCGAACCGCAAGTTTGCGGCAGGCCCCATTGACTTTAATGGCAGGCAAACTTTAAAAACCTTCAGGTCATATTTGCAGCCACAAAATACTTACTAGCTGTTGTGACGGTATGTGAGGTGAGGTAGTAGATAATCACTATATTTCATCTCGCATACGTTCTGTAGTGTGAGACTGAACCGGAATCCGGCCCGAGTTTTTCCAGCCTCTGTGACAGGCTAGCTTCCGGTCCAGAGATTGTGGGTTACCTGAGTCCATGCTCAGGTGGACTTTAAATGAACAGGAAGAGAACACAGGAATGCTCTGGCCTAAACTCAGAAGGGAATCTGAGAGAGAAGCTCTGTTTGGACTTTCAAAAGAACAGGTTTGCTTTACCATGTGTTTTTGTGGGTGGTACATTAGGCATTCACAGGATACAGAAGTAAGTGTCGCCCATTCCAGGCCCCAAAAATTAGCCCACATGCGTTTACCTGACAGCAAAGAATGTTGTATTCTATGGCTGAAGGTGCATTAGGCATTCACAGGATAAATAAGTAAGTGTCGCCCATTCCAGGCCCCAAAAAGTAGCCCACATGCGTTCACCTGACAGCTAAGAACGTTGTATTCTGTGGCTGAAGGTACATTAGGCATTCACAGGATACAGAAATAAGTGTCGCCCATTCCAGGCCCCAAAAATTAGCCCACATGCGTTTACCAGACAGCAAAGAACGTTGTATTCTGTGGCTGGAGGTACATTAGGCATTCACAGGATAAATAAGTAAGTGTCGCCCATTCCAGGCCCCAAAGATTAGCCCACATGTGTTCACCTGACAGCTAAGAACGTTGTATTCTGTGGCTGATGGTACATTAGGCATTCACAGGATACAGAAGTAAGTGTCGCCCGGCCATTACAGGCCCTAAAAATTAGCCCACATGCGTCCACCTGACAGCAAAGAACGTTGTATTCTGTGGCTGAAGGTACATTAGGCATTCACAGGATACAGAAATAAGTGTCGCCCATTCCAGGCCCCAACAATTAGCCCACATGCGTTTACCTGACAGCAAAGAACGTTGTATTCTGTGGCTGGAGGTACATTAGGCATTCACAGGATAAATAATAAGTGTCGCTCATTACAGCCCCCAAAAATTAGCCCACATGTGTTTACCTGACAGCTAAGAATGTTGTATTCTGTGGCTGAAGGTACATTAGGCATTCACAGGATAAATAAGTAAGTGTCGCCAATTCCAGGCCCCAAAAATTAGCCCACCTGACAGCTAAGAACGTTGTATTCTGTGGCTGAAGGTACATTAGGCATTCACAGGATACAGAAGTAAGTTTCGCCCGGCCATTACAGGCCCTAAAAATTAGCCCACATGCGTTCACCTGACAGCAAAGAACGTTGCATGCTGTGGCTGAAGGTACATTTGGCATTCACAGCATAAATAAGTAAGTGTCGCCCATTCCAGGCCCCAAAAATTAGCCCACATGCTTTCACCTGACAGCTAAGAACGTTGTATTCTGTGGCTGAAGGTACATTAGGCATTCACAGGATACAGAAATAAGTGTCGCCCATTCCAGGCCCCAACAATTAGCCCACATGCGTTTACCTGACAGCAAAGAATGTTGTATTCTGTGGCTGAAGGTACATTAGGCATTCACAGGATAAATAAGTAAGTGTCGCCCATTCCAGGCCCCAAAAAGTAGCTCACATGCGTTCACCTGACAGCTAAGAACGTTGTATTCTGTGCCTGAAGGTACATTAGGCATTCACAGGATAAATAAGTAAGTGTCGCCCATTCCAGGGCCCAAAAATTAGCCCACAAGCGTTTACCTGACAGCTAAGAACGTTGTATTCTGTGGGTGGAGGTACATTAGGCATTCACAGGATAAATAATTTTTGGCCATGAAAGGCCCCAATAATTAGGCATTCAATGGACATAAAAGGCCTTTTATGCCGCTGTATTTACCGAAGACAAAGACCATGAATTGTTATGGGTGGATGGCGGTGTGGTTGATATGTGTGGTCTGTCATAAGGAATTTTAATCAAACATGGTCTACTGGTCACATGTGTTAAATTCCTCTGAGATCCGAGATCCATGCCTCATTCATTGTTATAAATGTGAGGTAGTCAACACTGTCATGAGCTAGGTGCGTGCGCTTATCGGTCACGACCCCCGTGCTGCGCTGAACGTCCTTTCGGTCAGGACACTGGACGGGGGGGGGCAAGCCAACAGTTCCATTGCAAATTGTTGCAAGCTCTGGCCAGAGGTAAAGCCTGCCCACCCAGTAGTCCAGGGTTTCATCAAATTGGGCGTGCAAAATTATTCAGCCCCTTTACTTTCAGTGCAGCAAACTCTCTCCAGAAGTTCAGTGAGGATCTCTGAATGATCCAATGTTGACCTAAATGACTAATGATGATAAATAGAATCCACCTGTGTGCAATCAAGTCTCCATATAAATGCACCTGCACTGTGATAGTCTCAGAGGTCCATTTAAAGCGCAGAGAGCATCATGAAGAACAAGGAACACACCAGGCAGGTCCGAGATACTGTTGTGGAGAAGTTTAAAGCTGGATTTGGATACAAAAAGATTTCCCAAGCTTTAAACAGCCCAAGGAGCACTGTGTAAGCAATAATATTTAAATGGAAGGAGTATCAGACCACTGCAAGTCTACGAAGTCCTGGCTGTCCCTCTAAACTTTCAGCTCATACAAGGAGAAGACTGATCAGAGATGCAGCCAAGAGGCCCATGATCACTCTGGATGAACTGCAGAGATCTACAGCTGAGGTGGGAGACTCTGTCCATAGGACAACAATCAGTCATATACTGCACAAATCTGGCCTTTGTGGAAGAGTGGCAAGAAGAAAGCCATTTCTTAAAGATATCCATAAAAAGTGTAGTTTAAAGTTTGCCACAAGTCACCAGGGAGACACACCAAACATGTGGAAGAAGGTGCTCTGGTCAAATGAATCCAAAATCAAACTTTTTGGCAACAATGCAAAACGTTATGTTTGGCGTAAAAGCAACACAGCTCATCACCCTGAACACACCATCCCCACTGTCAAACATGGTGGTGGCAGCATCATGGTTTGGGCCTGCTTTTCTTCAGCAGGGACAAGGAAGATGGTTAAAATTGATGGGAAGATGGATGGAGCCAAATACAGGACCATTCTGGAAGAAAACCTGATGGAGTCTGCAAAAGACCTGAGACTGGGACAGAGATTTGTCTTCAAACAAGACAATGATCCAAAACATAAAACAAAATCTACAATGGAATGGTTCACAAATAAACATATCCAGGTGTTAGAATGGCCAAGTCAAAGTCCAGACTTGAATCCAATCGAGAATCTGTGGAAAGAACTGAAAACTGCTGTTCACAAACGCTCTCCATCCAACCTCACTGAGCTCGAGCTGTTTTGCAAGGAGGAATGGGCAAAAATTTCAGTCTCTCGATGTGCAAAACTTATAGAGACATACCCCAAGCGACTTACAGTTGTAATCGCAGCAAAAGGTGGCGCTACAAAGTATTAACTTAAGGGGGCTGAATAATTTTGCACGCCCAATTTTTCCGTTTTTTATTTGTTAAAAAAGTTTGAAATATCCAATAAATTTAGTTCCGCTTCATGATTGTGTCCCACTTGTTGTTGATTCTTCACAAAAAATTACAGTTTTATATCTTTATGTTTGAAGCCTGAAATGTGGCAAAAGGTTGAAAAGTTCAAGTGGGCCGAATACTTTCGCAAGGCACTGTATATCAATATAATAAAAAATAGTGCAATATAGGTGCAAAGTGCATAAATGATGCAGTATTCCAAGACCGTAACAAATTGTGCAAAAGGTGCAAAGGAAGCAAGGGAAACTGAATCAAATGAGTGACTATGAAAACTAAAAAATTCCGGAACAGATGCTGGTTATGAAATATACTTTCAGTATATCAATGTGGTGAAACCAGTCTTTATACAATGCACTTAAAAAAGTGCTACTGTGCAAGAGACAATCCATGCAGTCCGTGAAGTCCCATGCAAATGCAGGGGGACTGTAGTGAAGATTAGATGATGTATCAGATGTAGTATTAATACTTGGCCTTTGCTGTGCTCGTTGCAGTATATCGTGCCCCTTAAGAAACGCACTCACCACAATGCCCTCCCCAAAAAGGGGTATCAAGCCTGCACAGCAAATGGGTGGTCCTGCGGGTTCCCTCTGGGTCCGTTAGGTCCTGCCAGGTGTAGGAGATGCGTGCCCTCAAAGCATCGGGATGGTCATCAAATGGCCCCAAATATAGAAGGTAGACATTCCATTGTGCAGTATGTATAAACTTTTATTTAAAAAAAATATATATATATCCACTCACATTTAAGTTTCCAATAAAGCGTTGGTGGTATAGCGTCCGCACCGGATGTCCGGGTGTGGATGCGTTCCAGCCGACTGTGACCACTTAGCGGAAGTGACGGAGCGACAAGTCCAGCCCTACCGGTTTCGTCAATGCTGATGTCAACAGAGAGTGAAGAGGGTGCAGATTGAGAGGATGAGGAGGGTGCAGAAGAGGAAGGCTGAGTGAGCCACTCAACCAAGTCTGGTGCGTCCTTTGATGTAATCAAACGCACCTTCTGAAACTTCACACTTTGGCCTACGGCCTACTGCTCCTGCCCTACCCCTACCACCCATGTGTAAGGGCCCGCCTCTTCCTCTGCCTGTCATTTTTTAAATTACCCTGTGACAAAAGTCTCTAGAGAAGCGCAGTATATGTGGAAGAAGGTATATAACACCCCGCTTCAATCTGTGGTTTTGGTGGGCCACTGGTCTATCACACCAGTTCTACAAAAAATTGGCCAGTAAGTTTGGCACTGTGTGTAGCACAGTTAACGCAACAAAAGAGGCAACATTTTTGCAGGACACAAATATACTGTTATGAAAGTATACTGTTAGATAACACCCCACTTTGATCTGTGGTATTGGGGGGCCAATGGTCTATCACACCAGTTATACAAAAAAATTGGCCAGTAAGTTTGGCACTGTGTGTAGCAGAGTTAACGCAGCAAAAGAGACAATATTTTTGCAGGACACAAATACACTTATAAAAGTATACTGTTAGATAACACCCGCTTCAATCTGTGGTATTGGGGGGCCACTGGTCTATCACACCAGTTATACAAAAAATTGGCCAGTAAGTTTGGCACTGTGTGTAGCAGAGTGAACACAGCAAAAGAGGCTATACTTTTGCAGGACACAAATACACTGTTATGAACGTATACTGTTAGATAACACCCCACTTCAATCTGTGGTATTGGGGGGGCACTGGTTTATCACACCAGTTATACAAAAATGTCACGGAACCATGAACCAGACGTACAACAACAGATAAGTGAAAATAAGACAGCTTTATTGAAAAACAAGCTATAAAGCAAAAGTCCAAACGGATGGCGAAACCGATGCAGAGTCTTTGCGAAGCCAGGGGTCAGGAACCAGCAGAGTAGGCAGACGAAGCCAGGATCAGGAACCAACAGGGTAGTCAGACGAAGCCAGGATCAGGAACCAACAGGGTAGTCAGACGAAGCCAGGAACAGGAACCAGAAGTAGCAGCAGTCTTAGTAGCATGTGAACACAGGAGGACCAAGCAGGGAACTGAAGCCACAGACCTCCTATATATATGAGCTAGACATCCAGCTCCTCCCAGTGGGAAGGAGGAGCCGCAAGGTGGGAGGCTACAAGAAACCCAGAAACCAAGATGGCCGCCAGCACATGTCAAACGAAGGAGAACAGCAAGAAGGTAAGACCATGACAGTACCTCCCCCTCAAGGGCCCCTCCTCCGCGGAGTAAAGAACGGTTTCTGAGGGAAGCGTGCGTGGAAGGCTCGGAGCAAGGCAGGAGCATGGACATCTGCGGAGGGAACCCAGGAACGCTCCTCTGGACCATAACCACGCCAATGAACCAAAAACTGCACCCGACCGCGGACCAGGTCGTGAGTCCAGGATATTGCTCACCTCATACTCCTCACGATTGCCCACTCGGACCGGACGAGGCCGAGGAAGTGAAACGATTACACACCAGAGGCTTCAACAGGGAGACATGAAACACGTTGGAGATCCGCATGCCAGGAGGAAGCGCAAGGGCATAGGCTACCGGGTTTACCCTGCGAAGCACTCGGAAGGAACCAACAAAGCGAGGCGCCAGCTTGGGAGTGGGCACTCGAAGGTTGAGGTTGCGGGTGGACAACCATACACGGTCTCCGGCCTGGTAGGAAGGAGCAGGCGCTCGTCTGCGATCAGCCTGGAGTCTCTGGCGCTGCGCAGAGACCTCAAGGGACTTCTGGATCTGTACCCAAGAAGCACGTAGGACGGAAAGGTGATCCTCCACAGCCGGAATATCCTGGGGAGAGAATACCTCCGGTAACACGGCAGGTTGGAACCCATAGTTGGCCATGAAGGGAGACGTCCCAGAGTAAGAGTTCACCGCCGTGTTCCTGGCAAACTCAGCCCAAGGCAGGAGGTCAACCCAATTGTCTTGGTGATCGGAGACATAGCAACGAAGGAATTGCTCCAAGGCCTGATTGGATCGTTCTGCGGCCCCATTGGACTGAGGGTGGTAGGCCGAGGAGAAGGAGAGATGAATCCCCAACTGGGAGCAAAAGGCGCGCCAGAACCTGGACACAAACTGACTCCCCCGATCCGACACAATCTCCTTGGGCAAACCGTGCAACCGGAAGACCTCCCTGGCAAAAATCGTGCCCAACTCCTGTGCAGAGGGTAACTTCTTGAGAGGAACACAGTGACACATTTTGGAAAACCGATCCACAATCATGAGAATGACCGTATGGCCTCGGGATGCAGGGAGGTCCACAATGAAATCCATCCCCAGGTGTGACCATGGGCGCTCCCCGGTGGCTAAGGGTTGCAGAAGGCCCAACGGAAGGTGCCGAGGGGACTTACTCTGGGCACAAACGGAGCATGCCGCTACATATGCGGCGATGTCGGAACGTAGGGAAGGCCACCAGAACAGACGTGAAACAGCCCAGGACAGCTGATTCTTTCCAGGATGCCCCGCGGTCTTGGAGTTATGGTAGGTTCGCAACAACCGAGTGCGCAACTCCTCAGGCACAAAACATCTGCCGTTGGGTCTCCCAGAGGGAGCACCAGATTGAGCCGCCAAAATCTGCTCACCCAGGGGAGAGGTCAGGCTGGTGCGAATGGCAGCCAGGATCTGATTCGGAGGTATGACCGAAGTCGGAATCGACTCCTCCCTGGACAGGTCGGAGTACTGCCGTGATAAGGCATCAGCCCTGATGTTCTTGGAACCGGGTAGGTAGGAGACCACGTAATTAAAACGTGACAAGAAAAGAGCCCATCTGGCCTGACGTGGTGTCAATCTCTTGGCCTCAGAGAGGTAGGTCAGATTCTTGTGGTCCGTCAGGATGAGGACCGGAACCACCGAACCCTCGAGCAAGTGCCTCCATTCTTTAAGAGCCTGCACGATGGCCAATAACTCCCTGTCACCAATCTGGTAGTTGCACTCCGCGGAAGACAGTTTCCGGGAGTAAAACCCACAAGGAAGCAGAGGACCCTCTGGTGTTCTACGCTGAGACAGAAGGGCGCCTACTCCCGTCTCAGACGCGTCCACCTCGAGGACAAAGGGCAACCCAGGGTTGGGATGCGACAGAATCGGAGCCGACACAAAGGCGGACTTTAGAGCCTCAAAAGCTCGGATGGCCTCGGGCGGCCAGACCTGGGAATTACTGCCCTTCCTGGTCAGATCCGTGAGAGGCTTGGCTAGCATGGAAAAGTCCCTGATGAACTTCCGATAATAATTGGCGAAGCCCAAAAAGCGCTGCAGGGAGCGAAGACCACTGGGCTGGGGCCACTGTAAGACAGCCGAAACCTTCTCAGGATCCATGGAGAACCCCTCAGCGGAAATGATGTAACCTAAGAAGGTTACCTGGGATCGGTGAAATTCGCATTTCTCAAGCTTACCGAACAGCTTGTTCTCTCGTAACCGTTGCAACACTCGTTTGACATCCAGAATGTGGGTCTCCATGGACTCAGAATATACCAAGATGTCATCCAGGTAGACCACCACACACTGCTGCAACAGGTCACGGAAAACATCGTTGATGAATTCCTGAAAGACTTCGGGCGCATTGCACAGCCCAAAGGGCATAACCAAGGATTCATAATGACCGGTCCTGGTGTTAAACGCGGTCTTCCACTCATCGCCCGCCTTGATCCTTACGAGGTTATATGCCGCCCTCAGGTCGAGTTTGGTAAAGACCGTGGCCCCTTTAAGGCGATCGAACAGCTCGGAAATCAAGGGTATCGGGTAAGCGTTCTTGATCGTGATGCGATTGAGACCCCTGTAATCGATGCAAGGCCTCAACTCACCGCCCTTCTTTTTCACAAAGAAAAATCCAGCCCCTGCCGGGGACGAGGATTTGCGAATGTGTCCACGTGAAAGCGCCTCCCTCACGTACTCCTCCATGGCCTCATTCTCCGCTACCGACAGTGGATAGACTTTGCCACGAGGAGGAACGGCACCAGATTGTAACTCGATGGCACAATCGTATGGGCGGTGCGGAGGTAGGGCAACCGCGCGCACCTTATCGAATACATCCCGGTACTCCTCGTATTCAGGGGGCAACAGAGAGTCCGAGGAAGTACACAGCAACTTGACAGGCCCATGGATGCAACTAGTCCCACACTGCGGTGACCACGAGAGGATCTCGGCCGATCTCCAATCGAAAATCGGATTATGCTTCTGGAGCCAGGGGTACCCCACGACCACCGAGTAGTGTGGAGACGAAATAACCTGGAAGCAGACCGACTCTCTGTGGACGGCACCAATGGATAACCCCACTGGAAGGGTCTCATGAGTCACGTGTGGCGGCAGAAGGGGTCTGCCGTCTATCGCCTCAAGAGCCAGAGGAGAACCTCGAGCCTGCAGAGGAATGGAATTGGCGGCAGCGAACACACTATCAATGAACAAACCACCAGCACCAGAGTCCACCAACGCCTGGGTCGTCACCGAGCCCCCGACCCAGGAAAGGACAACAGTGATCAGTGGTTTGTCAACACGGGAAACCGGGGACGAGGAGACTCCACCCAAGATCTGCCCCCGACAGGATCTCAGGTGCGAGTGTTTCCCTGGACGGTTCGGACATGCCAACCGAAAATGCCCACCGAGACCACAGTACATGCATCGGCCCTCGCGTCTCCGGAGTACCCTCGGACAGGCGAGCAAACCCCAGCTGCATGGGTTCACCCCCAGACAAGTCATCCCCAGGAGGCGTGGGAGGAGAGGAAGGCACGGGTGGGACAACAAAGGTAGGCGCCAATCTGTTAGGAGGCCTCCGCAGACTCTCCTTAAAGGAAGGTCTCTCCCTGAGTCTGGTGTCAATCAAAATCAGGAAAGAAATAAGAGACTCGAGCTCCACTGGTAGGTCCTTAGCTGCAACCTCATCCTTCAAGGCATCCGAGAGACCATGAGAGAAAGCAGCGACCAGAGCCTCATTATTCCAGCCCACCTCTGCTGCCAGGGTACGAAACTCAATGGCGTATTCAGCTACGGATCGTGAACCCTGTCTGATGGACATAAGGAGCTTCGCAGCAGAGGCAGCACGAACCGGCACATCGAATACCTTCCGAAGAGAAGCAACAAAACCGGAAAACTCGGCAACCACCGGATTGTTGTTCTCCCATAAAGGGCTGGCCCAGGCCAAGGCCTTGTCCGAGAGCAGCGAGATTAAGAAGCCCACCTTTGATCTCTCAGTAGGAAAGGCATGTGGCAGCAACTCGAAATAAATGCCCACCTGGTTAAGGAAACCTCGGCACTGAGTTGGCTCTCCCCCAAAGCGCTGTGGAAGGGGGGCAGAACCGGACATACCCCGAAACACCGCGGGCGCAACAACAGGTGTCGGGGTAGACTCTGGCGCAACAACCGGAGCGGCAGTAGGAGCGGACCCAGGAGCGACAACCGACCCATCGGCAACGGGAGCGAAATGAACCGTGCGTTCAAGCAGGGTTTGCAACGCCACGGCGAACTGACCCAACAGGTGATCCTGCTGATCAAGTCTGGCAACCAGCGTGGGTAGTGAGGATGGCCCTGTACCGTCAGAATTCGTGGCCTGTGGTACCGTGCGTTCAAGCAGGGTTTGCAACGCCACGGCGAACCGACCCAACAGGTGATCCTGCTGATCAAGTCTGGCAACCAGCGTGGGTAGCGAGGATGGCCCTGTACCGTCAGAATTCATGGCTTGGTCCTAATGTCACGGAACCATGAACCAGACGTACAACAACAGATAAGTGAAATAAGACAGCTTTATTGAAAAACAAGCTATAAAGTAAAAGTCCAAACGGATGGCGAAACCGATGCAGAGTCTTTGCGAAGCCAGGGGTCAGGAACCAGCAGGGTAGTCAGACGAAGCCAGGATCAGGAACCAACAGGGTAGTCAGACGAAGCCAGGATCAGGAACCAACAGGGTAGTCAGACGAAGCCAGGAACAGGAACCAGAAGTAGCAGCAGTCTTAGTAGCATGTGAACACAGGAGGACCAAGCAGGGAACTGAAGCCACAGACCTCCTATATATATGAGCTAGACATCCAGCTCCTCCCAGTGGGAAGGAGGAGCCGCAAGGTGGGAGGCTACAAGAAACCCAGAAACCAAGATGGCCGCCAGCACATGTCAAACGAAGGAGAACAGCAAGAAGGTAAGACCATGACAAAAAAATTGGCCAGTAAGTTTGGCACTGTGTGTAGCAGAGTTAACGCAGCAACAGAGACAATACTTTTGCAGGACACAAATACACTGTTATGAAAGTATACTGTTAGATAACACCCCACTTCAATCTGTGGTATTGGGGGGCCACTGGTTTATCACACCAGTTATACAAAAAATTGGCCAGTAAGTTTGGCCCTGTGTGTAGCAGAGTTAACGCAACAAAAGAGGCAGTATTTTTGCAGGACACAAATACACGTATAAAAGTATACTGTTAGATAACACCCCGCTTCAATCTATGGTATTGGGGGGCCACTGGTCTATCACACCAGTTATACAAAAAATTGGCCAGTAAGTTTGGCACTGTGTGTAGCAGAGTTGTCGCAGCAAAAGAGGCAATATTTTTGCAGGACACAAATACACTTATAAAAGTATACTGTTAGATAACACCCTGCTTCAATCTGTCATTTAGGGGGGGCCACTGATCTATCACACCAGTTATAATACTTTTGTCACTCTTTGTAGTTGTAGTATCGCTGCAGAAATGCTCACCACACCAGTCACAATGCTGCACAGTGCACAATACAAATCCACTATAATATGCTTTCTATATTAGAAAGTATATTACTGTATAAGTGTATTACACCCCTATATAGTGCACACTAAAGAATAGTACACCTATACCAAATACAGACTTTTGTGGACCTATAACAGAGCGATCTGTGTCACTGACAATCTGTCCCTGCTTCCCACAGCAAACCTCTCCCTACACTGACAAAAGAGACAATATAGATAGTACACCTATACCAAATACCAGTCCTTAAAAGGACTTTTGTGAACCTATATTAGAGCGATCTGGGTCACTGACAATCTGTCCCTGCTCCCCACTGCAAACCTCTCCCTACACTGACAAAAGAGACAATATAGATAGTACACCTATACCAAATACCAGTCCTTAAAAGGACTTTTGTGGACCTTAACAGGGCGATCTGTGTCACTGACAGTCTGTCCCTGCTGCACACAGCAAACCTCTCCCTACACTGACAAAAAGCAGAATGTAAAATGGCAGCCAGCTCAGGTCTATTTATAAGGTAGGGGGTATGTCCATGTGCTGAAATGTCTCAATTGGCTGTCCTGTTCCACCTAATGGATGTGTCATGGGTCAAAGTTCTCCCCAATGTAAACTAATATGGCCGCCGCGAACAACGCCATATGTTCGCAAGATAGGCAAACTGCGAACGAGCAAAGTTCGCCGTAAACCGACTGTCGGGCGAACCGCAAGGCCATCTCTGAAGCCGGGTAATAAAGATCAAGGACAGATACAGGTACAGGATACAGGGGAAACTGCAGATCGGACAGCGCTGACCTAGTGCAGCTGTCAACCTTTTATATGCAAAAAGGCACCAAGAACACTTAATGCGTGTGCATGTGCGTGTGCGTGCACCTCTGGCGAACATTCCTGTGCATGTGCACATTTGCGCGCCTATGCTCATTCTAGTGGGTAGCTCCGGGATTGCGTCTGCGCATGCTGTCTGGCAGATGAGTGTTCCTGACACTTACAGTACTTCTCTGCCCTTTCTGCTTTTTTTCTTCACAAAATGTTTCCGGAACTTTTTCTATTTCTCCTTCTTAGTTCTACACTTTGTCTTCTACTATCTGTCTCTCAACCTTTCCCTTTCAGCACCTCTTCCCTCAGCTTTTCATCAGGATCTTTCTTTTTCATTTCCTCTTCTCTGAGCTTTTCATCCGGACATTTCTTTTTTATCACCTCTTTTTTGAGCTTCTCATCTCATTTGAGCTACATCTTCAGATTGTAATGATAAGCAATAGTTGTCTCCCACACTGTTCCATCCGAGCTAAAATACCCCAAAACTGAGCCCTGCAGATAATTACCAGTCCCTAAAAATACATAACTTCACACACACATGCCTTTGCAGTACTTAAATTATATTTATAAAGTTCACCTTGCTCATGTGTCAAAATGGTATGGCTCCTGACTGTGCCAAAGGTCAGAAGTGTGTTATGGACCTTTCAGACAGGGGAGGACTGGGCCAGTGGGCAGGGGCCTCTCTGATGCCCCCTAAAAAAGGCTGCACCGCTTCTGCCACAGACATACCTAAAGGTTTCCTGGTAAAGAGAAGTAAAATGTCCCCACTGCTGACCTACTAAGGGCGGAATGAAGGCAAGGACAGAGTGTAGGCCTCCCTCCCCCAGCATGGATGGTGTAAACTGTGTCTGAGCAGAGGCCATTTCTGTGCCCCACTGGAGACTCTCCTCCCCCAGGCAGCCCCGACTGCCCTCTGATGGCCAGGTGGGAAACCAATGAGTAGAAAGTACCAGGAGTGGAGCTTAAGCCTGGAATGGGGGTCAGGTGGAGGCCTGGAGAAGGGAGAGTGGGAAGGGAGCCGAGTGGCTGCACCATGGGCCTCTTGTTTGTATTTTCCCCCTGGGCCGAAAGTTGCCAGTCAGCCCCTGATTTCAGATATTTTGGAGCTGATAGAAGGGGAAGGGCTCTGCTGCTTTCCTCCTGACAAGCTAAGAGGGCAACTGGGCTTAAGAACAGTCTTAACAACCCAACTGTAGGCCCCTGATTGAGAGGTATTGGTCACAATGCTGCTGCATCTAGGAGGTGCTACACATTCTATATGCCAGGACAGGAAACAAAGACTACAGGCGTCATTTGTATGTTTTTAACGCTATAGAAAGAAAAGTATCTGTATTTTCCAAACTAAATTACCAGATACCAGTGTTAAATCATTGATAGATTTTCTTTAAATGCAAATGTTTATTTACCCTCAGGATCATATCAGCTGTAGTAATGATCCCTGTTTAACAACTCAACTGTAGGCCGCTGGTTGAGAGGTATTGGTCACAATGGTGCTACATCTAGGAGGTGCTACACTTCCTATATGCCATCTCAGTACAGGAAACAGAGACTGCAGACATCATTTGTATGTTATTAGTGCTTTAGAAAGAAAAGTATCTGTATTTTCCAAACTAAATTACCAGATACCAGTGTTAAATCATTGATAGATTTTCTTTAAATGCAAATGTTTATTTACCCTCTGGATCATATCAGCTGTAGTAATGATCCCTGTTTAAAATATTGTTTATAATTAATTGTTTCTCTCTTCCAACAAAATATTATTAATTGCTGCTGTATGACTAAAATCTATAGTAATTGACCCACGGCCTTAAATTAAGCAATACACACATTTATTTCTAAAGTCTGGCTGCTTCTTAACAGGATCTTGACTGGCGGTGGCAAGTAATAAATTATGATATTAATTCTGAATATGAATATGTATTATTTTGCTGTATGATTTTTTTTGTTTAGTATTAAGCAAATACCACATATGTTTTTCAAGTGTTTGTCATGGTTTATGTCTTTTGTCGTTTAAAAATCTAATAAATACTAAACGGAAAAATAGTATTAAGCAAACAGATTATATATAACAATTATACCTGCCAAAGGTTTTTATTTCCATTTTATCATCCTGATTCTGTTGCAAGACACAGTCAGATTATTGACCCCCACTGCTGCAGAAGCATAGGTTGGTGAAATTTAGACCCTTCACCTCTTCACTGAATAATGAGGCAGCAGCAACTGCATTTTTCTGTTTGGCATTCTGTTCATTCTGTTGTCTCCTAAAAGAAATATTGGAGTTCCCATAACTCAAAACTTCCAGTTACCCAGCTAATTCTGGCTTTGATGCTTTCTGAGATACTGACCTAGAACAAGCGTTCTACCAGTAAAGTCAGGACTACCCAAATAGCAAACTAAAATTATTAGAAGGAAAAGTTAGCAATGGAAGCCCACATATTACTCCAAGGATTCTTTTAATGGCTGCCCAAAAAAAAAAAAAAAAAAACAAAAAGTTTTCTTGTATCAAGGATGTAGTAATTTAGGCAACATAAAAGTGTCACTAGAGCACCATGCCTGTAAAATGGTTAGCTTAAATGGTGCAAAAACAACATCGAGAAATGTCTCCAATTATTGTAGAAGCATTTATTGCACCAAGTATGCTAGTTATTAATTAAGTGATCTTGCTGGTGGTTATGCTGTGTTTTTATCCTTAGGAATGGTAATGACATGTGTAGTGCTACCCCGGAAAGAGTCTCTAGCTAGGAGACTCTAGTGAGATACTGTATACCTGTGTGAGTGCGTATGTAAATATATATATATATATATATATATATATATATATATATATAAATGTAAGCTATGCAAGACATTTTAGACTTATTAAAAAAAAGCAAATACATTTTATGCTTGTCTTACTGCATGCTTTATGTATATGTTGTATGCAATCATGAGTAACAAAACAGATTGACCCGACATCTAAAAATGAAATAATAAGGAAATGCAGCGTCTTATTTAATTGCTTGTTAACAACATTTTGACTTGTGGCTCCAAATAATAAATGAATTATTTTAATTTGGAACGTGCAAAATAATTTTCGCTGAATTACTTTTTAATGACTTATATAATGTTTGTTAATGAAATTCTGACTTTAGCATATAGTAAATGTTTGGTATATTCATGGGATAACTGTAAAATAATGAGCCCAAACTCTCGTAAATGTTTAGATGTTATGCATATTATTGTGTCCTGTCCACAGAGATAGCAATAATTCTGCCAATGAGATGGAAGAACTGGTTAAGGACAGTAGGGACAGAATCCTGTTTATGTGGCTTTAAAGTGTATTTCCACTTTTGCAGCCAAATTAGGATAGCACTGTAGCACACCCCTATAGCGACCTCTGATAAACTGGGATTCCCCATTCCAGCACAGCCAGGCACACCAAATTTTAACAAGCACAAGTAAGAGAACAGTTTGTGACTTTGTTTTGTTTTTTTTTTTTATTTAAGGGTCAATATCTTGGATAGGGATGGGAGGTTATGGGATGCCCACTTGACTTTAGAAAAACTTCAGCAAACTTCAGGGACATCTTTCTATATATACCTATATACAGTCTCCTTCACTCTCCTCCAGCACATTTACTTGCTTGCTCCAGCTGAATCACTCTGATTTAACTGACAGGCTCCCAGTCCATTTAGAAATAGCCCATTACAGGCAGGAACACAGCCCCTTTTTGTGTAGCCCAGTTGTAGTGAAACAGCTTGTAACTTCTCCCCTGTGGCTACTGATGTTAGCACCACCTCTTCAGGCACTGACAACCCATCTGGCTGCCACTAGCCCTCCAGGCTAACTCTCCACACTAGTCCTTCAGACTGACTCTTCACCAGCCCACCCGGTTGACTCTCAGGAGATCTCTAGGAAAAGGCTAAAGACCTAAAGTAGAACTATAGCCAAAAAACATTTTTTTTCATTTGGATAGAGCAAAGAAGGGTTATAGCCCCTGTCAGATTTTATTTTCACCATCTGTGTCCCATAGCGGAGATTATCCTTTGCTTCCTGTTACATAGCCAAACAGAAAGTGAGAAGAAATACCTGCAAATTAAGAGAATTCTTTGGGGACCCCTATGTCAGCAGAACTAGTATCCCTGTTTGAAGAGTTTCCCTCTGTTACTTTTCTGGGGACAACCTAAAATGTGGGATTTTCTTTTACTTCCACTTTCAGTGATAATTGCAAACAGGACAAATCGAGTGAGTTAATCTCCATAACGGGGACACAGACGGCAATAAAAACTGACAGATGTTCTAATCTCTCTTCACTCTATCCAAAAAAAAAAGTTTTGTCTTTAGATATACTTTAACCACTTGCCTACAGTGCACTTTCACCCCCTTCCTGCCCAGACCGATTTTCAGCTTTCAGCGCTCTCACACTTTGACTGAGAATTACTCAGTCATGCAACACTTTACCCATACAAAAATTGTGTCCTTTTTTTCACACAAATAGAGCTTTCTTTTGATGGTATTTGATCAATACTGGGTTTTTTATTTTTTGTGCTATAAATAAAAAAAGACTGAAAATATCGTGAAAAAACACATTTTTCTTTGTTTCTGTCATAAAATTTTGCAAATTAGTCATTTTTCTTCACAAATTTTGGCCAAAATTTATACTGCTACTTATCTTTGGTAAAAAAAAACCAAATAAGTGTATATTATTTGGTCTTTGTGAAAGTTATAGAGTCCACAAGTTATGGTGCTATTCATTGAAAATTGATCACACTTGATCACACCTGATGTACTGAAGGCCTATCTCATTTCTTGAGACACTAAAAGGTCAGGAAAGTACAAATACCCCCCAAATGACCCATTTTTGGAAAGTAGACATTCCAAGGTATTTAATAAGGGGCATGGTGAGTTTTTTGAAGTTGTAATTTTTTCCCACAATGCTTTGCAAAATGAAGATTTTTTTTTTTTTATTTATTTTTTTTTACAAATTGCCGTATTAACAGGTTATTTCTCTCACACAGCACATGTATACTTGCAACTACACCCCAAAACACATTCTACTACTCCTCCTGAGTATGGCGATACCACATGTGTGAGATTTTTTCACAGCCTGGCCACATACAGAGGCCTAACATCCGAGTAGCAGCGTCCGGCATTCTAGGAGCACAAATTACACATATAATTTCCTGACAACCTATCGCAATTTTGAAGGCCCTGGAGCACCAGGACAATGGAAACCCCCATAAAATGACCCCATTTTGGAAAGCAAACAGCCCAACGTATAATTTTTGAGGCATAATGAGTCTTTTGAATATGTCATTTTTTTCCACAAGTTTTTGGAAAATGTGGAAAGAAAATGAAAACACATTTTTTTTTACACAAAGCTGTCCATTTATGCAATATTTCTAACACATCGCATGTACATAGCAAAACTTGCACCCCAAAATACATTCTGCTATTCCTCCTGAGTATGGCGATACCACATGTGTAACACTTTTTCACAGCCTGGCCACATACATAGGCCTCACATCCAAGTAGCGCTTTACACAAAGTTGTCCATTTATCCACTTTAAGACTGGGCCTATTTTTGACACTTGGTGTTTACAAGCTAAAATCATTTTTTTTGCTAGAAAACTACTTGGAACCCCCAAACATTATATATTTTTTTTTAGCAGAGACCCTAGAGAATAAAATGGAGATCGTTGCAATATTTTTTATCACACCATATTTGCGCAGCAGTCTTCCAAATGCGATTTTTTTGAAAAAAATTCACTTTTTTGAACTAAAAAATAAGAAAACAGTAAATTTAGCCCAATTTTTTTCCATAATGTGAAAGATAATGTTACGCTGAGTAATTAGATACCCAACATGTCATGCTTCAAAATTGCGCATGCTCACAGAATGGCGCCAAACATTGGTACTTAAAAATCCCCATAGGCAACATTTTAAAAATTTCTGCAGGTTACTAGCTTAGAGTTACAGAGGAGGTCTAGGGCTCAAATTATTGCACTCGCTCTAACGATCGCGGCGATACCTCACATGTATGGTTTGAACACCGTTTACATATGTGGGCGGGACTTGCGTATGCGTTTGCTTCTGCGCGCGAGCTAACGGGGACAGGGCGCTTTAATTTTTTTTTTTTTCCTATTTATTTTATTTATTATTTTTTTATTTTTACACAGTTTAAAAAAAAAAAATGTTTTGATCATTTTTATTCCTATTACAAGAAATGTAAACATCCCTTGTAATAGAAATAGGCATGACAGGTCCTCTTTATTGTGAGATCTGGGGTCAAAAAGACCTCACACCTCACAACTACACTAAAAAAGAAAAAAAAAAAAAAAAATTGTTGAAAGAGGAAAAAAAAAAAAAAGCAAAAAAAAAAAGCGGCCCTTTAAACCTGTTGCTAGGCAACGTCTTTTGACGTAGCTCCGGTCCTCCAAGACCATAGAGTTGAGTGAGGGCCATCTTGCCCTCACTCGACTTCCTGTCTCTGAGGATCCGGGACCGGATAGTTTTCCCCGCTGCCGGCGGGTCCGGTAAGCTGGGAAAACGTCTGGGACGCGGCAGGAGGGGGGGGGGGGCACCTCTTCCCCTGCACCGTAAGGGTAATTCCGCGGCGAATCCGCCACTGGGACCACCCTTATCTGAAAGCCGACCGCCCGCTGTTTCAAAAAATACCGGGGTTATGGGGGCTATCTGCTGCCATAACCCCAGTATTTAGCTTTTAATGGCCGACGCATATAGTCGTTAGGCGGTCAGTAAGTGATTGCATGTATATGGCAAACAGGTGACGATGACTGACGGGGTGACAGGTGACGATGACTGATGGGGTGACAGGTGACGATGACTTATGGGGTGACAGGTGACGATGACTGATGGGGTGACAGGTGACGATGACTGATGGGGTGACAGGTGACGATGATTGACGAGGTGACAGGTGACGATGATTGATGGGGTGACAGGTGACGATGATTGATGGGGTGACAGGTGACAGTCACTGACGGGGTGACATATGACGATGATTGATGGGGTGACAAGTGACGATCACTGATGGGGTGTCAAGTGACGATGACTGATGGGGTGACAGGTGACGGTGATTGATGGGGTGACAGGTGACGGGCGATGGTCACTGATGGGTGACAGGTGACGGGCGATGGTCACTGATGGGTGACAGGTGACGGGCGATGGTGCACGGCGGTACTGATGGCAGTCTCTGGTGACCGGTGAACTTTCGGGCTACGTTCACATGTGAGCGTAGCGATCACGGGCAGAATCACTGCGATTCTGCCCGTGATCCAGAAATCATTGCAAATTGCGGGGCGCCTGTGCGTTGCCCGTGATTTGCAATAGCACCCCAAATGCTGTGCGATGTTGCTGCGATTTCTGCCTGCCGAATCGCAGTAACATCGCGCAAACAACGCATTACGCTCCAAAGAAGCTCTTGTACCTTTTTTGGGCGTCATGCGATGTTTGCGCGATGTTACCGCGATTCGGCAGGCGGAAATGGCGGCAACATCGCACAGCGTTTGGGGTGCTATTGCAAATCAGGGGCAACGCACAGGCGTCCCGCGATTTGCAATGATTTCCGGATCGCGGGCAGAATCGCAGTGATTCTGCCTGCGATCGCTGCGCTCACATGTGAACGTTATGGGTGTCAATTTCTGGGCACTGATGAGGTGACTGTTGGGTGACAGGTGACATTGGGGGGGGGGGGGGCTGAGGACTGTGTGGGGACCTTTTATTAGTGTGATTTTTACTTTTGACAGGTGTACAGATCAGTAACTCACTATTTCTAGCTCTTCTCCCCTCATACTGGAAACTGTATGAGGGGAGAAGAGCTAGTAACACTGAGTTACTGCTCTTTGTTTACATTTTCTGATCGGCTGTGAATGGATTCACAGCCGATCACATAGTAAACAGTCACTGTCAGTGACTGTTTACTACCGCCGGTGACAGCTGTGTTCCTACGGAACACAGTGCCACCGACATGACCGCGCTGCGCGCTCCCGATCGCGCATGCGCGGTCATCTGGTGGGCGCCTTCATTGTGATCGGCTGTGTCATTGGAACACAGCCGATCACGTGGGAAACAGCCACGCCCATTGGCTGTTTCCCCCCTGCCGGTGACGGGGGGTGTCCCGGGGACACCCCGACACCGGCAGTGCAGGGCGGCGCGCACGCGATCGCGCGCCTGCCCTGCTTAAAGTGCCGCCGTCATATGACGGCGGCCCAGGATAATGGTCGCTCCGCTCCGCCGTCATATGACGGCGGGCGGGCGGCAAGCGGTTAAGCACACCACTGTCTTCATGGTAGACCGGCGACTTATGGTAGTCTCCCCCCCTTTTTAAGTCCCCACAGTATTGATTTTCTCACCTCCGACTAGGGTTTTGCCTCAAGGAAAACTGACAGCCTCCTCAACACTGCATCTCCATCTTCCACCCGACTGCCCCAGTTGGCATGGCCCATGTCTGTTTATGGAGTGGTCTTAGCCCCCTGCCAGCCTACCTCTGAGGATTGGCTGAGGCTCCATAAATATTCAAGGCAGCTCCTCCTAACCTCCACCCTCTAATTCTAGAAGATTCTTCAACCTTCTAGATCAGGGGGAGGCACCAAAGAGCTGTCAGGATGAGTCACCCAGCCCTGAACCCTAGTAAACCCTCACCCAGATTCCATAGATCAGGCTTTGCCCTGAGCTAAACTATAATTTTCCTACTCTCACTTCTAGCACACACTAGAATGTGCAACAGCACCTACTTTATATTTTACATGTTCCCCACTCCCCTAGCATAACTTAAAAAAAAATTAAATCTTAGGTAATTCTCTTTGTTTATGAGGGGGCTGGACAGCTGTGTTTGCCATAATTAACCCTTTCTCTGATGTGCAGACAGATCTTTATAATCAATTCTAACTAGATTTGAACACCGTCTGTCCTAACAAAGAGTTAAAGTTGTAGAGGTTGGGCTTCTTGCATTGTATGTTAATGAGGACAGACTTGGGAAAGGCTCTCTCTAACATTGTTCAAAAACCTTGTAGTCAGCATAACACCTCTTCCTGAGAAATTTCCAAAAAGGTAAGAAATATTTCTAAAATAAGTAGTGCAGTTTTCTAAAATTTGATTGCAAAACTGGAATCATGCTTTAAAGGTGACATAGGAAATATAGAAATCTTTCAAATACAGTAACAGGTTTGATGGATGCCTTAAAGGGGTTGTAAAGTCAAAAGGTTTTTTTTTATCTTAATGCATTCTATGCATTGAGATAAAAAGCCTTCTGGGTGCAGCAGCTCCCCTCAGCCCGTCCAATACTTACCTGAGCCCTCCTCTCTATTCAGTGATGTCCACGATACCTTAGCCATCCAGGACTCTCTCTACTGATTTGCTGAGACACAGCAGCGGGAGCTAATGGTGCCACTGCTGCAGTGGCACCGTTAGCTCCCACTGCTGTCAATCAAACTCAGATAGCCAATCAGGAGAGAGAGAGAAAGGGGGAGGGGCTGAACGGAAGCACCATGTCAAAATGGATACACGGAGCATCAGCTCGGCTCGGTTGCCCCCATAGCAAGCTGATTGCTGTGGGGGCACTCAAAAGGAAGGAGGGGCCAGGAGCTCCAGCGACTAGAGAAGAGGAGGATCTGGGCTGCCCTGTGCAAAACCACTGCACAGAGGAGGTAAGTATACCATGTTTGTTATTTTAATAGAAAAAAAAACGAGGCTTTACAATCACTTTGATTCCTATAGCCGGCTCCATGGCATAACATGCTGGAGTAAGCAAAGAAAACCATGCCCTGAATCATATATAATGAATAACTGATAAAAAATATCCCCTTCCTCTAGTTTATGACCTGGTTGATCCCACATTAGCATATATCTAGCATCCGTTACAATTTGTTTAAGGATTTTAATTTTTGTTAACATTTATATACAGATTTGCTTTTTTAACATTTGTATTTTTCTTTTGTTCTTATAAGCTGTCACATGATCACATTCTCCCCCTGCCCAGTCATCTGTGTACATGTAGCTTCTGAGTGAGGATGCTTTTGACATCATTGACCAAATATGGCCCTATGGCCATACAGTATTTGGCCAGTGATGTCACAGACATCTCTACACCTTTGTGTATGTGCAGCTGTAGGACAGGGGATACTTGGGTTACAGCTGAGTGGCCTGTCAGGAATGCAGTCATGTCACAGTTTTCCATGGGTTCTGCCAAGCTGTGTTCAGACTGAACCCAGATCATTCCTGGCTGTCACCATTTAAAAAAAAAAGCAGTTCTGTAAAAAGTTTGCAGGTTGAGTTGCCCTTCTAAACTAACTAAAGTTCAAATGTCAGACAGTGCAATATGGTTTCCAAGACTTCAGTCTGGCTTTGTTCTGCATTAATTTGCTAAAACTGAGAATTTCGTTTGGATCATTTGCATACCCATAGTAGTGGAAAACCCAAACCTTGCCCTTACTGCTCAACAACCATCGGGTTTGTGCCATGCTGCTTTTAAAGGATCAAAAATGGAGTAAGATAAACAGTGCAAAATCACTTTCAGTCATTTTGTGGCACAGCCTGATGTCAGTGTACTGATGTCATAAGCCTAGAATATAATTTGTATGCAGGGATTAGTTATGTTAACCCTGTAAGATATTTGCCAGGATATTACTTCTCTTCATAGAGGTGTAGACTACATTTTCTAGAGAGAATTAAAGAGATCATGTCATCAACTGGGGTCATCTGCCCCCTCTCGCTACGGAGCCCCTCGCGCGGAGTGTGCTCATCAATGTCTGGGTCCAGGAGAAGGCTGCAGTCATGTAAAGAATGAGAAATTAAGGCAGTCCCCCAACTTAGAGATTAGGGATGATTGAATGGTTCGGGTCGACCATCGGTTCGACCCGAACATTGACTGTTCGAGGTTCGGCCGAATTTAGAACTTTTTGCTGAAAAAGTTCAGAATTCGGCAACCAGAACCAACCAAAATGCAATGGGACAGGAACTGGGCTTTAAAAGCCCGTGATTGGACCAGAACCATTAGTAAAAGCCAATTGAGGGGGCAGGAGAATGCTAGGAATGTGATTGGAGTGACTAGGGGGTCCCTAGGCCAATCATTAGTGAATACACCCCCCAGTATATAAGATAGCCCCCGCCAAATTCCTAGCATTGTAATACAGGGACATGGAAGAGAGTGGAAGCAGTTCTGTTAATTTTACTTTAAAAGTGTCATTTAGCATTTATTACTGTGAGGAAAGGGATATCTAGTGTAGTTAGGGTGCTATTTTCCACTTTAGTTAGATGCAAAAATGTAGTTTCTGTAGGGAAAGTGTTAAGTGCCAGGGTGACCATAATGTAGTGTAGGGTGAACTGACACTGACTGCTATGGCAGGGTGACCAAACCCTTCCATATTAGGGTGACCGCTATAGAGAAAACATTGTTTCTCTTAGGTCACTTTCAGAGCACTAATATGGCTTCTCGCCGGTCAGCCTGCTTTTTGGCTGCAGGCGTTTATAGGGATTTTTTGAGGACAAGTTTGGAGTCAGGCATGACATCTAAACTTGTGTATTGGGGTATATATACACACACGTCTGTATATATACACCTGCACATATATAGGTGTGAAAGGAGCAGAAAACTATACTTGCGCTAATTAAATAATTAACACCAATATGGTTACGTTCCTATCACACCTATATATGTGTATGTGTAAAAAACATATAAGTGTGTGTGTGTGTATATATACCCCTATACAGAAGTTCAGATGTTTTGCCTGCCTCCAAAGAACCCAAAAAAATGCCCAAAAAAACGCCAGCGCCAAAAAAAAAACGCCCAGGTGTGTTTTTGCAGCAGGCGTTTTTATGGGCATTTTTTTGGGGTCTTTGGAGGCAGGCAAAACATCTGAACTTCTGTATAGGGGTATATATACACACACACTTATATGTATTTTACACATACACATATATAGGTGTGATAGGAGCGTAACCATATTGGTGTTAATTATTTCATTAGTGCAAGTATAGTGTTCTGTTACTTTCACACCTATATATGTGTATGGGTATATATATATATATATAAGTGTGTGTGTATATATACCCTTATACAGAAGTTCAGATGTCATGCCTGCCTCCAAAGAACCCCAAAAAATGCCCAAAAAAAACCTGCAATAACACACCTGGGCGTTTTTTTTGGCGCAGGCATTTTTTTGGAGGCAGGAAAAACATCTGAACTTCTGTATAAGGGTATATATACACACACACACACTTACAGTATATGTATATATACCCATACACATACATAGGTGTGAAAGTAGCAGAACACTATACTTGCGCTAATGAAATAATTAACACCAATATGGTTACGCTTCTATCACACCTATCTGTGTATGTGTAAAATACATATAACTGTGTGTGTATATATACCCCTATACAGAAGTTAAGATGTTTTGCCTGCCTCCAAAGACCCCCAAAAAATACCCAAAAAAATGCCTGCTGCAAAAACACACCTGGGCGTTTTTTTTTTTTTTTTTTAGCACTGGCGTTTTTATGGGCATTTTTTTGGGTTCTTTGGAGGCAGGCAAAACATCTGAACTTCTGTATAGGGGTATATATATATATATATATATATATATATATATACACACACACTTATATGTATTTTACACATACACATATATAGGTGTGATAGGAGCATAACCATATTGGTGTTAATTATTTCATTAGCTCAAGAATAGTGTTCTGCTACTTTCACACCTATATATGTGTATGGGTATATATACATATGTGTGTGTGTATATATACCCCTACACAGAAGTTCTGATGTTATGCCTGCCTCCAATAACCCCCAAAAAATGCCCAAAAAAAACGCTTGCTACAAAACCGGCAAGGTGTGAAAATAGCGAAGCCATATCCCTGTTCTATAAGTGACATAATACAAACGATCTTTTTTTATGGTTCTGGACATGCTACAGAGCAGAAACTTCACAGGTACACTTTTTAGACCCCCCAGACACTATCAATCCAAAGTCAAAATCAAAAAATCTCTTTTTTTGTTTTTTTTCAATAATTGGCTCTCTATCAAAAAGGACAATTTTTAAGAACTTTTTAAATAGTCCCTGGGGCATGACCCAGAACCCTAGGCACTTTTTAGGGGCATTTATTGGGTTTTAGGGCTTCAAAATGGTGTTTTCTGATTACCGAAGTTCGGGTCCCATTGATTTCAATGGGGTTCTGAAATCCAGGCCGAACTTTTGGGAAGTTCGGGTGTTCTGGTCGAACCGAACTTTTCAAAAGTTCGATCATCCCTATTAGAGATGAGCCTCCACTGTGTGCAGTAATAAAATGCGGTGTTCCTCTGAAAAGCAACTTGTCCTATGTCACCACACACTCTAATTAATATATGTTGCATTAGGAGGGACATGCTGAGTATCCTCCACAATTCCCCATTCCTTCAGCAGCGCCACAAAGAGCCTAAAGCACTCAAACCCCCTGATACCCACGTTCTCGTTCCTGCCCTGGCAGCCTTGGGCCTTAGCTGATCCCCCTTTTTATAGCACAGGTGGGACAGCTAGAACTAAAAGCCTGGGAACTAACACACTAAAACCCTTTCCCAGCCTGGGCCAACAGCTGGCTACCTAAACTGCACAAACTTTTCAACCTGCCTACAAACATAACTACATTTAGGACAAAAGCAGAGAAAAAATTACCCTTGAAGGCCATAGCTCTCTCTTCTTCTGGGGGCATCTAATTACTGTCCATGCTGGCCAAGGTCCCTTGCTCCTCTCCTTTCATGTAACTGTCGGGGGGAAAAAACTATTTGAGTGACATCCCTGAGTCTGCTGGTACTGCTTACATCACATGTCACTCAAATAGTTTTTTTCCCCCGACAGTCACATGAAAGGAGAGGAGCAAGAGAGCTTGGCCAGCACAGACAGTAATTCGATGGCAGCATCTAGCAGGCGTCCCAACGCTTTTGAATAACTACACAAAGGAGGCCTTCATAAATAATTTTTAAAACCAAGTTATATGG
This sequence comes from Pelophylax lessonae, assembly GCF_965119305.1. Taxonomy (NCBI): domain Eukaryota; kingdom Metazoa; phylum Chordata; class Amphibia; order Anura; family Ranidae; genus Pelophylax; species Pelophylax lessonae. Next base: position 214,855,243 of record NC_138772.1, on the reverse strand, counting down.
AAATATTGTCTTTTGGAAAGATTTTTCTTAAAGTGATATATTTATGGCAACAGGGTCTCTTTAAATTCAGGTTACATTGTACATTTTTCACAAGTGCATACAGCAATTATAGGTGCTAACATCTCTTCCAAGTTAGCACATTTTTATATCATGTTCAGAATATCTTTCATAAGTATTGTGTAACATCCCTGAGGGTAAATCTTTGAAATGTATTGGAAGGTACTTACATTTTATAATACAGCCCAACTTCTGTGGGTTGGTATATCACCAAGAGGCTGTACAGCCAATCTGTGTGCGTGTAAAAGGGGGGGGGGGGGTTATGGTTCCAACTAATTCAGCTGTATAATTTAAAGTGGAACTAAAGTTCTGCTGTTACATATTGCAAGCAGGCAGGCTTTTTTGTTTCAGAAGAAACATACAGTACAATGTCTCTTCTGCAATAAACTACACCTAACTGCCTTCTTACAGCGATCTCCGGACTGTAAACCAAGCTGTGCATGTGAAAGAGTGACGTCATCTTGCATCAGCCAAGGAAGATGGCTGAAAACGGGCACAAAGGAGATGATGCCGCCGAGGGACTGTTGGAAAGGTGAGTAATAACTCTTTTGTTCCACTTTAAGTTTAAGCTATTCAGCTTTGTTAAGGTACATCAAAAGCAAAACCTTGGATAAAGTAGAGAATGGGTAAAACCCCTCTTATGCTTTTTTTTTCTGTGTTCCACTTGGTAAGATTTTCTGTACTTCCACTCTTGTACAAATGGAGGCTGATTTACTAAAGAATCTGAGGATTTTCACTCAGAAACGAATATCTGCTCGTGTGAAAAGCAAGTTCTTGTTCACTTTGAATACCCCACCTAGTGCAGATGCTTTTCACATGTTTGCAAAAAATGAGTAAACATTCTCTCAACTAGTAAATCAGCCCAACAGTTTGAAGTGAGAGGAAATTGCTCTTTCAGTAAAGAGAATCCTATATTTGACAGTTGTCACCACAGCAAGTGTCTCTGGAAGATTTCTGTTCCAATGACAAGAGGATTTCTGATGACCATTGGACTTTTAGTCCTGATGACTATGCTCACCAAGACAAATAAAAAGGGTAAATCTGTCCAGCTGGAACACAGACATCAATAAAAATCTACAAGAGATTCAAAACCATTACTTTATCTAAACTTTAATACTTACTTTATCCAAACCTATAAAAAACTTTTAGCTTTAGATATACTTCAACTAAGCTATTTATCAGTAAAGTGGCGAAGGGTAGCCAAGTAAACATGTAAAGGTAGCTGAGAACTCCTCCTTGTGGCTGGTATTAGTAAATATTAAATATTCAAATGCAAAATCTTATATTTCCTGACAAGAATGCATTAAAATACATTTAGAAACTATATACATACACCAAAATGCTTCTAGATACATTTAAATCCAAACTCCAGCACAAACTTTTTTTCAGTTTTGTACAGAGGGATAAAGTGTGTTGGGTTTCATTGCTGTTTCCCCATTTAGATGTACCCTCACATCCAGCAACAGGGTGTAAAGGGCAGGAAGTGATGGGCTATTTCTCTGATGGACGGAAACAATGCAAAATCCTTGTTTATTAGTGCAGTAGAGGAGAGTTTGAATATATTTGAGGATGGTATTGCTCTGTCTTCCTGTCCTGTGAAATCTGCAAACTTTATTTGTCATCAGGGCAAGAAGTAGGGGGAAATCTCCTTAATACAGACTCAAACTGCAATAAAAACAGCCCCTGGGAGTGCATGTATATCTGACAAGCAGGCTGCCGCCTGTCAGATGAAAGGCAGTCCGGAGCCTCCTGAGGTCCTGAATTGGTTTCACGCCTCTGGGTTCTGTGAGCTCCTGCCATGTATCTCTGGTTTCGCTTGCCCATTTACGGACCCAGGCCAGGCTTTGCAGATGCCGCTGGGTAGGGGGGAGGGGGAGATTCTTCCTATTCTTTCCATCAAAGCAATCTCCAGCCTGACCCTACAGTAATCTTCTATCTCTCCCTCAGCAGCATCAGGAATATAGTATATAGTTTGAGCAGAGTGACGAGCGGCGCTATGTGACTCCAGCTTATATAGATCACATGCTGCACTGGTCAATCACAGCTATGCCATTAGTAGGCATGGCTGTGATGGCTTCTACGGGCACATTAGTTAAACGCTTGCTGATTGGCTGCCTTGCACCTGTTGAAACCGCGCCATTAAAGCCACGCCAAAACATCAAATAACCTTACCGAACAACGGAAAGTACCCGAACATACAGTGAAATGTTTGGGTCTGTGTCCGGGTACCGAAAACCCAAAAGTCCGGTACGATCCCAACAAAACAGTCCGGGTTCGCTCAACCCTAGTGGGGAGTAGCACTACAGATATACAATATATCAGAGTTCCAAAAGTGGAACTCTGAATCAGGTAATTTTAAATCAATTGCAAATACATGTTTTAAATTAGCCCACTTTTACACTGGTGTACTTTTGCCATGTATTTCCAGGGCAACAAAAGCACATGAAAACTATTCCCTACAAGATCCTATGTAACTGTTCACACTACAAATGTGCTGCGCTTTGAAAAGTCCTGCATGTTGCATCTTTTGTGCAGTTTTTCACCAGCATACCAAAAAGGCATCTTCCATTGAAGATCGATGGGAGCACATCAAAAGCTCATCAGTGTGAAAGGGCCCTTAACTGACAGCAGTGATCTGACAAAGGAGAAGACTGCACTCTACAGCAGTGTGAAGCAGTTAGCCTGTCACAAATGAGATACTTTAGTCACAGCCAAGATACACAGGCTGTTGAGGAGATCTCTTGACCCTGGAGTGCACAAAGAATCTGTCAATCTCTGTGATGTCCATTCTTCATCACTGCATAGTGCTTGTAACAATGACTTGCCTTATAGGGAGTTAAATGAGACATTATGCATTTCATATGGATTTCTGCCATTTACACTGGCAATGTGCACTCCTTGGAACTTTAAAATTTTTCTTGGCCTTTAACATTTTTCTTGGCCTGAAGTTTTTACGGGAGTTGGAATATGCGGCAATACAATACCCCAGTAAATTGTAGCTAGACATAGGCAAGGTTAAACAGGTTTAATAGACGTAGTTTAATCAAAAACAATATCTGGTTAATTGTTGATATGTTTACAAAAACACTCACCGGCCACTTTATTAGGTACGCCTGTTCAATTGCTAATTCGCCAATCACATGGCAGCAACTCAATGCATTAAGGTAAAGACGATTTACTGAAGTTTAGACCGAGCATCAGAATGGAGAAGAAAGGGGATTTAAGTGATTTTGAATGTGGCAAAATTGTCGGTGCCAGACATGCTGGTCTGAGTATTTAGAAAACTGCTGATCTACTAAGATTTTCACACACAACCATCTCTGGGGTTTACAGAGAGTTGCTTGAAAAAGAGAAAATATCCACTGAGCGGCAGTTGTGTGAACCAAAATGCCTTGATGATGTCAGAGGACAGAGGAGAATAGGCAGACTGGTTCTAGATGATAGAAAGGCAACAGTAAATCAAAAAAACACTTGTTACAACCAAAGAATGCAGAATACCATGTCTGAATGCAGAACACATTGATCCTTGAAGCATGTGGGCTACAGCAGCAGAAGAACACACTGGGTGCCACTAAGAACAGGAAACTGAGGATACAGTTTGCACAGGTTCACCAAAATTGGACAGTAGAATATTGGAAAAATGTTGCCTGGTCTGTTGAGTCTCGATTTTAGCTGCAACATTCAGATGGTCAGAAAAAAACAATTGGAATGTGGGACTTTAACAGTACTCAAAAAAGGTTTCTTAGAGGAAACATCACATTTTATAAAATATATTGCTTTATTTTTATATAATTCAATACAATCACATTTACATCAAACAAGTTCTTTGTGTCTCAACAAGAAGGTAAATATACATATTATTGTACTTCAATTTCCGACCTGTTTCGCCAACTTAGCTTCTTCAGGGAAATGAAGACGTATAATGTATGATTGCTGAAGAAAAAAGTATACACATAAGATAATTACACATATTATACATTACATACTGATGTGTCACTGAAAGAGCCAGAGAGTAATTCAATGCAGAAAAGGAAAAGGGAGCCCATACCTGAAGCATGGAGTCCCATATTATTGTACAGCAGGCAGTGAAATATGATACGGGCTTGGTTCCACAAACTCAGCAAAATCAAGAAACAGAGTGACCCCACCTGCTGGGTCTCCCGCAGAGGGGGTATTTAGCCCAGAAAAGACAATAGAGAACTGTCTATAGTACTTGTCATAAACATTGGTAGTAATGGGTATCCAGAGGTATATAGACCTATTTATCAATATATAGAAAAATACTTTCTCGGTATATATATATATATATATATATATATATATATATATATATATATATATATATATACATTATTGTCAAAGCCATTGTACTTACATATATAGCCAAAATATCCCGTTTACCTAGCGCGCCATAGATGTCTCAAATGTCTGAACTTGTGAAGGAGAGTATTGAAAAGACGATCCACTATACTGATGACGGCTACAAAAGGCTATAGGAATAAACAAAGGTACATGTGGCAGATGAATAAGAGCCACAGAGTTCAAAGTAGGAACGGACATTATCCTATGAAGTCAGATATGTGAAAATTTTTTAAGTAAAGGCCCGTACACACGTAGCGATTGTCGGCCGTAAATATTCGGCCGCAGAACGATCGGCCGATTGTCGGCTTGTTAGTATGATGCTCCCGACAACCGACTGCGACTTTTCGGCCGAACAGAATCGGGTGTGCAGGCTATAAAATTTTTGTTGGCCGTCACCAGAACGGCCGATTGTTCGCCAGTCAGTACAGAATTCGGCCGACTAACAGCAGATGAGCAAGACTGGGCATGCTCAGAAAAGAAAAAACACACGGAAAGTTAACCATCACATGGCATCACTTCTGCAGTCGGCTGTTGTTGTCCGACAAAATTCGTGTGCAGTCTTTAGCACTTTTCAACTGACAGGACAGCACCGGACAAAAGACGGACCGATCGTTCAGCCGACATTCGGTACGTGTGTACGGGGCTTTAGGCATTCATACAGCCCGCATTGAGGTAGACAGCAATCCATACAGCCCATAAACAGAACTTTTACCTTTGACATTCAAGAGACAAGCACCGGCGCGCAGGGAGTGTATAGAGACACTGAGGACAGACTCACTTGGGCGTCAATATATACCCCCTCCACCCCGTCCACGTATTGACGTCAGAGCGGGACGCGGACGTAAACCTTCAAGGTCCGCACATGCACATCAAGACATCCCTTGAAAGCCTGCCGTGATCTTAATGTCTTTACCCAGTTGGTGCAGAGACGCCCAATAGCTAATAAAGTGGCCAGCAAGTGTATGTTTTTTCAGCCTGTGCTTGGCAGGCAGTTCTAACTTCTGCAAAGTACCCCACAAGCAATAACTTTAGACTGGTGAAATAAACCCCTAAAGTGACAAAAACAAAAATTATTATGTACACTGTCACTAGCATAAGCATAGCAGTTTTTCTCTCTTGTAGTTTTCGGTACTGTTGATCCCACCAGTAGATACAATATTTTTCCACTTCTGGTAACAGGCCAAGTTGCCCAGCAAAAGTGTCAGTTACAGAGTTAGGCACACTATTATGTATATAACATTAATGGGGGTACTTACAATAATCAGTTTTTATTCATATGCGTTAAAACTTCTTTCAGAAAACAACAAAATCTCTGACTAACTGTTTAAAAAATGTTAGCTGGACTTGGCCTGTAAAGTGTATGTCTAGCCGAAATATTTTTTCTTAGATCTGGATGAAGTGGGAAAGAGTTAGAATACCTAGTCGGGATTTTACTGCAGCGCCATTAACAGCTTGCCGACTGCCGCAAGTACATATACTGCGGCGGTCAGCCCCTCACAGGCAGAGTGACGTATCGGTACGTCACTAGCCTGTGAGGCTCTGGGGAGCGAGTGCGCGCCGCTGGCGGTGCGCTCCCGCGCGGTCACGGGCCCCCCCGCGTGTGTGACCGGCGGACCAATGTCCGCCGGTCACTCAGCGATCATCGGGGGAGAGGGAGAAAGGCAGGCAGGCTGTGTAAACAAGCCGCCTGTCATTCACCCCTGTGTAGAAACAATGATCATACGGTTCTACTATGTAGGACCGTTGATCATTGTTCCTACAGCTCAAGCCACAGCCAATCACAGTTAGAATCACGCCCCTAGGGACACACACAGCCCCTCCCTCTCAAATAAAGTTAACCCCTTCACTGCCAGTGTAATTTTACAGTAACAGTGCATATGTATAGCACTGATTACTGTAGAAATGTCACTGGTAACCCCAAAAGTGTCAAAAATGTCAGTCAAGGGTCCGATCTGTCCGCCGCAATGTCGCAGTACCGCAAAAAAAATCGCTAAATCGCCGCCATTACGCGTTAAAAAAAACAACAAGAATGACAAAAATCTTTCCCTTCGTTAGTAAACGTGATAACTTTTGCGCAAACCAATCAAAATACGCTTTTTGCGATTTTTTTTTTTTACCAAACATATGTAGCATAAAACAAATTGGCCGAAAATGTTAAAAAATTTTGATTTTAAATTTTTTGGGGGGGAAATTTCATATAAAAAATGTGAAAAATATTGTTATTTTTGCAAAATTGACGCTCTGTTTTTGTTTATAGCGCATGATCAAAAAATCGCACAGGTGATCAAATACCACCAAAAGAAAGCTCGGTTTGTGGGAAAAAAAGGACGTCAAATTCATTTAGGTACAGCGTCGCACGACCGCGCAATTGTCCGTTAAAGTCACGCAGTGCCGAATCGCAAAATACCCCCTGGTCTTTCAGCAGCCAAATCCTCCGGGGCTTAAGTGGTTAAAGAGTTTTTCCCTTACTTTTTTGGGTTGAACTAATGAAAAAACTGGCCATATTTGACCAGTTCAACCTCCTAAATCCCTGGCTGCTAGAATGTAATGCTAGAATGCTAGAAAGCAGCCAGGGATCCTGGGCAACGTCATTGACTAAACATGGTCAAGACCCATGGGGTTGTTAGGATTGTGACTGACCTGGAACAGTCTTGGGCACCCTGAGCGGAGCATAGACGTGCTGTTTGTTTAGTTCCGAATTTAAATTAGGACACATTTTCCGTTATTAGGAAATTCGGATGTATTCCGAATTTTCCAAATTACAATAGCAACAAAGTTAAACGAATCCAAGCTAGCAAAACAAAATTTTGGATGAAATTCAAATTCGAAAAGTTGTCCAATTGATTTCAAATAGTTTTCAAATTCAAGTAGTTTTTTGAATTGGAAAACTATTCGAATAGTTTTCGAATTCAAAAAATATTTGAATTCGAATTTTGGAGGAGAATAGAATAGAAAATAAAAGAATAAAATAGAAAAGAATAGAAAATAAAATAATAAAATAGAATAGAAAATAAAGGAATAGAATAGAATAAAAAATCAAATAAAATAGAATATAACCATCTTCTGAAATGTACATTTCAAACAGAATAAATTTGAATACAATAGAAAAGAATAGAATAAAAAAAAAATATCTATATTAATAAAAGCCCTGTGTCCCTGTGTCCGTCCCTGTGTCCGTGGAAATGCGCTACTGCGCATGTGCACCACGGACAGCCGTTGTGATTGGGACACAGAGAACACTGGGCGGCGCTGGGTAGGGATCCCCTGCCCACCTTTCAACATCCACTGGTGTACTGCAGTACACCGGCCCTGGCTGGGGGTGGCGTTCCGATCTGTGGAGACTGCCACCCCCCGGAGTGCGGAGACTGCGGCCGGCCCGCGCCTTTAGGAGAGGCCAGGGATCGGGCCTGCACGGGGCGCGGCGCCCAGGATGACGGACACCCGGAGGAGGAGCCGGCAGGACTGAAGAGACGCGGGAAGCCGGGGACTGAACGGAAGAGAAGGTAAGTGCACGGGGGGGAGATGCTGGCATCTCTGCATTGATTGAGGTCATCGCTGTGGGCACTCTGCAATTGGGGGCATCGCTGTGGGCACTCTGCTATTGGGGTCATGGCTGTGGGCACTGCGATTGGGGTCATCGCTGTGGGCACTCTGCAATTGGGGGCATCGCTGTGGGCACTCTGCAATTGGGGGCATCGCTGTGGGCACTCTGCAATTGGGGGCATCACTGTGGGCACTGCGATTGGGGGCATCGCTGTGGGCACTCTGCTATTGGGGCACTCTGCGATTGGGGGCATCGCTGTGGGCACTCTGCTATTGGGGGCATCGCTGTGGGCACTCTGCAATTGGGGGCATCACTGTGGGCACTCTGCGATTGAGGGCATCGCTGTGGGCACTCTGCAATTGGGGGCATCGCTGTGGGCACTCTACGATTGGGGGTATCGCTGTGGGCACTCTGCGATTGGGGGCATCGCTGTGAGCACTCTGCGATTGGGGGCATTGCTGTGGGCACTCTGCGATTGGGGGTATCGCTGTGGGCACTCTGCGATATGGGGGCATCGCTGTGGGCACTCTGCGATATGGGGGCATCGCTGTGGGCACTCTGCATTGATGTCCCCCCCAATTGCTAGGGATCGGGAAATCTGATGGGGTAGGGAAATCTGATAGAACACCGGGCGAAACTGTTGAAGCAGCGGGTGTGCGCGGGCACGCGGCGGATGTGCGCTCGCGCGAACTTACTGCTAAGCGGCAGCAGGTGTTACAAGTGGCGGCGGGCGAGCGATGTCACGTGAAAGCCGCTCGGTGAGATCTGCGCGTGTCCCCGATGTTGCTAGGGCAACAGGGACGCTATGCGCAGAGCTGGCTACGTCATGCGGCTCTTGCATTGTTAGAAAAAAAGAACGAGATAAGTGAGAGCTGCTCAGTTAGCTCTGCGCATGTCCTCGACGTTGCTAGAACAACAGGGACGCAGAGCTGACAGAGGCTCTCGCTTAACTGGAACAAGTCTGTTTTCACAAATGTTTGACCCCATATGTTCTAGCGCCCGTTAATTTAACGGGCTTAATGTCTAGTATAATATAATTATATAATATATTGAACTAGAAAGAATATAACCTTCTTCCAAAATTCAAATTTGAATAGAATAGCAAAGAATAGAAAATAAAATAATGAAATAGAAATGAACAGGACAGAATAAACAATAGAAAAGAATAGAATGGAATTGAAAAAATAAATCGGTATAACTGTTTTCCAAAATTCAAATTTAGAATAGAATGGAAAAGAAAAAGAATATAATAGAAAAGAAAAGAATAGAACAGAAAATGAAAGAATAGAATAGAAAACAAAACAATAGAATGGAATAGAAATAATATAACCATTTTCCAAAATTCTAATTTGAATAGAATAGAAAAGAATAGAATAGAACAGAATAGCACAGAAAGTAAAAGAATAGAATAAAATAGAGAAAAACAATAGAATAGAATGCAATAGAAAGAATATAACCATCTTCCAAAATTTGAATTTCAAATAAAATCAATTTTGAACAGAATTTAATTTTGAATGGAATTTAAAAAACGAAAATGAATTAAACAGATTTTAACAAATTTATGTAAATACTGAAACAAAATTAAACAAAACATTTTTTTTTTCTGCACGTATCTAGCTGAGCATTCATATGGTGTGCATAGTAAGTATAGGTTGTGGCTAAACAGTGGAAGGGGCTTAAAGGGGTATGTTAACTAAATCCAACTAAAAGAGTCATCACTTTATACACATCACACATATGCCACTGTTACCTGTACCCACAAAATATGCCACGAGCAAGAGTCTCACAGACAAATATAAACCTCAGCACAATAATTTTTTTTTTAAAGTACCTCTTCTATTACATTTTCCTTTCTGCACACAGAATATAGACAGAGAGATAAAACTTTTTATATGAGCCTTACTTGCACAAAAAAAGCAACTGCTGAGACCATAAACACATTGGTGAGGAGTATATAATGTACAATATAGCATAAAGAGTGAAGGGACCAGTATATAACGCACAGAGCTCAGGCGTCAGGAGTATATAACGCACAGGGCTCAGGGGTCAGGAGTATATAATGCACAGGGCTCATGGGTCAGGAGTATATAACGCACAGGGCTCAGGAGTATATAATGCACAGGGCTCAGGGTTCAGGAGTATATAACGCACAGAGCTCAGGCATTAGGAGTATGCAACGCACAGAGTGAAAGGAACAGTAGTATCAAACTCAGTAAAATCCATGGGACAGGCGTACCAAATTCACAAAGCACAGGGGGCAGGAGTATGTAAGGCACAGTGTCCAGGGGTCAGGGGTACAAAAGGAACAAGGTGCAGGGGTCAGGAGCATGTAATGCACAAAGTATACGTGTCCTGCATATGTTATGCACTGTAAGTCCTGTGGCACAAGGAGGAGTATCAGAGCACTACCCTCTACATTGTGCTACAGGTCTGACAAGTGATGGGTGCTTGGATGCTAATAGATGATGTAACGCAAGCACACTAACACACATAGTAAAACATACAGTACAATAACACACCATCGCCTAACCCTGTGCACCCCAGTTCTCACATTTCTTGTTATAGAAAGCTCAGCTACTACCTGCGCACCGTGAGGCCTCAGTTTTTGTTTCTACGTCTATTTATCACAGCTGCTTCTGCTAATGCCAACCTGGAGGCCATAACTTCTGCCTTTAAAAGTGATGCATCTGTCACTTTTCATGGTGTTAAAGTGGCTGTAAACCTCAGGCATGAAGCGTTTCTTTCTATAGTGTGTATTGTCTCTATCCAGAGCACTAAGTGTCATTTCTTTCTGCTGCCTCATTCCTCTGTTATCAGCACAAGTCACTTCTGAGGAGTTTTCCTGACATCAAGAGAAAAATAGTTACAGGGGAGAGTATAGTCTGTGATTGACAGCCTCAGCTCTGTTCCTGTGTGCTATGTGAAGGGGGGTGTGTCCCTTCCCTCCAATCAGCTCTCAGAGCTCTCCTTACTGATGTAACTTTAGCTTCTGCCCCCTGCTTTTCAAAGCTGAGAGATCCTGTGTATATTCCTCACTTTGAATGAATATAGGGGAAAGGCAGCTGTAGATAAACAGGTACAACTTATGTATTGTGATTCGTTTAACCACTTCAACTCCAGAAGATTTTACCCCCCTTCCTGACCAGGCCATTTTTTGCGATACGGCACTGCGTTGCTTTAACTGACAATTGTGTGGTCTCGCGACACTATACCCAAATAAAATTGATGTTTTTTTCCCCCCACAAATAGAGGTTTCTTTTGGTGGTATTTAATCACCTCTGTGGTTTTTTTTTTTTTCGCTATAAACAAAAAAAGAACCACAACTTAAAAAAAAATATATATATATTTTTTACTCTCTCTTATATACCATTCCCAATAAAAAAAATGTAAAAAATCTAATTTTTTCATCAATTTAGGCCAATATGTATTCTGCTACATATTTTTGGTAAAAAAAATCCTAATAAGTGTATATTGATTGGTTTGTGCAACAGTTATAGCGTCTACAATTTATGGAATACATTTTTGTTTTTTTTATTGTTTTTACTAGTAATGGCTGTGATCAGTGATTTTTAGTGGGACTGTGACCTTGCAGCAGACAAATCTGTGACACTTTTTGGGGACCAGTGACACCAATACAGTGATCAGTGCTAAAAAAAATGCACTGTTACTGTATAAATTATACTGACAGGGAAGAGGTTAACACCAGGGGCAATCAAGGGATTAAGTGTGCTCTTACGGAGTGCTTTCTAACTGTGGGGGGAGTGGATGCACTATAGATAAAGAGAGATCTGTGTTTCAGCCTTTTACATGTACGTGACTTTGTGCAGCCGGCCCGCCTTGCCGCAGTATATATGCAGTTGGGTGTCCAGAACTGGTTAATCTCTGTGTATCACATGAGACTTCACTGGGTATACAGTATGTAAGTGTTTACAACCACTTTAAGTTGTGGGTGGACAATCCATTAGCAGGGTGGGAGAGGTGGCAGTACATTGCTCACTGTGGCCAGTGATGGCACTCCTCTGTACTTAAAGTATAACTAAAGGCAAAACTTGTGGAGGTGGATTAGAACACCTGTCAGTTTTTATTGCTGTCTGTACCCCTGTTAGGGAGATTTGCCCTTTATATTTGTCCTGTTTACCATCATCATTGAAGGTGAAAGTAAAAGAAAATCCCACATTTTGGGTTGTCCCCAGAAAAGTAATGGGAAATCTTCCAATGGGGCTACTAGTTAATACCTATTATAGTTTTCAAGTGTAAGATTGGTGCTGGGTGCTAGTGGGTAAAGTATCAGCTGTAGTAAAAACCCAAGATGGAGACAGGGTAGGGGCAGCTGCAAAACCACACAATGTAAAAAAAAAACAAAAAAACAGCTGCAGTGCGAGTTATTCCCATGGAGTTGGATTGGACAGAAGTCCCTCAACATTTCAACATTGGGACAAGGCACATTGCAAGAGGGGGGGTGGGGGTCTCTAACACCCCTCTTTGCAAGGTGTTGATAGACAGTGTTCCACTCCCTACGGTTGATAGACATGTGGTCTAGTCTGGTACAGGAGGGAAGGCTGCATGCTTAAGGTTTGGGTTGGAACTTTTCCTAAGCGTTTTTTCCCATTTCGCTAATGTGTAATATCCCTATAAAAAAGAGGGAAAGCAGATAACAATAGGCAAAACCCCCTACTCTTGCAGGACACTGTGTTCCAGTGTTGAGGGTCCCCTGCCCTCCTTTCTCCAGGGAAATGGGTACAGAGGTACATCGGTACCTTTAATCATTGCCACCAAGTGTTGAAATTAAATAGAAAATCACAGTTTGAGAAAATTTTAAAAGTGATCCTAAACATACAAAGTTTAACCTCCCTAGCGGTATTCCCGAGTGTGGCTCGGGGTTAAATTTCAGTGCCATTAGCGGTAATCCCGAGCCACACTCAGGGTACCGCTAGGGAGATCGCTGGATCCTGTAAGAGAGGGTACTCACCTTGTCCCCGGGATCCAGCGATGTATCCCGGCAGTGTACGGCGGCCGGATCTTCTGCACGATGCTCTCTGTGCCCCGACTTCCGTCTCCTGTGATGTGACGTTAGCGATGATCCTGCGAATGTGCACAGCGATGTTCGGACTTGGTGCTCGATTGACTGCGGTACGAAGCACGTAGCGCCCCCAAGGTACCCGTTTACTGGAGCACCTGGTATCAAAGTGGATGTTGAGGATGACAACCCCTTGGCATACCTCCAACTCTTTTTGACCGATGAGGTTATTGAAAAGATTGTTATGGAAACTAATCGGTACCAAGAGCAACAAGCTGCAGCCCATCGGAGGTTTTCAAGGAGCAGAATGTGGGAACCCGTGACCAGAGCGGACATCTGGAAATTTCTGGGCCTAATTATTCTGCAGGGAGTGGTGGGGAAACCCCTGCAGAAGTGGTATTGGATCACCAGCAAATTACTGGCCGCTCTTTTTTTTTGGGCACGATCATGTCATAATGCAAATTTTCGCTCATTATGAAATATTTGCACTTTACAAATAATGACGAATTTGAAAAGATTTCTCATCCAGCTCCAAAACTCAAAAAGATTTGGGACATTTATCAAATCATTTTGAAAAATTTCCAGCAGTCCTATGTGCCAGATAGAGACATTTGTATCAACGAAAGTCTAATGGCCTACAAAGGCAGACTCAGCTGGATACAGTATATAGCGTCCAAGAGAGCACGCTTTGGCATAAAGTCATTCATGTTATGTGAATCCAGCTCTGGATATATATGGAATTCGGTCCTATACATCGGGAAAGGAACCAAATTCAATGAAAGGTTCAGCAGTTATGGAATGGCAACCGCTTCAGTTCTTACGTTGATTGAGCCATTGCTAAATCAGGGGTACTGTGTCACCACAGACAATTTTTATACGTCCCCAGAACTCTATGAGTTCCTTCTTCAAAACAAGATGGATGCGTATGGGACTATTAGAGCTAACCGGTGTGACATGCCACGAACCTTTGCCAATAAAAAGCTCAAGCCCGGAGAAATAGTTGCCTGGCAAAAAGGAAAAATGATGGCACTGAGATGGCACGACAAAAAAGATGTGTGCCTAATGAGTACCATTCACAACACCTCTACTCTCATGGTACACACAAAAGGTGGAAAAGATGTGAAGAAACCACAACTGGTGATGGATTACAATAACACCAAGGGAGGTGTGTACAGAGCTGACCTGGCCTTGACTTTTTATCCGGCAATGTGGAAACAACAAAAAAAATATTACAAGAAAATCTTCAGGCTTCTTCTTGAACAATGTTTGTGGAACGCATTTATTCTACTAAAAAAAAGTGACAGGCCTGTGGTTCATGTGGACTTTGTTTGTAAAGTTGCCGAACTGATATTTCTCAGGCACCAAACAGCAACGGCTGTAAGTAGATCTGGACGCCGTGCTGCTGGGGTTGTGAACCCCGAACGCCTGACTGGTCGTCACTTAATGGACCACATTCCACCAACAGAAAAGAAGCCTGCACCCACAAGGATGTGTGTGGTTTGCTGTTCCAAACGTGACGACACTGGAAGGAAAATCCGTAAAGAAACACGGTACTACTGTCCTGACTGTGACGTTGGACTTTGTGCTGTACCCTGTTTTAAAATTTTCCATACCAGGGACGTTTACTGAAGCAATATGACTACTAATATTGCATCCTTGTTTGGCTAAAAAAAATGTCAGTGTTTTTACTATACATTATTTACTATTATTTATTAAATAAAAAGTATTATTAATAGTATATTATTATTTGTTAATATTTATAGTTATTTATTATATTATAATTTATGATTTTGTGTTTCAAACTTTATCATACCCGAGATGTTATAAAGAAGAATGCACAGTAAAAGAAAATCATATATAAATAGTTGTTTTGGGCTGCTCATCCTTAAGAATTACATGCAAAATAATGGTACCGCTTTCAGCACCTAAAATCTGAAATAATCATACCACCAGGGAGGTTAATTGTCATCATCCCCATAAAAAAATCATCTGCGTACCTTAATTAATCATTGCTGTCCAGAAGTCACGTGATGTTTCCAAGGTCTTTCCTGCCCTCAGGGAAAGTTCTGAGGATGGAGTTTCTAGTACTCTGCTAATGTATTTATTTATGTCTGCACAGCATGGATTGGTGCTGTGCCAGTCACATGACATATAGAAAGTTTTCAGAATAGAGAACAAAATAAATAAAAGCAACAAAGTGTTTAAAGCTTCATACAAATCTATATATATTTTTTTTTTTTTTTTGTAATAACATGGCGTTGAGTTTAGGTTGATAAAATATTTCACTTTATTCACACTGTAAAAAGATCTGGAGGAGGTTCTGCCAAACACAGGCTTTCTCATGTCCCACCAGCATGTGTTTATGGAGTGTATGCGCTGGGACTTACCGAGAGGTAAAGCCTCCATCAATCTCCATCTTATATCCTGCCCACATAGTTTTTAGCAACATGAGGATTCGGAGGAGAAGGGGAGTGTCCTTTAACACTGTCTTATGCCCACGTGTAACTCTCTATAGCAGTGTTCCTCAACTTCGGTCCCCAGGGCACACTAACAGGCCAGGTTTGCAAGAAAACTGAAATACGTCACAGATGATTTAATTTGCTGCTCAGTGATTGCAGTATTCTAGTCTGCATCTCCCCAAGGTAATACTTAAAATCTGGCCTGTTAGTGTGCCCTGAGGACCGGAGTTGAGAAACACTGCTCTATAGCCACACTGTGCTGCACAGACAAGAGAAAGTATGAAATGAACAGCATAGAAGGGAAATTAAACTGGATCATTCCCGATAGATCTCAACATTTGGTCTACATAATCTCAGGCTGCAGCAGGGACACAGACAAGAAGAAAAGGACAGTGAACAGCAGGATGAACCAGGGTTTTAGCTGTCTATGGAAAGAAAATGCTCTAGTGTATTGAGTATGAACACAATGTAATATAGCATATATGACAATCTTTTGATGATTTGGGTTTAATTGCACTGTAAATAAATTTACAGAAAAATGTAAACAATGTTCACTGATGTAAATCAAATCCATTGATGTAGATCAATTGTCAATCCTAGCAATCTCCTGCCCAACAATGTTTCCTAGCTGCCATGATGACCCACTGCCAGGTAATGTTGCCTGACTGCACTCCTGATGCCAAATGACTAAATCCCAAGTACTGCTGTGATTTAACCAGGGATCTGATGATATCACTGATCAAATATCCCAGGTAGCAAGGATAACTTACCACAAATGTGTGGCAGTGCTGAATTGCAAGTCTTGTTACTTACTGACCATTTTCACTGGCACGTTGTACACTTGCAGAGCATTTGAAGCACAAGTTCTAGTTGACACTTTTCCAATTTGTAGCAAATTTGCATGGCAATTCTCTAGCAAGAGCAAAGTTGCATTGGAGAATCTACTGCAAGAGCTCTGCAAGTCACAGTGACCCTAGGGGTGGGATGACTATTGCAACTGAACCAGAACTTGCAGCAGACTTGCAAAATGTTTTCAAAGAAAGGTGATCTGGAATCATGCAATGCGTGCTTGCTGCAATTGTGCAAAAAACTCGTAAAGCCTGGCAAGTCTAGCAATAGCTTAGCAAGTCATTTTAAAACTTGTATCTGATTTTCTTGCTATCTGAGATGGTCATGATTGATGCTCAGATATAAACACAGACCCCTTTAACTCAGGAAAAGCAGCTCAGAGAGGCCACACCTGATAAGGCAGGAGTAGCTTGGCAAGTGATCTGCAGCCAGGTGAGAGGCCCTGCACTGTCGCAGTCATGCAGGCAGCTGGGCCAGACCCTAATAACATGTAGCTTCTCCAGAAGAACAAACTACTTTGGGAAGCCCCTCACTATTTGCTAATAATGTACTACAGTTCCAGTGGAATGGCCCAATCTCCTTTCATCCCTCATGGTGCTCATCTGTGTTACCGTAGCTAGCCTGAACTTGTGAGGGATTGTGTTTGTAATGATATTAGCAAGTAGCTGTGTTCTGAGTTGCTTTCTGGAGTAGTGATCTTCATCTTGACTCTCTGTTTTAATAGAAACTTATAGAGAGTTTGTTGTACAGCCAAATTACCATGATTGAGGCACAAGGACATTGCTGTATTTTTGGTGAATGAGTAAAAAAGGGTACATTACTCATTCCCCTGGGGAATTCCTTTCCAGACTCCTATAAGCCCAGCCCCCCCCCCCCCCCCCCAAAAAAAAAAGACATTGTGGGTGACATACTGTTTGGAAGAATTTTAAGACTAGGCACCTTTGCAAGAGGGGGAGGGAGCCTCGACCCCAGAGGTACCCCTCCAATCCTGATGCAAGCACGCATACAGGAGCAATTGACATTGTTAACATCTGTAACAAAGACTTCAATAAAAATAGAGTCAAGACAAATACTGCCCAGGGCAGCATGATATGCGCTATAGTGGGGGTGAGGTGAACAAGGATTTCAGACCCACAAAAAAATTAATAAAACTAACAGATACATGACAAGTGGCTTGAAAAGGGTGTTTTACATTGAATTATTGCATTGAAAACAGATGGCTCCTCTGGGAGTAGGGGCCAAATACAGTAGATATTGAGAGGGCTGAAAGATAGTATGGAAATCGGTGAGGAAGGGTACATCTAGGTTCAAGAAGCCATAACTCCCGTTGTTTAAAGTATTTGTGTATAGTCAAATGAGCTTTATTAAACATGAGTTCCATGGTGCAATTTTCATTGACAGTAGCTATTACTTGTTGTATGGAGGGGGGTTGGAGTTCTTCCAATGGTGGGCAATGGATAACCTAGTGGCAACTAAAATATGCGTAACCAGTGAGAATACTGGGGTAGGCCAAGCCTCTAATCCCACTCATAGAAGGACCATCTAAGTAGTCAATGTTACAACAGTTTCAGTTAAAGAGACTCAAGGAAGACAGTTTAAGTCCAGAGGGACCCTAATACTAGACAGTCCCATCAGATGTGGAGAGGGGAGGCTCACTGCCCTTTCTTTTCTGGCACACAGGCTTCATGGGTCTGGTTTAAATTTAAAGGTAGATTCCATGCCTGAATTTTTACCTTTTTCTTCAAATGACACTTTTAAAGGACTGCATCCCTAACTTCACATGCAGTTTTAAAGGCAATTTTGTTTTTAAATTAAAATAATACCAGCCCTGAACCAAATTTTCTGGGGTCCCTCGCTGGCGATTCTGGCTCCTCCTCTTCTGTGTCTGCCCCCATAGTAAGCACTTAATATGGGGGCAAAAGTGTTAGCTCAATCTCAAAACAAGCTTTGTGCATCCACTGACAAACAGAACATGACTCGGCCCTGCCCTCACTCTCTGCTAACAGGATTGGACTGACAGCAACAGGAGCCAATGACTCCCACTCCTCTCAGCTAAGCTTGTGAGAGCAGAGAGAGAGGTGAGAAGACTGGCAGTCAGGCACAGTACTGGATTCATACAGGACTCAGGTAAGTTTTTTTTTTTTTTTTTGGGGGGGGGGGGCACAGCAAGTGGCAAAATGTTTTTTCCTTAATGCAGGGAATGCATTAAGGTTAAAAAAAATGCACAATTTACATTTAAACAACTTCAAGCCATTCATCAAACATCTTATTTAAATGATTTGTGTATTTTTAGTGTTTCCTTTTAAGCTACATAAAAATACCCTCTCTCAGATGTACAGTATTTTTTAGCTACCCATGCCTTTTTTTTTTTTCAAAACAATTTATTGAGGATAAAAGGTTCAATACAGAAAAAGAAAACCACATGCGTAAAACAGGCATGAACAGTAAACAAGGAAAATAGAACATTGTAACAAATGACAACTAAACCAGCGTAAAAGAAAAAGTCGGAATTACCAAGGATCCAAGAGAGACAATGTAAACCAAACATCTACACATAGTGGCCAGGATAGGTTGGATTTCTCATGTAGAGTATTTTCAAGCCGGAGAGGCATCCTAAACGGGGGGGCGGGTAAAACCTTTAATCTGGGGATCTAAATTGGCGTGGGTCAGAGTCAGTAGATGAGGATATAGATGCCCAGGGAGTTAAAAGATCTCTAGAAGGGACAAACTACACGAGAGAGGTAAGGCATAGGATGTGCCCATGTTCTGGGCGCTATGTCACTGTGCCCAGTCACGGGAAGGGAGAGTTGTCAGCGTAGTGATGAAACCAGAGTTAGGTGGTTCGGGTAGTTTAGAGGTGCGACAGCAAGGTAGCACCCAGGAACGGTGGGGGGCGAGCATCAGGAGATACGAGAGCAGAAACAAAGAGAAAGACAAGAGGGAGAAGAGGTGAAAGAGATAGAAGAGGAGAGAAAAGGGGTGAAAGAAAAAAAAATTGTCCCATAATATCGGATCTAATGCCAGCGTACGTAGGTGTGGGTAGGTAATCAAGGTGTGGGGAGCAACTAAAGGCACAGACAGATTGATCAAATCATGAATCCTAAGGGGAGGAGATATATGTCTTCAGGGGCACCAGGGCGTAAGGAAGATAACAAGGCCCAGATTCACGAATGACAGAGACTGGAAAATTCTGCTGTAGTCGTATAATGGGTCCAGCACACCCATTTCTTGTGATATTTAGTGGGGATATCATTCGCCACATAAATAAGCTCTTCCATTTCCGTGATTGCAGCAATATGGCGTAACCATTGTTTAATTGTGGGTGCTTGTGTAGAATTCCACAGTACAGGGATGCATTGCCTAGCCGCATTTATCTTGTGTATCGTAAGGGATTTCGTGTACGATGTGTGCGAGGCAGGAGAATGATGCAGGAGAAACTGTGCAGGCGAAAATTCCAGTGGGTACGTAGTCACCTGTGTGGTGATCCTATGGACCTCTTTCCAGAATGTGGACAATCGCGGGCAGGACCACAGGATATGTAAAAGGGTTCCAGTATCTGAAAGGCACCTCCAGCACGTGGATGGTATAGAAGGTGAAAATGTATGTAAAAGTGTTGGGGTGCGAAACCACCTGGATACAATTTTGTATCCATTTTCCTGCATGGTCACGTTCAGCGAGCATTTGTGGTTCTTAAGGAATACCATGCCTTTTTTTTAACAAAAGCTTGTAAAATTAAAAAGGGGGAGAAAAAAATGTCACAATTCACCATTAGACTTTAATATAGTTTAGCACTGGGTTCCAGGTTGAGGATTTCCTGCTGAGTAGACTGAACCTCAGTTAGCTCATCCCTACTCACTTCCTGTCCTACTGGCTTTTTTTTTTTTTTTTTTAACAGACAGTAAAATCATTTTCTTGTTTTATAGTTTAAAGAGACTTAAAGGCTTTGGAAGTTAAATCATTAAAATACCAGAGATCCAATTTCTACAGTTTCTAAATGTAAATCTGTCCCTGGATCCAAATATCTCTTAAGCAGGAATAGCAACATTTGCACTTGTAACTGCATAATTATCACAGTGAAAAGATGAATGCCTTTCCACATAATATGTTCTTAAAAAGACACCATTTTAGATGCTGGCCTAATTCCTTCCTTTATTTTGGTTATATGTTTTTAGATTTACCACACAAAATAAAAATTATTTTATACTGTATCTATCTGTTGTGACCTTTAAAAATATTACTTTTAAAGGTACCACACAAAATACAAATTATTTTATATTGTATATATCTGTTATGACCTTTAAAAATATTACTTTAAAAGGCAAGAGCGTTATAATACCATAGATATAATATAACAATTACAGCATTGCAATACTTTATTGCAAAGTATGTGCACTCTTTTACAGATTATAATTAATAGAATTACTAACTATTATTTGAAATAAAAAGTTGCCAATTGTAGCATATTCACTTGATATGAATGGGATTTGTTAATGTCTAGTAAATTGATAAACTTAGATTTAGTTTAAGATGATGTCATATGGGTGATCTGACATTCAAATAACTCTTCTCTGAATAGAGAAGTGTTATATGTTGTTCTGTTAAACTACACAATCCCAGTGCTCAAATGAATAAGGCTGGTCTTTTCAGTCTAACATGTGTGGGTAAAAGCAGTCAACTTTTAAAATGATTGTATGTAGTGTTTTGTCACTGTTGTGACAGGGATCCAATATTCCCATATCAACCTAGTGCAAAGATAGTGATGCTTGAAGACAGAGAAGGAGCATGAAGTTTTTTTCTATTTGAAAAACCCTGCATGTCAGATAGACCTAAATCACCAATTCCCATGCCAACGATCATTGGACTATGACTTAGTACACCTGATGATCACGTAATTTAGATCTATGAGTTTTAAATATATTTCTAGGATAAATTGTGCAAATTCAATCTAGGAAAGGGAAATGAACATGTTCAAAGGGTCAACCTTAGATAAGATAAGATAATATAAGAAGATAAGATAAGATATAAGATGCCTCATGCAAAATTTTAGCTTGGGTCTCCAGGGAAAAAAATGCCTTGTTCTTAGAAACCTTTTCAGATCTCCTATGTAGTGTTGAGCGAACACGGACTGTATTATTCGTGTTCGTACCGAATAATTGGATTTTTTTTACCCGAACACGGACACGGACACTTTACTGTATGTTCGGGTAAAAATCCGTGTTCGGTCGTTTTATTTCCGGGTTTTGCATGCTTTGGCGCTCTTTTCATGGCGGGCTTTCAACAGCCAATCAACAATCGTTTAACTGGTGTGCCTTAAGCCATCCCAGCCATGCCTGCAAATGTCTTAGTAGCTGTGATTGGCCGTCTGAAGCATGTGACCAAGTCTTTATAAGTTCGAGGCAGCCGCCGCAGCAGCGTCATTCTGCTGCTTAGCTAAGGGACAGAGCACACATCAATGTGCTGGCTGCTGATTAGGGAAAGATAGGCAGGAAAAAACCATTTGTGTCCGGATAGAATTGAGGGACAGGTCGGAGTGTTTAGGCAGGGCGAGTTGTAGGCATTTTAGGGATAGAGTCTGCTGAATTATAGGGTCAGTGTCTTCTACAAACTACAATCGATATTGCTGTGTGGGGGGTGGGGTGAATCTGCACTCAATCCTGATCTACGATCTCTTCTCAATCCTGTTAGGGACAGAGTCTGCTGAATTTTAGGGAAACTGTGTTCTACAAACTACAATCGATATTGCTGTGTGGTGTGGGATTGGAGATAGGCAGGTGTCAGTGATCCACATCCATTTTTCTGTGTGTGAGCTGCAGTGAACACAATCTTTTTGGGCTGCAGTGAACACAATCTTTTTGGGCTGCAGTGAACACAATCTTTTTGGGCTGCAGTGAACACAATCTTTTTGGGCTGCAGTGAACACAATCTTTTTGGGGTGCAGTGAACAAAATCTTTTTGGGGTGCAGTGAACACAATCCTTTTTGGTGTGCAGTGAACACAATCTTTGTGGGGTGCAGTGAACAAAATCCTTTGTGGGGTGCAGTGAACACAATCTTTTTGGGGTGCAGTGAACAAAATCCTTTTTGGGGTGCAGTGAACAACATCCTTTTTGGGGTGCAGTGAACACAATCTTTTTGGGGTGCAGTGAACAAAATCCTTTGTGGGGTGCAGTGAACACAATCTTTTTGGGGTGCAGTGAACACAATCTTTTTGGGGTGGAGTGAACAACATCCTTTTTGGGGTGCAGTGAACAAAATCCTTTTTGGGGTGCAGTGAACAAAATCATTTTTGGGGTGCAGTGAACACAATCTTTTTGGGGTGCAGTGAACACAATCTTTGTGGGGTGCAGTGAACACAATCTTTTTGGGGTGGAGTGAACAACATCCTTTTTGGGGTGCAGTGAACAACATCCTTTTTGGGGTGCAGTGAACACAATCTTTTTGGGGTGCAGTGAACACAATCTTTGTGGGGTACAGTGAACAGAATCTTTGTGGGGTGCAGTGAACACAATCTTTGGGGGGTACAGTGAACACAATCTTTTTGGGGTGCAGTGAACACAATCTTTGTGGGGTGCAGTGAACACAATCTTTTTGGGGTGCAGTGAACACAATCTTTGTGGGGTACAGTGAACAGAATCTTTGTGGGGTGCAGTGAACACAATCTTTGGGGGGTACAGTGAACACAATCTTTTTGGGGTGCAGTGAACACAATCTTTGTGGGGTGCAGTGAACACAATCTTTTTGGGGTGGAGTGAACAAAATCATTTTTGGGGTGCAGTGAACAACATCCTTTTTGGGGTGCAGTGATCAAAATCCTTTTTGGGGTGCAGTGAACACAATCTTTTTGGGGTGCAGTGAACAAAATCCTTTGTGGGGTGCAGTAAACAGAATCTTTGTGGGGTGCAGTGAACACAATCTTTGGGGGGGTACAGTGAACACAATCTTTTTGGGGTGCAGTGAACACAATCTTTGTGGGGTACAGTGAACAGAATCTTTGTGGGGTGCAGTGAACACAATCTTTGGGGGGTACAGTGAACACAATCTTTTTGGGGTGCAGTGAACACAATCTTTGGGGGGTACAGTGAACACAATCTTTTTGGGGTGCAGTGAACACAATCTTTGTGGGGTGCAGTGAACACAATATTTGGGGGGGTACAGTGAACACAATCTTTTTGGGGTGCAGTGAACAACATCCTTTTAGGGTGCAGTGAACACAATCTTTGTGGGGTGCAGTGAACAACATCCTTTTAGGGTGCAGTGAACACAATCTTTGTGGGGTACAGTGAACAGAATCTTTGTGGGGTGCAGTGAACACAATCTTTGGGGGGTACAGTGAACACAATCTTTGTGAGGTGCAGTGAACACAATCTTTGTGGGGTGCAGTGAACACAATCATTGTGGGGTGCAGTGAACTCAATCTTTGTGGGGTACAGTGAACACAATCTCATACTTCTGAAGATTTGAGGGTGCTGCCTGTTCCATACTCCCCCTACTCCTCATCTAGCCTTTTAGGGGTACAAACAATAGTAATTGGGGCCTAGTGTGGTTGTGTACGTGTGATATACATACACTTTTTTTGGATCATATTTTCTATTCCGCTATTTAATCAAAAACCTTTGGGGATCAGTTAAATTGGGGGATAGTCTGTGTTGGTACGTGTGAGAGAGATCCACCTTTCCAAGTTGTTGGGGTTCATCTCATACTTCTGAAGGTTTGAGGGTGCTGCCTGTTCCATACTCCCCCTACTCCTAGCCTTTTAGGGGTACAAACAATAGTAATTGGGGCCTAGTGTGGTTGTGTACGTGTGATATACATACACTTTTTTTGGATCATATTTTCTATTCCGCTATTTAATCAAAAACCTTTGGGGATCAGTTAAATTGGGGGATAGTCTGTGTTGGTACGTGTGAGAGAGATCCACCTTTCCAAGTTGTTGGGGTTCATCTCATACTTCTGAAGGTTTGAGGGTGCTGCCTGTTCCATACCCCCCCTACTCCTCATCTAGCCTTTTAGGGGTACAAACAATAGTAATTGGGGCCTAGTGTGGTTGTGTACGTGTGATATACATACACTTTTTTTGGATCATATTTTCTATTCCGCTATTTAATCAAAAACCTTTGGGGATCAGTTAAATTGGGGGATAGTCTGTGTTGGTACGTGTGAGAGAGATCCACCTTTCCAAGTTGTTGGGGTTCATCTCATACTTCTGAAGGTTTGAGGGTGCTGCCTGTTCCATACTCCCCCTACTCCTCATCTAGCCTTTTAGGGGTACAAACAATAGTAATTGGGGCCCAGTGTGGTTGTGTACGTGTGATATACATACACTTTTTTTGGATCATATTTTCTATTCCGCTATTTAATCAAAAACCTTTGGGGATCAGTTAAATTGGGGGATAGTCTGTGTTGGTACGTGTGAGAGAGATCCACCTTTCCAAGTTGTTGGGGTTCATCTCATACTTCTGAAGGTTTGAGGGTGCTGCCTGTTCCATACTCCCCCTACTCCTAGCCTTTTAGGGGTACAAACAATAGTAATTGGGGCCTAGTGTGGTTGTGTACGTGTGATATACATACACTTTTTTTGGATCATATTTTCTATTCCGCTATTTAATCAAAAACCTTTGGGGATCAGTTAAATTGGGGGATAGTCTGTGTTGGTACGTGTGAGAGAGATCCACCTTTCCAAGTTGTTGGGGTTCATCTCATACTTCTGAAGGTTTGAGGGTGCTGCCTGTTCCATACCCCCCCTACTCCTCATCTAGCCTTTTAGGGGTACAAACAATAGTAATTGGGGCCTAGTGTGGTTGTGTACGTGTGATATACATACACTTTTTTTGGATCATATTTTCTATTCCGCTATTTAATCAAAAACCTTTGGGGATCAGTTAAATTGGGGGATAGTCTGTGTTGGTACGTGTGAGAGAGATCCACCTTTCCAAGTTGTTGGGGTTCATCTCATACTTCTGAAGGTTTGAGGGTGCTGCCTGTTCCATACTCCCCCTACTCCTCATCTAGCCTTTTAGGGGTACAAACAATAGTAATTGGGGCCTAGTGTGGTTGTGTACGTGTGATATACATACACTTTTTTTGGATCATATTTTCTATTCCGCTATTTAATCAAAAACCTTTGGGGATCAGTTAAATTGGGGGATAGTCTGTGTTGGTACGTGTGAGAGAGATCCACCTTTCCAAGTTGTTGGGGTTCATCTCATACTTCTGAAGGTTTGAGGGTGCTGCCTGTTCCATACCCCCCCTACTCCTCATCTAGCCTTTTAGGGGTACAAACAATAGTAATTGGGGCCTAGTGTGGTTGTGTACGTGTGATATACATACACTTTTTTTGGATCATATTTTCTATTCCGCTATTTAATCAAAAACCTTTGGGGATCAGTTAAATTGGGGGATATTCTGTGTTGGTACGTGTGAGAGAGATCCACCTTTCCAAGTTTTTGGGGTTCATCTCATACTTCTGAAGATTTGAGGGTGCTGCCTGTTCCATACCCCCCCTACTCCTCATCTAGCCTTTTAGGGGTACAAACAATAGTAATTGGGGCCTAGTGTGGTTGTGTACGTGTGATATACATACACTTTTTTTGGATCATATTTTCTATTCCGCTATTTAATCAAAAACCTTTGGGGATCAGTTAAATTGGGGGATAGTCTGTGTTGGTACGTGTGAGAGAGATCCACCTTTCCAAGTTGTTGGGGTTCATCTCATACTTCTGAAGGTTTGAGGGTGCTGCCTGTTCCATACCCCCCCTACTCCTCATCTAGCCTTTTAGGGGTACAAACAATAGTAATTGGGGCCTAGTGTGGTTGTGTACGTGTGATATACATACACTTTTTTTGGATCATATTTTCTATTCCGCTATTTAATCAAAAACCTTTGGGGATCAGTTAAATTGGGGGATAGTCTGTGTTGGTACGTGTGAGAGAGATCCACCTTTCCAAGTTGTTGGGGTTCATCTCATACTTCTGAAGGTTTGAGGGTGCTGCCTGTTCCATACTCCCCCTACTCCTCATCTAGCCTTTTAGGGGTACAAACAATAGTAATTGGGGCCTAGTGTGGTTGTGTACGTGTGATATACATACACTTTTTTTGGATCATATTTTCTATTCCGCTATTTAATCAAAAACCTTTGGGGATCAGTTAAATTGGGGGATAGTCTGTGTTGGTACGTGTGAGAGAGATCCACCTTTCCAAGTTGTTGGGGTTCATCTCATACTTCTGAAGGTTTGAGGGTGCTGCCTGTTCCATACTCCCCCTACTCCTAGCCTTTTAGGGGTACAAACAATAGTAATTGGGGCCTAGTGTGGTTGTGTACGTGTGATATACATACACTTTTTTTGGATCATATTTTCTATTCCCCTATTTAATCAAAAACCTTTGGGGATCAGTTAAATTGGGGGATAGTCTGTGTTGGTACGTGTGAGAGAGATCCACCTTTCCAAGTTGTTGGGGTTCATCTCATACTTCTGAAGGTTTGAGGGTGCTGCCTGTTCCATACTCCCCCTACTCCTAGCCTTTTAGGGGTACAAACAATAGTAATTGGGGCCTAGTGTGGTTGTGTACGTGTGATATACATACACTTTTTTTGGATCATATTTTCTATTCCGCTATTTAATCAAAAACCTTTGGGGATCAGTTAAATTGGGGGATAGTCTGTGTTGGTACGTGTGAGAGAGATCCACCTTTCCAAGTTGTTGGGGTTCATCTCATACTTCTGAAGGTTTGAGGGTGCTGCCTGTTCCATACCCCCCCTACTCCTCATCTAGCCTTTTAGGGGTACAAACAATAGTAATTGGGGCCTAGTGTGGTTGTGTACGTGTGATATACATACACTTTTTTTGGATCATATTTTCTATTCCGCTATTTAATCAAAAACCTTTGGGGATCAGTTAAATTGGGGGATAGTCTGTGTTGGTACGTGTGAGAGAGATCCACCTTTCCAAGTTGTTGGGGTTCATCTCATACTTCTGAAGGTTTGAGGGTGCTGCCTGTTCCATACTCCCCCTACTCCTCATCTAGCCTTTTAGGGGTACAAACAATAGTAATTGGGGCCCAGTGTGGTTGTGTACGTGTGATATACATACACTTTTTTTGGATCATATTTTCTATTCCGCTATTTAATCAAAAACCTTTGGGGATCAGTTAAATTGGGGGATAGTCTGTGTTGGTACGTGTGAGAGAGATCCACCTTTCCAAGTTGTTGGGGTTCATCTCATACTTCTGAAGGTTTGAGGGTGCTGCCTGTTCCATACCCCCCCTACTCCTCATCTAGCCTTTTAGGGGTACAAACAATAGTAATTGGGGCCTAGTGTGGTTGTGTACGTGTGATATACATACACTTTTTTTGGATCATATTTTCTATTCCGCTATTTAATCAAAAACCTTTGGGGATCAGTTAAATTGGGGGATAGTCTGTGTTGGTACGTGTGAGAGAGATCCACCTTTCCAAGTTGTTGGGGTTCATCTCATACTTCTGAAGGTTTGAGGGTGCTGCCTGTTCCATACTCCCCCTACTCCTAGCCTTTTAGGGGTACAAACAATAGTAATTGGGGCCTAGTGTGGTTGTGTACGTGTGATATACATACACTTTTTTTGGATCATATTTTCTATTCCGCTATTTAATCAAAAACCTTTGGGGATCAGTTAAATTGGGGGATAGTCTGTGTTGGTACGTGTGAGAGAGATCCACCTTTCCAAGTTGTTGGGGTTCATCTCATACTTCTGAAGGTTTGAGGGTGCTGCCTGTTCCATACCCCCCCTACTCCTCATCTAGCCTTTTAGGGGTACAAACAATAGTAATTGGGGCCTAGTGTGGTTGTGTACGTGTGATATACATACACTTTTTTTGGATCATATTTTCTATTCCGCTATTTAATCAAAAACCTTTGGGGATCAGTTAAATTGGGGGATAGTCTGTGTTGGTACGTGTGAGAGAGATCCACCTTTCCAAGTTGTTGGGGTTCATCTCATACTTCTGAAGGTTTGAGGGTGCTGCCTGTTCCATACTCCCCCTACTCCTCATCTAGCCTTTTAGGGGTACAAACAATAGTAATTGGGGCCCAGTGTGGTTGTGTACGTGTGATATACATACACTTTTTTTGGATCATATTTTCTATTCCGCTATTTAATCAAAAACCTTTGGGGATCAGTTAAATTGGGGGATAGTCTGTGTTGGTACGTGTGAGAGAGATCCACCTTTCCAAGTTGTTGGGGTTCATCTCATACTTCTGAAGGTTTGAGGGTGCTGCCTGTTCCATACTCCCCCTACTCCTCATCTAGCCTTTTAGGGGTACAAACAATAGTAATTGGGGCCCAGTGTGGTTGTGTACGTGTGATATACATACACTTTTTTTGGATCATATTTTCTATTCCGCTATTTAATCAAAAACCTTTGGGGATCAGTTAAATTGGGGGATAGTCTGTGTTGGTACGTGTGAGAGAGATCCACCTTTCCAAGTTGTTGGGGTTCATCTCATACTTCTGAAGGTTTGAGGGTGCTGCCTGTTCCATACCCCCCCTACTCCTCATCTAGCCTTTTAGGGGTACAAACAATAGTAATTGGGGCCTAGTGTGGTTGTGTACGTGTGATATACATACACTTTTTTTGGATCATATTTTCTATTCCGCTATTTAATCAAAAACCTTTGGGGATCAGTTAAATTGGGGGATAGTCTGTGTTGGTACGTGTGAGAGAGATCCACCTTTCCAAGTTGATGGGGTTCATCTCATACTTCTGAAGGTTTGAGGGTGCTGCCTGTTCCATACCCCCCCTACTCCTCATCTAGCCTTTTAGGGGTACAAACAATAGTAATTGGGGCCTAGTGTGGTTGTGTACGTGTGATATACATACACTTTTTTTGGATCATATTTTCTATTCCGCTATTTAATCAAAAACCTTTGTGGATCAGTTAAATTGGGGGATAGTCTGTGTTGGTACGTGTGAGAGAGATCCACCTTTCCAAGTTTTTGGGGTTCATCTCATACTTCTGAAGATTTGAGGGTGCTGCATGTTCCATACTCCTCTTCCTCATCCTCCCTTTAGGGTAGGAAAAAATTTAATCGGGCCTAGTCTGTGTTTGTACGTGTGAGATACACAGTTTTTTATCCTATTCCGCTATTCAATACACACCCTTTTGGTGTAAAAAACATTAAATTGCGGCATAGTTTGCATATTTGACATTTGCATATATTGTGCCTTGTTGCGCTGTTTTGGGTACTCCACCAACATGGCCAGTGGCAATGACGCCATTCTCAGCTTAACTATCCCACTTCTATGCCTCCTTGAAAAAACAATTTGGGCGATGATGGAAGAGGATGTGGCACAGGATGAGGAGGAGGAGGAGGAGGATGAAGAGGTAACATTTCAAAGGCTTTCAGGGCAGTCATTCGCAAGGGGCTCCGAGGGTGGGTTCCTGCACACACAAACGCCAGGGACACAATTGTCCAGCAGGGGCACAGTTCTGGAGGATGAGGAGGATGAGGAGGAGGAGGAGCTGGAGGAGGAGATGGAACCATGTTCACAGCAGGGTGGCACCCAGGCCAGCTCATGGCCATCACTGGTGCGTGGCTGGGGGGATACAGAGGACACGGACGATACACCTCCCACAGAGGACAGCCTTTCGTCGCCTCTGGGCAGCCTGGCACACATGAGCGATTACATGCTGCAGTGTCTCCACAACGACCGCCGAGTTGCCCACATTCTAACTTGTGCTGATTACTGGGTGGCCACGCTGCTGGATCCCCGTTACAAGGACAACGTACCGTCCTTAATTCACTCACTGGAGCGCGATCGCAAGATGCGCGAGTACAAGCGCACGCTGGTAGACGCCATGCTGCTGGCATTCCCATCTGACAGCGGGGCCACAGTGGAAGCACAAGGCAGAGGAGGAGGAGGAGGAGGTCGCCAACGCAACCAGGGCACCGCCAGCACCTCAGAAGGCAGGGTTAGCATGGCCGAAATGTGGAAAAGCTTTGTCAGCACGCCACAACAAACAGCAGCACCAGCAGCTCAGATGGAACGTCTTAGCAGGAGGCAGCATTTTACCAACATGGTGGAGCAGTATGTGTGCACACGCCTACATGTAGTGAATGACGGGTCTGCCCCCTTCAACTTCTGGGTCTCCAAATTGGGCACATGGCCTGAGCTTGCCCTTTACGCCTTGGAGGTGCTGGCGTGCCCTGCAGCCAGTGTATTATCTGAACGGGTATTTAGCACGGCTGGGGGCGTTATAACAGACAAGCGCAGCCGCCTGTCCAGAGACAATGTGGACAAGCTCACGTTCATTAAAATGAACCAGGCATGGATCCCACGGGACTTTTCCGTACCTTATGCAGAATAGCAATGGATACCGACCTTACCCACCCATTGTTCCATTTTTGCTCTTTCTCACTCTTTTGGGGTGTACCCTCATTTAAAATTTTTGAAAAGAAGCAGTGTTGGCTACCTCGTCCTCCTCCTCAGGGCCAGATTAATGTAGGGGCTATTGGAGCTGCAGCTCCAGGCCCCTACCTTTTATATAGGCCCCGGGTTGGCCATATTCACTGTTACCGCTCTTCTGTCACTTGTAAACACAGAAGTCTGGCTTCTATGCTCGCTTCCCCAGGCAGCACCCTCAGAACCTCCCCACACAGCGTGAAGGCCGGACAAGGAGGGACAGTTGGCGATGCATGGATGTGTTTATGGGCTTCAGAGACAGCATCCCATGTTGAATTAGGCATGCATGGCTGCACCCTTCCTCCTCTGGGTGCATGGCAAGGCACGGCCCTTAAGGCCCTTCAAAATCCTCAGCACCAAGCCCATGATGCTGTTAATCCGGCCCTGGTCCTCCTCCACCGCCGCTTCCACCTACACCGCCCATAGGTGTGCGCAGCCTATTGCATTAAGGTGTGCACCCCAAAGTTGAAATACACATGCATGTGTTTGCCAGCAGGGAGAGTAATGTATCGGGGCCATGTACCTGTAGGCAAGGAGAAATAGAGCAGAGCAGGTCCCAGGGAGATCTTTCCCATCTCCTCACTGGCAATGCTATGTGCCCTAGGTGATTAGGGTGTGCCCAGGCACACCCAGCACACCCTGTGCGCACGCCTATGTCACCGCCACATCCACCACCACCTCAACCTCCCTCCTACTCCATATGGGCCTCGTCCTTCAGAGATGAAGAAGAACATTGTTTTATTTTTCTGTTTTTTTTTGTTGTTTTAAGTTATTTCCCTATCCACATTTGTTTGCAGAGCACTTGCCATGCTCTTAATTACGTTTTGCTGCCATTTGCAGCACTCTAGCCCTTTCCTTTGGTGTTTTAGAGCCATTTTAGTGCCTTAAAGTTCGGGTCCCCATTGACTTCAATGGGGTTCGGTGTCCGGGAAAAGTTCGGTAAAAGTCCGGGACACGGACCCGGACTTTTTTTTAAAGTTCGGCCGAACCCGTCGAACACGGACATCTAGGTGTCCGCTCAACCCTACTCCTATGTCTTTATTACATTGTTAAAAATGTTGCTAAAATGATGCAATGTTAACACTGTGATGCAATGGGACTATAGTTACTGAATCCATAATGCCAAGTGGGTGGCATAGTAGTAATAGTGTCTGAGGGCCATCTGTGTCTCCTCCTTCTTTTCACCTTCCACTCTGCCTGGTTGGTTTCCAAAAGCCGCTTCATTTTTCTAGAAGCTTGCTAAATGGCGGGGAGGCAGTATGATAGTCTCTGTCCATTCTTCCTCCAATGCTGGAGGATGAGAAGAGTTTAAAAATACAACCTGAACTGCATGCTGTCAGCATCTGATGTGCTAAAGGGGAAGCATGTTTACAGAGACAACCATACTTGCCACCGTCCGCTGAACAATCTTCCATGCATATGTGTGTTTGGGGAGGGGGAATTTACTATTTTTTTTTTTTTAAAGCTAAGTGGAAGTAGTAAAGGGATGGGATAAGATAGCACACTGCTATATAATGCTATATAATACATTTTGCTATATAAAATGCTATATAATGCTATATAATACATTTTAGTAAACCGTTAAGAGTTGAAAATCAAGATGTATATGCTATAAACATCTTTATCAACTTTTCCCATTTAGTTTACTAGAGGCAATATAGACCAAAAATACAGCAGTACACCATACTGAACAAAAAAGTAATTAGGAAATAATTAACCTAAGGGTTCAACATAGTTTATAGTATACAAAAAAAAACCCTAATCTTGATTAAAAATACAAGTTGTTGTAAAGTTGATCTGGAAACACTACTTACTGACTATAGTGCAGCAGTGCTGAAACTGTAAACTTTAGATACCCAACAATGGCAAAATCACATTTCGCTTAACAAAATAATGTTACAGCAGCAGATTTCAGACACTGACAATTGCTGACATTTGAATATGTCATCTTGAATGAAAAACAGTGAAGCCATTTCCTTCTGGCAGAGAACATATGTGCAGAATCTGCTGATTAGTTGTTTACTTGAAAAAACAAAAAATATATTCTTTTAAGTAATTGTTAGCGTTTTTTTTAATGCAAAAATACAAAAAAATAGATACAATAAGATTTATCAAGGGTTTTTTTTTTATTCTTAAAGTGTTTTATTAACTGGCCACAAAGCCTGTTTGTTGGAAGCACACTAGCTTGATTGGAAAAGAAACTTGTCCAAAACCTGACTGTATATTTTAATCAAAATTGTCCACAATCCCACTGTATGTTTGAATTGAATAAAGGTTTGTTGGACCTCCATCAAAACATTTTTTTAATTCATCCAATGTTTAAAGGTTTTTACTTTTACCAAAAAGCACAATAGTTAAAATAATGTTCGGATCAAAAATGGCTTTGTCAGTAAAAAAAAAATTAAACATAAGAAAGGTTATGTGATATACTGATTTTTTTTATTTATTTATTGCAAAAATTTACTGTTTAGTGAACAACAGTTATTGTGTTTATAACTGTGAATTGGCACATTAATGAGCATGCTTTCTTGTGTTTCTGTGAGAACACAGCAGATGGAGAGACAAAGGATTAGCATTTTTAACTTGTAAAGGTATGGCTTACTTGGAAATTGGTTCATTCCTAACAGCTTCTAAAATATTATGCAAGCTTTGGAGTGGTTAAGCTGTACTAGGGGGTTAATTCTGTCTTGCTCTCTGAATGCACTCGTGTGAATGCACGTACAGAGCCCATGCTGTTACAACTTGGTCACGTCATTATGTCCTGGACATCACAATATTGAAGTATTTCCAAGAGTTACAATTTTTAGCATTACAAAACACAAGCATGACCCTTTATTATTTTTATTTTTTCTTAGACAAATACACAATATTTATTTGTATGTGGACACTGAATTTCTATATGTATTTATTAATGTGCAATTTCTGTTTAATATATCTAAAAAGGTATAAGCAATAAATGTGCTGAATCATATTTGGAACTTTTTAAAATTGTAACATTCTCCTTTTTTTACAGAAATTACACAGCAGTACAAAATTATTTAACTCAGCATATTTTAATGTACTGTATATTCTAGTTTTTTAAATTGCTGAATGTTTTGTAACACTCTTTTGCAACATTACCTACAACAATGCATTCGTTTTTTTAACTGATTATAATATTAATTACTTTTAGGGGGTAAACATACCTATTTTAATTGTTTTTTTTAGTAAGGAGTTCAGAAATATAAAATTTGATAACATGATACCTGAGCTTCAAACAGAAATAAGCTATTTTATATTTTTATTAGTACAGACATTCTAGTATAATGTAGATACCTATTACCAAAAGATATATTTTTAACCTAGTTCCTAATATAGTAATAAAATATTGTTTTCTTAGGTTTAGATCGATTATATATCACAAAGCTTTTTATATGTAGTCTATTTTGACTGAAAAGTTTTCCCCTGCTGACCAAATTTCTATACTTCAGAACTAATAATTTAATGCCTCGTCTTTATTTGTAAAGAGTAGTTAAGAACTGAGCATTTTGACTACTGATTATTGACAAGTATAAAATACATTATATATAACCTCAGATATGCACAAACCTGTAGTAACTGGATGATATTTTTCTGGAGAATTTACCTTCCAACTGTTTATGTTCTTTACATATATATCTCACACCAGAAAAATGTCCTTAATAAGTTAAATATATAGCTACATTTTGGACTTAAACTATTATCTGAAATTTGATGCGATTTGCTTTAACATAAGCTATGAATGTAGTTAGTCCCTGCTTGTTATGTTGCATGTATGCTATGTTTTCCGTTTTGATTATTTATGTATACTATATATTTTAATATTCAACAATCCCATCTAATAGTATAAAAAGAGAACTGTATTTGTCATACATTGACACCTATAAGCTAAAATTTTAAAAAGCAATAGCAACACGTGGATTTGTAAACTACAGGCCATTAGATTTCCCCAATGTTCTGTTCTCTAAAGTATCTGTGCGTATATAAATATATATATATATATATATATATATATATATATATATATATATATATATATATATATATATATATATTTATATACGAATGCATGCTATTTCATTCTTTTGTCAGCAAAATTGTATCAAAATTAGAGATATTAGACTTTTTAATAGCTATTGAACTTTTCTTGAATCATCCCATATAATGTTATGTTTTCACTACTGCATCAACTTGAATTGTAGCGGTAGCATTAGCTGGCACCCATTCTGGATTAAGAATGTAAAACAAATTACAGTCCTTTTGCACATACTAATTATAAATATATTATATGCTACTTTTACCTTTAAAGATAATTGGTAAAGAAGAACAAACGTGTTAAGTTCTAACTGTCTCTATAAAAAGTCACTGATTTAATCATGCTCAGCCCTATATAAACCATTTTTTTTTACTGTGCCATTCATTATTCCAACAAATAATTATACTTTTGGTCACTAGGTCAGAATAAACAGAGCAATGAATATAAGCAACATATACTCAACTATAAAAAACTATAGGGAGAGAACATATGTTTATGTAGGCCCAGCAAACCTGTGTTCACTTCAACGCCTAGTCTAGATTAAGAGTTATTTTCTTTCTTGTGATCTCATTTAATTCAGATTAAATCTAGGTTAAATAATAAATGATTAAAAAGAATGATTAAATCTAGGTTAAAATCAGTTTGTAATGTACTCCATTTAGTAGATCACTCCTGAAATGCACTGTATATATGATACACAATACATTTTGTATATTGTAAGTCTTAGCACTTTCACTAATATAGTGCTCATTCAGACAAACATAAAATCTTTGCCATACCCTAAATATATGTTTATATGCACATAGTTTACAGAGGACAGTGGTACCTTTGTAAGAAAAAAACACTTAAATCATGAACAATAATGACATTTTTTCAAATCACAGTGTTCATGTTCCAAAACTCACAGGTGATGTCGAAGAAAGGTTAACATGACATGCAAAAACAAACTTATAGTTTTAAGTTTGCTAGTGTATGTTTGTTGCCAATTATTGTACAGTGAAATAGCTATTTATACATAGCGGATTATCTAAATCAATTAGAAATGTTTCCAACGCTAAAACTTTTTACAGTGTACGTACAAGAGAGAGGCAAAGGTTTCAAAAAGTGTTTATATTGTCATAAGTAACAATTAGCATCTTTGAAACTTTAAAATGACTGTATCGGACATGTTTATATAAGGTGGCTGACCAGTTATCCTTAAATAAATACAAACTGTGATGAGATCCCTTAAAGGCCTTCATAATTACATGACGTTATTGTTCAAATGTTTCTGCAAAGTTGGACGAAAAACATACAAAATGCAGCAAGTACTTTTTATTTTGCTCTATTATCACATTACAAACGACTTAATAAATTCAACTTTTCAAAAAGCCAAGTTTAATACACAAATTTAAATAATTGAAGCTTGAAATCACAGCACATAATAAAGGGTTTGTTTAGAATTCATAACTAATAAATTAGTTATTTATGTCAGTGTTTATGTTTTTTATTATATAAATGTTAGGAAACAATTGATAATGTTTCCTAAGCCAATCATTTGTAAGTAATTATTCTTTTGTACTTTAAAATGTGCTTTATATATATGCAGAGCAGCAATAATATTTATGTTTGAAAAATACGTTTTTCTTAAATACGGACATATGGTGTAACAGTAGCATCATGAAAAACACTCCTAATGGTATTTTATATTTAATTTAATCTGTGCAAAGTAGTGATGCATTTTAGTGAGATGGTCTGTAACACCTATTAATTAAAAATTCAAAATCTTACACTCGATCCCCAGCCATCTGCGTCCACTAATTTACTATTCTGAGCTAAGGAACAGCTTAGATTTTTGTTGAAGCTAGTAATAGCAGTTTTGACACCATTTGTTATTATATTTCAACTGATGAACTTTTCGTGTTCAGTCTCAACTTTGCTATTCTGAGATTAATGAGCTTCAATTGTGTATTGTTATGCAGTCACTAATCTGTTCATTTTAGATGAGGCCTTCAAGGCATTTCATTGCAATTGCTTACAGGCCCCTCTGGCAGAAAACAGTTTATTATGTGATTGCTTTAAATTGTCTGTGTGCAATCAAGATAGACATTGGAATAGTAATAGTGTACATTTCTTTATTTTTACACATAACGTCAACAGAGTTTCTTTTTAACAAATGAACATAAAATATCCTTTTAGTGCATGAATTAAACACAGTCTTCAAGTAAAATGCTAAAATGAAATCATAAGGTAAAATATAGCATCGGATCTGGCTTTTACAGATGGGTTAAAAAACAAACAAGCAAGACCACAGAAGTTTAAAACACACTTTCGGGACTGCGGTGATACCTTAATCAAGCCGTGTCAATTACTGTGTGAACAAGCATCTGCTTTATCTTAATTAGAAGGGGGGAGGGAGGTGATTGACCACTGTTTATATTCATTTTCCTCATTAATTATGAAAAACTGCATTTAATTCATCTTGCATGGCGAGAGACTGGCTGCGCAGATGGAAGTCATAAGGGAAGTGGCTGTCTGTAGGCAACTTGAACATAGAGCTCTGCCCGAGGGGACCCCTGCCTGGCACTGCACAGTAATGCATGCCATAATTGTAATTTTTCCCATAGTCCAAGGCCTCTTCTTGCTTCAGGGAAAATATCCCATTATAGTTCATAGAGGGAGGGCTTAAGGGACCTTCAAACTGAGGGCTGGTGCACTCAGGAGAAGTACTTTCATAAAAGGATTCATAAGCACTACAGTAATTGTAAGGTTTTCCTGTCTTATAACTTTCAAGACTCCCATGGCCAGGTGGGGTACTAATCTCAGGACTGTGATAAGGAGGGTAAATAGAGCTGTAGGGAGATCTTCCATGATGCACTGAGTCTCCACTCTGACCCATGAGAAAACTTCTGGCATTAAGCTGCAGGCACCCGGCCACCAAATTTGTGGTAGGCTGGGACAAACCTTTGCATAAATTTTGAACAAAGGTGAGAAGATCTGGCCTCTTCCCAATCCTGAGTATCTCAGACAGAGCCCAAATGTAGTTTTTAGCCAGCCTCAAAGTTTCTATTTTAGAAAGCTTTTGTGTCTTGGAATAGCAAGGTACAACTTTCCGTAAATTGTCCAATGCATCATTGAGCCCATGCATCCGACCCCTTTCTCTTGCATTAGCCTCAACTCGTCTTAGTTTAATCCTTTCAATCCTAACTTTGGTCATCTTTTTTTTCCTTGGCCCCCTCCTTCTTGGCAATCCATTTTCATCTTCTTCCTCCTTGTCCTCTTCCTCTTCTTCTTGCTCTGTTTCCTCTTCAGGGGACCTTTTGATATTTTTCCCATGGGACACTAGCTGTTTAGCGCAGCTTTCTGGTTTCTTTGCTGCTTTTTGATCCTCACTTTCCCGTGCATATTTTTTACAAAGCTGCGATTCCGTCATCACAACAGATTCATCAAAAGGAAGCGTTAACATTGCTGCTTAGAATAAAATCCCCTGAAATGACAAAACCATATGTAGCTATATTACTGATAAATAACCATCTGATAAAAGGCGCAATAATTGCTGTCAAAATTTTCACATAAAAAAACTATTATTAATAACAAGAACTTCAGAAACTGTGCTTAAAACAAGCATTGAGAAAATAAGTTTTCCAAAATTCTTTTGATAAAAAAAAGTCCAAAAGAAATTCAGTTCCCCCTATTGTTAACCTCTGCTAAGGAATTACCCTTTAAACAATATAAGTAAACATTGTGACATCTACTGATTGTTTTATTGTGTCTAAACGATCTGCCATGGTTATTGCATATAAAGTATTTTAGAATTGCAAATGTTAGATAGTGACAGAGATAAATAGTAGCTTTCATTTTGGGAATATCTTCAAAAATTATTTATTAACAAACCTTCACTATTTTACTGTGTGCAAGCATTTAAAACTAATGCTCCCTGAAATAAAAAGTAACATGTCATTTCCTTTATCTATGTCAAATGCCTATACAGTTATACAACAAGCATCAAATCAAACGAGAAAAAAATCATTCTATTATTACATTGCATTTAATAAAGCAGTCTTTTCATTAGAAAATTCTGCAGACATAGATCAAGTTTAAACATGCAAGCTATACTGTTGTCATTTGAAGGAGACATTATTGTCTTTTCAGTAAAGAACCATATGACTTGATAATGATAACCAGAATGACAATAAACAATCACAAACAATAGCTATAGTACCTTGTAACATAGCATGCAAGATAAATATGTTAAAGCTAAAAAAATTACCTCCAGACTTGTTTAAATTAGCAAGCAGTTTTCATTTTTTTTGTCTTCTAAATTAGTCCGAATGTCGCATCATCTCCAGAAGTCTAGATATGTGTGTATCTCATTGATCTCTAAAAAAGTGACATTGATGCCAACTGCCAGAGCTGGTACCCATGCCATCTGCTGGTGACGTCACAGGGCAGAGAACCACATGATGCATTCCCCAGGGACCTTCATTCTGCACTGATCATCTGGCATCCCTGTAAGTTGGTACCAGCATTCATGTATTAACACAGAAGGTTAGACTGATAAAAAAAAAAAAAAAATCTACACCAGCATTTCACATACAGGCGATGCAGTTCCATGAGAGTGACTCCTTTTTCCCAGGGAATCTTAAGGGACACATTAAATAGAAGGCAGTGATGCCAATGTTAAGTTCTCATCTCCAAATGACACAGCATGGAATGAGGTGAATGCATGCATCTGATGCTATGTCAGCTTGCTTACATTAAATTAACCCATTATGAACTCGTTCTGCTTAAATAAAAGGTAAATGTATAGGTTTCTTTGGGGTTTTTTTTTTTTTTAATATTTTTTTTTTATGTCTTATTTAAATATAACACTTCCTTTAAATGTGTAAAAAATCTGAATATAGTATACCTTTTTTTAAAAAAAAAACAAAAGACACATGCACTTTTATATTTGTTTCTACCATAAGTAAAAAAATATCACAAATGTTTCGTAGCTATGAGTGGATATAAATATTTCCCTTCAATTTTTTTTACCAGTACCTGCATATTGTAAAGCAAAGTTATAGCTAACACTACTATATACTAATACTACATTAATATGACTTGGTTATGACATAACTAGTTATGACATGAATTGGATCTGACAATTAACTATTTATTACGATTTTTATTTTGAATTAATTTGAATTATAATATTTCATTATTATTAATCGAAAAACAATATTGTATGTAGAAGAATGATGAGTGTTTAGGTAAATGTTAACTTATTAGTTAAAATCTTATAAAAGATTAAATGTATTCATTCAATTTTTTTATATCTTTTAATCTGCAGCTTTTATTAAAATATGATTGCCAGGAACCTGGGTGACAATGAGCTGTTCCTTTCTTTCTAAGGTGCTCCTGTGTTGTTACGCTGTCAAACAAACCTCCAATGGAGAACACTACAAGTGGCCCTTTCAAAACATATTATGCAGGCATAGTCTACTGTTGTCCATCAGGAAACCTGCCCAAAAAGATGTCAGGCAGCCATTGCTAGAGTGAATGCATGTAGGCAAAAAGTGACTGCAGAAAGGCAGCAAGAGATCAGCAGCACCTAACTGCAGCAAGGGATAAAAAAAAAAAATGCAAAAAAAAATGATTTTTTTTCCGCCACACAGTGCTTTAGAAAAGTAAATGTAATTCGGGGGAAAAGTCGAACAGCTAAATACACAGTTAGAATATGTAGCACCCCCTACTCAGTGGTACAGGGGTTGATTATTTAGGGATGCTCAATGTTTTACAAGCTGTTGCTCTGCTGCTTTCCCCTGTCTTCTATAAGTCTAGTGGGAGAAGGAACAGAGGAAGCAGCCAATCCCTAGGGAGGAAGTGCCCAGAAGGTGGTGAGAGAGCTCATAAATGACCTGAGGACTGAGCAGCAGCAGTGTTCCTGGGTCTAGTCTTGCTGGAGGGAACACCTAGGCAGCTTTTTGGAAGGATCTATAAGAAAACATTGAGGTCCCAGCTTGGCTTAGCTGGGGGATGGGGGGGGGGGTGTGAGGCGCTTCACAAGCTTAAATCCAAGGTTTGTGTCTGGAGAAGCTCACTAGAGATAGCCCGGAGGAATCTGTTGGGAAAGAGTTCAGGTGTCCTGTGGTGGTGGGAGTCTACATCTTCCTCACTAGCAAAAGCCTGGTGGATATTGGCAGCCTGGCAGGACTCAAATGATGATCCTGCGGCTAAGTTAGAAGCAACCCTTTTGCTGAGGGGTTAGTGACCATGTGCAGCTTTTAAACTCTGTAAGGAGTGCAGGTCAATGTAAGTTCAGCACAGAAACTCCTATGGGATATTCAGCAGTTGTACAGTAAGGCCAGCAGTTTGTGAAGAGCAGTCAGAAGTCTGTAAAGTCCAGCCAGGAATTGAGAAGTCCTCAATTCCTCAAGTTATCCAATTCTGCAGTTTTGGGGTATCCCATGCTCCAACTTTGCCATCCCAGTTTATCGTTCTAAATAAAAAACACAAAAAGAAACCCTAGACTGTTCTTTTGATCCAATGGAAGAAAGCAAGAACAGCTGTGTGCCTGGCAGTGTGCACTCTAAGGGGGGAAATAGGACCACGACTGCCAGCAGCTCTTTAGGGGTGCTCTAAAATACATTATTATCACTTGTTTTATCTACCAAAACATTTGTATTTCAGTCCCTTCACTCCAGAAATATAACCGGCCCTGCAAAGCAAGAAAACTAGGTCAGTGGCCTGACTTTCCTTTACTGAAGTTAAAGAGGAACTGCACTGCGCTGACACCCACTGCTATCCGATATAATTCTGTCCATGAAATCCAGACGGATGGAAACTCTATTTTCCATCCGTCTGGAGGAACGGATCGGATAGGCGGTCCATTATCATCCGATCTCCCTTAGAGGAGAACAGGGATCTGACAGCTCTGTCTCTGCACACAGAGTGGAGATGGACCTATCATCTGCCTGCTCAGCAGGGATCGGGGGATTGATCCCCGCTGAGCAAAATGGAGTCCGCCTGGTGGAAAGCCCATGTGAAAGTTACCCTAAGTGTATGATGATCCAACAGCTACACCCATACAGCCACTTGTCCTAATTTGACAGGTATGCACATGTGGGTGAGTGGCCCAAAACGAACACTGTTTACTTTCAGGGCTGCTCATCCACATGCTTGTAAAATTAGCACGAGAGGCTTTATGCTTTAGCCACTGTGTCCCCATGTGCCTACATGGGCTGCTGGTATGTAGCTAGGTGTGTCTTTGCACCAATGTTCACAGATCATAACAGTCCATGGTTCCGCAACTATTTTTTAAACACGTGCATTTGTTGCCCTAATATCTGGCCTTCACATAGTCTCTGGCATCCCCACTGACCGAGAAAGAAGCGTGCACGACTCCTGCAACGGCAAATCAGTGAAAGTGGCTCCTCTCCTGAATAAAGGTGCTGGCTGCTATTTTATGTGTTGTAGGACAGGAAATGTTGCAAGTAGTAGTAAAGTATCTGACAGATTACAAGCATAAACACTCGGTATACAAAATACCATCAGGGCAAAGGAGGGGAAAGAGGGGGACTTTGTAGGTGCCCAAAACAATACAGAACGTATATAAAAAATATTCCCAATATATTTACACTATTAGGATGGCAGAGGAAGGTTACAAACAGTCACTCCATCAGGCTGACCAAACTTCTCATTTTTGAGAAAAGATTTTACAAAATATTTTTTTTTTTTTGTTAACAAGAGACATGGCAGTTAAGTGGAGAAAAAAACTTAACTACAACTATTCTTAAAAATGTTCCTTTCCCCTACCTATCCTGCCTAACCTGTATAAAAAATGTGTGCACTTACCTATAAGTAATCTGCTCTGCCCTGGTCAAGTGATCCTGCAGCTTTGGCTTCCTGATGTCAGTGAGCAACTGCTCCAGAGGGGGGAGGAGGAACCGCTGACAAAGGGTGGACCATGGAAGCCTATGGATAATGTCACGGATCCTGGAATTCACAGCCATTTCCGAGTGCAGGGTCATGTCTCTGAACCTGAGTGGGATGAAAAAAAGTATATAAAGGCCAT
Organism: Pelophylax lessonae; assembly: GCF_965119305.1. Classification (NCBI taxonomy): domain Eukaryota; kingdom Metazoa; phylum Chordata; class Amphibia; order Anura; family Ranidae; genus Pelophylax; species Pelophylax lessonae. The sequence goes on along the minus strand of NC_138772.1, from coordinate 214,812,429 downwards.
ATATAAATATACATGTAATAGAAAACTGCACTTGTGTGTCACATATAAATATTTCTTAGAATGTATAGCTGCAGGCATACCATGGGATATTTATCACAGTTAATTAGACATCTATACATAAAGTGCTGCACTAATATAATTTTAAAATAATAAATACTACCCTTTTGTGAAAAACTTGATAACAAATAGAGTCCTTGTGTGAGAGACTTCTATATGAAAAAAAATCTTCCATGTAAAAAAAAGGTCCCGCTCCTTCCTTTGAACCGATGAACATGTAGTAAATCAAACCACCGCCTCTTGAAAAAACTATCACCAAGAGGAATCAGATGTGTCCTTTGTGACAGAACATTTAGGTTGGTGCGACGTGCTTGCATCATTGTGTAAAGCAAGAGTGACAGTAAACGACATCTATGTCAGCCAGGAAGTTAGTTTGATTGTACAATCTGGTTTTAAACATTGTGGGTTGTATTTTAAAGTCAAATAAAATGTTTTAAAGGGTTTTACACTATATGGTTTGTTTATTTTCCTTCTATGCCCATTATCAGTGATTGGAAATGGTCCGGAGCTCCTTAAGTGCTGCCCACGTATGTGGAGGGCTTGGAGGACCACATGCTAAACAGCTTGTTTGACTTCTATTTCATTAGAAGGTCCATGATTTATGGTAAGTGCACATCTGATTCCTCTCGGTGGTGCTTTTCTTCAAGAGGTGACGATGCCACAAATAAATATGTAATGTCCATAGATAAAAAGAATCATATGCTGTGAAAGCTATCAGGCTTGACAATGGGGCAGACAGCTCTGAAATGTGTTGCCAAACCAGAACCAGCCCACTCTCTCCACATGTGTGTCCAGCTTGTATCTTCAGCAGACTCCCACTAAACAGTGCATGCTCTAGCGTGGCAGTCCTGGCTTTAGATCTGATAGATTGTGATTGCTATATGTTTTTTAGAAGCTGAAGTAACAAAAAAACATACTAGCACATCAATTTTGATTAGGCAGCCTAGATTTTAAAGTGGTTCTAAAGTCTTCAGGTTTTTTTTTCCTTATTGAATTCTATACATTAAGGTAAAAAACCTTCTGTGCTGCAAAATCCCCCCAGCGTCCCCCACCCTCCCTATGCTTACCTGAGCCTGATCTGATCCAGCAATGTTCACAAAAGCAGCGGCTCTCACCACTGTCTTCCTCCTCCCTGGGCAGTGGGAGCCATTGGCTACCGCTGCTGTCAATCAAATGCTGTGCTGCCTGCTCTGTGTCAAAAGATGCAGACAGGGCAGCTCAGGAGTGAGCACACAGGGGAGCACTATCAGAAGAGATGTAGCCTGGAGAGTGGGCAGGGGGTTCCAGAAGAAAAGGATCAGGCTGCCCTGTGCAAAATCATTGCACAGAGCAGGAAAGTATGACAGGATTATTTTTTTAATTAAAAAAAAAAAAAAAAAAAATAAGCTTTATTATCACTTTAACTCAGTGGAACAGGTTTTGGGTGTGAAACTACCCTAGCATATTTTTCTTATTCTTTTATCTCTGTTTAGGTTAGCCAACTACAATCAATAACATTTGTGTGTAACACCTGAAATTGTATTTTTGGAAAGTCACACACACCATATTTGGCAAGGAAAAAACAGCCTTTTGTTGGTAGGAAAACATGCTCCACTTCACCTACCATCAATAATGGCCAGGTAGTTTTCTGTCAATGAATTGTATTACAAATGAGTTTTTAAACCTGGTTTAAATGCAAAATGTGCCTTTCACCCACTGATAATCGTCCCATTTTATTTATTTATTTTTTTGTTTCAGGAGTCATCGTACAGAGGGGGGGTTAGGTGTGGGGTAAGAATGGGGATGAAGAGAGCTGATCTATCAGGTGTGTATGGGATATTTCTGGGTTTCTAGGAGGATCTCTGTACTCGGGAACAGTTGTAAACGTTGTCAAATGCTTCAGTTGTCTCTGTATGGTGCAGTTGGTGCACAAGTGATGAGTCCGAAGAATGTGTGGGCTTAGAAGCGATGTGGTGAAAGGGTTTTTAGTTCTTCACTGTGGAAGGTCCGTTCCAAGAATGTGCACCATTTTGCGAAAAAACAATTTTCGTGGAATTGAGTCGTCTGGCTTCTAGGACCTTCTTTTCCATGTAAAGTAGTGTTTTTAAGTCGTTACATCCCATAGAGATAGTAGGGGGAGCATTTGATGTCCAGGTTTTCAAAATTGCTTTTTTGTTGTGTTTGGTTTTATGTGCAACACTTCTGCTATCTCCTATAGCAAAACACATAACCTTCCCCTTGAAGTGGTTTTCCATGCAATGACTTTGTATATTTGATGTGTAGACAATTTAGCTATACTTGAGGTGCCAGTGACCCTGGGATAGTCCTGGCAGAGAAAGTCTGTCACAGGTAGCCAAGTGGAGATATTCAATGATGTTGGTTTTGCACTCATGAGCATATTTAGTTAATGATGTCACCAGGATCCTTAGCTGCTTGTTTAACTTAGAATAATTAAGTGCTAGCAAAGGACAGTAGAGTTGCCCAATACCTGGAGAACAATAGAGGAGAAGTTCCGTCTTCCCCATAGGATACTACGACTTACGTTTGGTTATATCCCTAGCGCTGTCAACCCTTGTGGTCTAAGGTTCTGGTAAGCCGGCTATAAGAGTGGTGGTGGATACCGCTTTCGGTGGTGGAATCTTCACTTTTCTACATTTTCAGTCCATTGGTCAATTATATGGTCGGAAACTCACATAGTCATCATTTGCTGGACTATCACTGATGTTCACCTTCAAGTAAGAGCTTTGATTTCCTAACTTTATTGTGTTATGTTTATTTACTTTTCAATTTTTTGGTCACTAATGCATCAATTATATATATGTCAACTATTTTATCATCTCACTATTAGCGCAACGTAGTTTTTTGTTTATAGGGAAAGGGGATAATAAGGGCGTCCCACAACTGCATCAGATCCTGAGTACTCAGACCCCACTCAGGGTCTGATGCAGTTGTGGGACGCCCTTATTATCCCTTTTCCCTACGTGTTTTGAAAGGGATGTGGCAGGAATTTCTGGCTGAAGGTGTCCAGTGTCGGCATTTTATACTTTTTGTAGTTTTTTGTTTATACTTGTTTAACTTACCGCAGCAGCTGAGGAACTGTCATTGAGTGTGTGTGAGGTAGTTCAGGATCATCATTGTGACTGGTCATTGGGTCATCACTCAATATGATTTAGATGCTTGATCTACTTCGCTTGATGACATGATTGAAGTAGGATTTACATTGGAGAATATTTTTTTTTTTTTTTAATAAAGGACTTTTCATATGGCGTCTGTTTTTTTTTTATTTACCATCTTTTTGTGAATGAATAACAACAAAGGGTATTATTTTATATTCCTTATTCATTTATGTGGGGGGCTCTGGGTACGTTGGGTGAGGCCTTTGTCCACATTAGCAAGGGGATAAGGTGCCTTACAAGGCTTTGATGTCCTCCCTTACAAGTTATCCTCTCGATGTTTAAGGCGTGAGGCCTGGTATGGTGCATGTCATCACATGCTTACAGCCCCCTTTTTCTGGCTAGCCGAACTGCATGTTTGGATAATGGTCTCATATAGAATTTATATTGTCTTGTCTTAAAGGATCAGTACACATTGTTTAAATGTTTATTGTCCTGTTAAGAAAAAAATTGGTCTCAGGTCCCTGTCAAAATCTATAACAGACCATTATTTAGAAATACAAACTGGTTGGCCTATTGAACTATACCAGTCTCTTGAACTATACCAGTCCGCATTCCTGCCAATATAGGGAGGATACCTTGCCAACGGAGAAATGGCAAAGGCACCCCACTGACAAGGCATCTTGTCCACATGTTGATGTGGACAAGAGCCTCATCCCTACATCCTAGCCCGGGGGGGGGGGGGGGGGTGGTGTGGAAATCTGTGGAGTACTTATTTAAAACTAGAAGCTCCCTTCAGATTTAGAGGGCTCTCAGATATCTAGCCCACCCTGCTATGTGAATGATTAAGGGGTACATAGTAAGCTAAGTAAACTCCCATCGCTGACTTTTACCTATAGGTAAGCCTATAATAAAGCTTACCTATAGGTGTGGTAAATATATCTCCTAAACAAGCACCATTTAGGAGATATTTACTGTACATGCAGCCGGTGACATCACCGGCGCATGCGCTCTGAAGGGACAGCCAACCGGACTGTTCCTTCAGTGTCCTGTGCCATAAACGGCGGCTTCCGCGCACATGCTCTGGGCACTCACACAGCCGAAGTCCGCGAACCTGGAAGGAAGACTGGGTGAAGATGGAAGCCCTCTCAGCGGTGACAGCGAGGCGCTGGGGGGGGGCTTTGTTTTCAGGTAAATTTTATATAATGTGCTAGTTTGCGATGCATACTAGCATACTATTGCTTTACCTTGCAGGTTGCAAAAAACACACAGCGGTTTACTACCACTTTAAAGGTGCTTTATTTAAAAAAAAAGAAAAAACAATGTCCCCCAATGTAAATCCAATGTTAATCACATCATCCAAAAATGTAGTGGCTCCTGTCCCCCTAACAAAAGCTTGTAAATTTACTATTGCAGGTCATTTTATCACAAACTCAAAAAACAATAACAAATGGGAATTTTTTAGTGACAAAATGTACAACACAAATATATGAAATACATAAAATCACTTTTATTACATACAGTTGAAATTACAACTCATATTATGTTTAATGCATATTGACTTGTTTGCTGTAGAGAATGTGATTTTATACGATTTTGTCTAAATATGTATTCATTCTTGGATCCTGAGGACGCTCTTTTGAGTGAAACGCGTAGGTCCACAACATAAACCTTGACAGACATTGTCATATTTTTTATGATTATGTATATATTCCTGTTTGACATATTCAATAAATATGTATTATTCTTTAGTACAATCTCTGGTTTTTGCTGCTGATATATATAGGCACAATTAAAATCCCCATATCCAGTGTTTGGTAGCTTCGCCTACCAACCTGGTTACACATTGCATACCTTAACCCAGGGGACGGTGCCAGCCTATTTATAGACAGACCATCTCTCTCCACACAATTTACATACCTGGGCAGAAACTATCCTCTCATCATCCTCACAACACACAGATTAATAAAATACTAGCCAATATTTTTTAAAAAAAGAGAATTTTTTGTTTTTTATTATTAGATTCAGTACACGATAATGAAAAAAATCACAACATAAACAATAAAAAACATTAAAAACGATATTGCATAATTAACTACCACCAGTAGAGAAAAACTAAACTATGCCAACACAAAAATCCAAAATATAGCAAATGATGGTCCTAAAGTGGGGGATCCCCTAAAGATACCCCCAAATACTTTACTATTGGAAGCATTTGAAGCTCAGGTACTGATTCAGTCCCAGATGTACTGTAGCTATTAAATTATGAATCCATCTAGCTTCGTGCTGTAGAAGTATTTTGTCTAAATCCCCTCTCTTTTCATGCATTGGTACATGCTCCAGGGCCCCAAACTTTAAAACTGAGATGTTATATTTATGGAATAGACAATAGCCTCGCTCCTCTCTCAACCAATGAGGAGGGATAGTCCATGGAGAGTAAATGCTCTCGTGCACATCGTGAGATCGAGAGGGAGCTCAGGTGAGTATTAAGAGGGATTGCTGCACAAAGAAGGTTTTTTTTTAACATAGAACAGAATGAATGAAGGTAAAAACCTTCAACCTTTAGAACCACTTTTAGCTTGATAAGTTTCAAATACTCTGTCAGGACTCTCAGAACAGAAAAATATATCTGTGGTTAACAAGATCCACAGATTTTTCTGTTGCAATAGTAGAAATACACAGAATTCAATGGGTCGAGGATAGTATTCAGATACTGATAATTACACAAAAAATCCCTTAACCATTTCTGAACCACCTGCTGCAGTTTTACGTCAGTAATTTGACATTGAATACCAGTATTATGGCAGCAGATAGCTGCCAAAACCCCAGTATTTTCTTTCAGGGCGGGTGGTCCTTTTTCATGTAAAAAGTGATCCCAGTGGCGTCGTTTTCTTCGCTTACTGGAGCAGTTGGTAGTGGGGAAAACTATTTGGTCCGTCCATGTCGAAGGCAGGAAGTCCATCATACGTCGCTTGCTCCCAAAAGAGCCCACTTTTTTTCTTGCTGAAAAAAATGGCATTTTTTTTTGTTTGCTTTTAAAGAGGTTGTAAACTCGTTCAAAAATTTTTTTTTTTTTTTACAACCTGCAAGAGAAAGACATAATGAGCTAGTATGCATCGCATACTAGCTCATTATGAAATACTTATCTTAGAATGAGCCCCCGCCGTGCCGCTTTCTTACCTGTATGACGAGCGACATGTTCAGTCGCCCGTCTTCCGGGATCGCGCATCCGGCCATCTGATTGCCCGACGGTCACGGCACGGGGCTCTGAAGAAACGGCACGATCAGCCGTTCCTTCAGAGCGCATGCGCCAGTGACGTCACTGGCTGCATTAAAGGTAAATATCTCCTAAACCGTACATGTTTAGGAGATATTTACAGTACCTATAGGTAAGCCTTATCATAGGCTTAATTATAGGTACAACTTCCTGAGGAGGGTTTACTTTCTCTTTAAGGGTTTACATTCCTTGTAATGGGGATAAAAGTGATCAAATGTTATTTTTATTTTTTTAAAGGAACAGTGTAAAATAAAAAAATAAAGTTAAAATAAATAAGAAAGTGAATGCATCACGCAAGTCACGCGTTAGGAGTCCAGAGTTTCTGGACTCCTGACAGACCCTTGCATCTTTCATACAGTGCTGCACTGACATTTCTGGATTCTGAGTCATGGGGAAAGCAAAATAATTGTCAAAGGATCTGCAGGAAAAGGTAGTTGAACTGTATAAAACAGGAAAGGGATATAAAAAAGATATCCAAGGAATTGAGAATGCCAATCAGCACTGCTCAAACTCTAATCAAGAAGTGGAAAATGAGGGGTTCTGTTGAGACCAAACCAGGGTCAGGTAGACCAACTAAAATTTCAGCCACAACTGCCAGAAAATTGTTCAGGATGCAAAGAAAAACCTACATATAACTTCAGGTGAAATACAGGACTCTCTGAAAACATGCGGTGTGGCTGTTTCAAGATGCACAATAAGGAGGCACTTGAAGAAAGATGGGCTGCATGGTCGAGTTGCCAGAAGAAAGCCATTACTACTCAAACGCCACAAAGTATCCCGCTTACAATACACCAAACAGCACAGAGACGAGCCTCAAACCTTCTGGCACAAAGTCATTTGGAGTGATAAGACCAAAATTCAGCATTTTGGCCACAACCATAATCGCTACATTTGGAGAGGAGTCAACAAGGCCTATGATGAAAGGTACACCATTCCTACTTTGAAACACAGAGGTGGATCGCTGATGTTTTGAGGATATGTGAGCTACAAAGGCACAGGAAATTTGGTCAGAATTGATGGCAAGATGAATGCAGTATGTTATCAAAAAATACTGGAGAAAAATTTGCATTCATCAGCCCAGAAGCTGCGCGTGGGACGTACTTGGACGTTCCAACATGACAATGATCCTAAACACAAGGCCAAGTCAACCTGTCATTGGCTACAGCAGAATAAAGTGAAGGTTCTGGAGTGGCCATCTCAGTCTCCTGACCTCAATATCATTGAGCCACTCTGGGGAGATCTCAAATGTGCAGTTCATATAAGACAGCCCAAGAATTTACAGGAACTGGAGGCTTTTTGGCAGGAAGAATGGGCAGCTTTTACCATCTGAGAAGATAAAGAGCCTCATCCACAAATACCACAAAATACTTCAAGCTGTCATTGATGTTAAAGGGGGCAATACAAAGTATTAAGAACTGGGGTATGTAAACTTTTGATCAGGGTAATTTGGGTAGTTTCTGTTGTCATTATGATTTAAAAAGATTGATTGTTGATTGTTAATAAATGGTTTCAGCCAAGCGCTAACCATGAGTGAAATAAGTTTTTGTTTTATCTTTCATATTCTCTGAAAAATGGCAAGAAAATTATAAATTCTGCCAGGGTATATAAACTTATGAGCAAAACTGTACATACGACTCATACTTACAAATGGAGGGAGACAACAGGAAGTGAGAGGTAATCTATCCCTAGGAAAGGAAATTCACTTCTGTAAAAGTTCTCATGGGAAAAGGTGTCTCCGCTGAAGCTTTGTCACCAATCCTTGTTTCCACAACAACCCAAAATTTTGAAATCCAATTGTCATAGGGACTGCTCTACAAATAGAAGATGGTTGAAAAAAATGTTTCATTTAGAGAGGATTTAATTAATTGCTTCTATTTTCTCTATATATTAAAGTTGCAGCAAACAGTAGGTAAAATGGTTAAATGAGAGAAGAACAAAATTGCACTGATTTACTAAAGGAGTAGTTGCTTTTCAAAGTGAATTTTCACTTAGCTTAGTGCATGAGGCAAAGCTGTGCTGATTTCAATTACTTATTCATATGCACCCAAAAATCTATTTTTTTAATTTTCCTTTTATATGATTGGGTATTCTTTTCAAAGTGGATTTTCCCTTAGTTTCACTAACAAATTCACTTTGCAAAGTGAACATGCTCTGCTTCTTTTGTAAATCAATCGCAGCATATAAATTGCTTATGGCCTTCAAACAAAACAAAATATAAAAGCCACCTTAGCTACCACCGTAATTTGGAGAATATTGCAACCTTATATATGGCACCATATTTATGCTATTAGTAATTCTCATATTATAAAAAACAAATGCTTTGACTCCTAATCTGTAAGCATTCTATTTATGTTTACCACTTCATCTCCAGAAAGAGTTTACCCCCTCCATGACCAGGCTATTTTTTGCTATTTACCACTGCATTACTTTACCTGGTAATTGCACGATCATGCAACACTGCACCCAAACAAAATGTATATAATTTTTTTCACACAAATAGAGCTTTCTTTTGGTGGTATTTGATCACCACTGTTTTTTTTTTTTTTAATAACCCAAAAAAAAAAGATAAATTTAAAAAAAAAAAAAAAAAAAAACAGTATTTCTTACTTTCTGCTATAAAAAAAAACACATTCAATAAAAAAAATGTTTTCATTAAATATGGCAAAAAGTGGCCAAAATGTATTCTGCTACCAAATCTTTGGTAACAAAATTCCAAATTAGTATATTTTGATTGGTTTGCATAAAAGTAATAGCATATACAAACTATGGTGTGTGTATATTATATATATATATATATATATATATATATATATATATATATATATATATATATATATATATATATATATATATACACACACAGCTGCAAGAAAAAGTATGTGAACCCTTTGGAACGATATGGATTTCTGCACAAATTGGTCATAAAATGTGATCTGCTCATCATCTAAGTCACAACAATAGACATTAATAGACTGCTTAAACTAATAACACACAAAGAATGAAATGTTGCCATGTTTTTATTGAACACACCATGTAAACATTCACAGTGCAGGTGGAAAAAGTATGTGAACCCCTAGACTAATGACATCTCCAAGAGCTAATTGGAGTGAGATGTCAGCCAACTGGAGTCCAATGAATGAGATGAGATTGGAGGTGTTGGTTATAGCTGCCCTGCCCTATAAAAACACACACCAGTTCTGGGTTTGCTTTTCACAAGAAGCATTGCCAAACAGTAGGGGCGTGGCTTGGCGCGCAGCGTGGATGGCTGCCTGAGACCGGAGCTCCGGACCTGAAGCGGCCTTGCACTTGTTCTACGGCGCTTATAAAGCTCAATTTTGCTGCAATATGGGCAGGATTGTGAAGGAGAACCCCCAGGGCAAAACATTGAAGACCTTCAAAGCCCCTCAGGGAAAGATTATCGCCGATATCTTTAAGGCCCAGGCGGCGCTCACCAGGAGGCACACTTCAGGCAACAAAATGGCGCGGAGGCCGTCATCAGATGAAGAGGAAGAGATCGATAATGAATCTATAGCTGCTTCTGAGGACAATGTAAGTGATACATCCCCCAGAGACAGACAACTGACTTTCAACGACATGATGGCGATAGCAGCCGATATCAAAGGCTCTTTTGCAGCAGCTATAACTGACCTCAAATCGGACATTGTGAGACTGACAGACCAAATGGCGGGGGTTGAAAAAGCAGGCAAACATAGAGATAGAGCGATCAAAAGGCTGGAAGATGTGGCCAGCACCCATTCAGGGCATCTAATTGCTATGAATAGACACTTTGAGGACCTAGACAATCGTGGCAGAAGAAATAACATAAGGGTGCAGGGCCTGCCCGAATCTGTGGAGGGTGGTGACATCCGTTCTGCTCTATCATCCATTTTTAACAATCTGCTGGAAAGACCTGCCGAGTCACCTATTGAAATGGACAGAGCACACAGGGCACTTAGACAAAAAGCCCCTGACTCTATGCCCCCAAGAGATGTAATATGTTGTCTAACCAGCCATTCACTCAAAGAGGAAATCTTGGCCAAATCCAGGCAAAGCGACCAAATCCCTTTTAATGAAGCTCCAATCCTGCTCTTTCAGGACCTATCCCCAATCACCCTGAAAAACAGGAGAGCGGTAAGACCTCTTTTGGAAGCCCTGAAGGAAAGAAATATACCATATAAATGGAAATATCCCTTTGCTTTACAAGCCACCTTTCAAGAGAAAAATTATCTCCTGCGAACACCTGATGATTTGTCCTCATTCTGTTCAAACCTACATTTAGACCAAATCAGCTTACCAGATTGGTATGCTGAGTTTTTGCTGCCTACATCCCCGGTTAACCATCATGCCTATGAAAGCTCACCTTCAACGTTAGCTCACAGATCCCCTTTTCCCAAAGGAGGTAAAAAAGCAAAGAACAAAAACCCTCAGTTACCCTTTGCCTATCCTAAAACGCTGAGATTAAGAGACTCTAAGTGATGCACTCTGCCTTTGACTTTATTCCACTCTCAGCATAATGTCACATTTTTTGTCATCCACGATGGATAATTTTTTTCTTTTTTGCATGTGACATTGCCTGCAATTTGGTTTCTCTCCCTCTCCAGGGAAGTTACACTCACTACAAGGATTGCTGTTGCAAGTTGGCCCCAGCAGGTGGCGATTTAAACTAAACGAGTTTTACTTGCCTGCTATCATTTACATGCACGGATATAAAAGGGTCTACTCTGCTTAATTTGGCATTACCTTTATTACACCACTAGAGGGTGCCTTTGAGCTTGGATAGATTTATGGTTCTTTTGACTACAGCTAAACTACAAGTCTGACTGCTGAAACAGAGATTTTATTTGAGTAAACGTCCTAAAGTGATAGAATGGAACCGGATGCGATGAGTTTTGTTTTTTTGTTTTTTTGTTTTCTTTTAAAAAAAGTCATGCTCACTTCACTTGTTCTTCTGTTTGTCTCAGATTTTCTCCATCTCTTTTCTGATGCCAGACTTTAGAGCTTCTAGGTGCTGTCCGAAGTGTGCACACATGATCTGTCTGATCATAAATTGATCCGGTAAGCTCTCTCCTTCAATTTGGGAACTGATCACTTACAGAAGGACCACTCATTTGCGTTTCTCATAAGGTACTGTGTCAGTTTCATTTGAGCATATTCACATGGAAATACGGACCCTTGTAGCTCTCCGGGAATATTAACTAGGCGGATGATCTCTCTATGTACTGTTGCTGTGATGATGTCGCTTTGCTGACTTCGCCATCATTTAGAGTTACCCCTATGAGACTGGGACTAAGGATATCTCCTCCCTTGTAATCTCACTCTAGTCTTTAGATCAAACTTCCCAACACTTCACAGAGAGGATCTTCATGTTTCCTGTTCATCAGTTTATAAGCCGTAGAACTTTTTTACGCTTTTACATTTACATCTTATTACACGAGCCGCCTTCTTGTGGGCCTATTACCTTGATTCACAGGAACTTTAGGTACCGCAGGTACCACTGCGTTGTGCTTCTTCCAACGCTCCCACCAGGTTATTGTTTAATTGTTTTGCGTTTTTGTTATTCCTCATACTCAACTCACCTGTTATAGCCTAATTTTAGGTTGACAAAGGGACGTGTTCTCAGGTCAACTGGTCTTAAGTTGTCTTTCTATTCACTCTTTCCCCCTCTTTTTTTCCCCCTTCTCTCTGTCAACCCCCCCCCCCATACCATCCCAAGTGAGACCCCAAGATGGCCTTTGCTCATTTAGGTAAAGAACCTTTGATCGTTTCCTTTAATGCCAACGGTCTTAACATTCTGGAGAAGAGAAGGAAACTACTAGGAGAATTGAGAAAAAGTAAGACACATATTGCATTTATACAAGAGACCCATTTTAAAGGCGAACACATCCCCAAGCTCACCGACAAACATTTCACCAAAATCTATTCCGCCTCTAATCCGTTGGCTAAAACCAAGGGAGTGGCCATTCTGCTCAGTAAAAATGCATCCTTCTCTGTTGATAAAGTGCTTGCTGACCCCGAAGGGAGATTTATCTTTTTGGCGGGGTCCATGAATGGTCGTCCCCTGACATTAGCAAACATCTACTTCCCTAATAGGGCCCAAGTTTCCTTTTGCACGAAACTAATCGATGAACTTAAAAGTTTTGCTTCTGGTTGCATTATACTCGGAGGGGACTTCAATGTACCTCTGGAACCATTAAGGGACACATCTTCAGGCAAAACCAGCCTAGCATACAGAAAACTTAAGAAAATCAAGGATTTATTGAGATCCTTGAATCTAGTGGATACGTGGCGTGCACTGCATCCTCTGAAAAAGGACTTCACCCACTATTCTGCACCACATAAATATGCAAGAATCGACATCCTCCTGATCTCGCAAAGAGATTTGCCAGATCTAGTTGAGGCCAAAATAGGGCATATTGTTATGTCGGATCACGCACCCATCTCAATTACTATCAACACTGACATGCAATGTAAGCCAAGCTTCAATTGGAGATTGAATCCCTCTCTGCTTCTCGATCCAAAAATAAAAGATGAAATTGTAGGGACCATCACTAATTATTTCAAAGAGAATTCCTCAACGGAGCTGTCACCGATGACAATCTGGGAAGCGCACAAAAGCGTTGTAAGAGGAGAATTAATCAAATTTGGCGCCAGGAAGAAAAAAAGAGAGGGAGAGGCTGATAGGTGATTTGGTCTCCAAAATAGCCAAGTTAGAAGCACAACACAAGATTTCCGTGGCCCAATCTCTCATTGAGGAACTGTCTGAAGCTATGAAAGCTTTAATGGATATACTCAATAACAAAACCAAGAGATCAATTTACTTTAATAGAGCAATATGCTATGAACACGGGGATAAAAGCAGTAAATTCCTTGCTAGGGCTCTAAAAGACCTTCAAGCTGCTTCTCACATTCCCTTCATGAGAAATAGGCAGAATATTAAGAACCATGACCCTAGATTCATTGCGGAATCATTCCGCTCTTTTTATGAAAGCTTTTACAATCTCCCCCCACAAACTCGCCCTGCAAACTTAATTGGCACGAGAGAACAACTAATCTCTCAATACATAAAAGATAGTGGTCTCCCAAGCCTTTCACAATTGGACATTGCTCAGATGGAAAAGGATATATCTCTTGAGGAGGTTCAACAAGCAATTAACTCTTTGAAATGCGGTAAAAGCCCTGGACCTGATGGTCTAACTTCCCAATATTACAAATCCTTTCATCTGATTCTTACCAAACCCCTAACAAAGGCACTGAATGCCCTTTCTAAAAAGACACAACCTTCTCCTGAATTTTTAACCGCCCACATCACGGTCATTCCAAAGAAGGACAAGGATCCGACACTTTGCGCCAGTTACAGGCCAATTTCCCTGCTCAACCTGGACGTTAAGCTTATGGCTAAGATATTGGCAAATAGACTTAGACCCCTCTTACATAATATCATAGGTCCAGAACAAGTAGGCTTTATGCCTGGATGAGAAGCCCGTGACAATATCATTAAATCTCTCAATCTACTTCATGAAGCTAAGATCAACAACTTACATGGATTGATTTTATCCACTGATGCTGAGAAAGCTTTCGACAGAGGGGCATGGGATTACCTCCTTGCCACCTGTCGACACCTAGGATTAGGAGACAACATGATGGGATGGATAGGGGCCCTATACACGAATCCAACTGCGAAGGTTAAGGTTAACAATGTGTTCTCCACACCTTTACACCTAAAGAATGGGACGAGACAGGGTTGCCCGCTATCACCGATTCTGTTCATTCTAACACTAGAGCCATTGATTAGACACATAAATGCCAATCCAGCGATTCACGGATTTCAGGTCAGGGATAGGGAATTTAAGGTCTCAGCCTATGCTGATGACTTACTGTTCTATATTACCCAGCCCCACATTTCTATACCCAACCTAAACCTCCAGTTCCAAAAATTCAGATTTATGTCCAATTTTAAAGTAAACCACTCTAAATCTGAAGCGATGGATGTTTCCTTACCAGAGAACATCAAATCGCTTACTCGTGCCAATTGCCCATACAAATGGGAACCCAAATCATTAAAATATTTAGGAATTCATTTAACCCCTAAAACTGAAGCGATTTTTGAGGCGAACTTTACCCCATTGCTGTCATCCATAGGTAAAGATCTTAAAAAGTTGGAACTCCAAGAACTTCTCTTGGTTTGGGAGAGCAGCTATCTTGAAGATGGTAATTCTTCCACGTTTATTATACCTTTTCCATGCACTCCCGATCAAAATCCCAAATAGCTTTTTTTGCAAATTACGCACTATTCAAAGGCACTTTTTATGGGCAATGAAAAGACCCAGAATTAAACTACAGACCTTACAGCGCGCCAAATCTAATGGAGGTATAGGTCTACCAAATTTTTCTAAGTACTACCATGCAACCCACATTACCAGGGTTGTGGACTGGCACTGCCATTCACAACAGAAGGATTGGGTGGACCTAGAAAAGAGTTGCTCAAAATTCCCTGCACACAACCTAATATGGACGAACCCTGGAAATTACCCGTCTGAAATTAATCAACCTTTGATCTCCACTACACTGAACATCTTCAACCGTATAGCTCCCGAATACCACCTGATATCTAAATTGGGGATTATGACACCCATTTCAAATAACCCTGACTTTATTCCAGGCTTGGATTTCAGGACAAAGAACACAGACGCATGTCAATCACAAACACAACTACGTGTTAAAGATTGCTTAAGAGGATCTAGTTTACTCTCTCTTGATGAATTCAATAAGTTGTAACCTAAAGGATACAACCTTTTCTTCTGGAACTATTTGCAACTACATAACTTCTTACGAAATTCAAAGCACAAGTTTCAACTGAGCACTCAACCGACGGATCTAGAGGAGATCTGCACTAGCCAAACACCTTGTACCAAAACCACATCACAGGCCTACAAATGGTTGTCTCAGACTCCGCAAGGCTTACCTGACAAATTCAAATCAATCTGGGAAAGAGACCTCAATTGCAGCATTCCTGATAAGAAATGGGAAAAAGCTTGCGTTTTCACGCATAAGTGCTCCTTGAGCACAAAAGTGCAAGAAACCTCATTCAAAATCTTGACGCAATGGTACATCACCCCAGTTCAACTTAAGGTGTGGTCACCGCAGGTCTCTGACAGATGCTGGAGATGCTTAAAAGAGAGAGGAACATTTTTACATTTGTGGTGGTCTTGCTCTGTCATCCAAAAATTCTGGAATGAGGTTAGCCACTTCATAAAACTCATCACCAATACCACATTAACATTGGACGCGGCCTGTTGTTTACTACATCTGCATAACATGTCGTATAAAAGGTACAAACAATCTCTTTCTAGACATTTGCTTAACGCAGCCAAGGCGGTCATACCCCTACATTGGAACTCGCAATCAAAACCTTCCACAAAAGAGTGGCTGGATAGAGTAAAAAAATTTTATGATATGGAGGAGATTTTAGCTATCAAAAAGGAAAATTACTCAGTTTTCCATAAAACTTGGCACCCTTGGATAGAATTCACATTGTCTGATATTTACACAAATATCA
Source organism: Pelophylax lessonae (assembly GCF_965119305.1). NCBI lineage: Eukaryota > Metazoa > Chordata > Amphibia > Anura > Ranidae > Pelophylax > Pelophylax lessonae. The sequence goes on along the minus strand of NC_138772.1, from coordinate 214,796,447 downwards.
TTGCCCACTAGATCTGAACAATACTTTATCTCGACCAGTCAACCCTCACTATAGATGTCAATTAATGGCATCCCAACTGGCAAATATCCGACAGCTTATTTCGGTCTCACTCACCTTATCCCCCCCTCATATTCCTTACCCTCAGTCCCCCCTTCCTTTCATTTTCCTCTTCTTTTTTCCTTACCTTTCTTCCTTCTTCTACTTCTTATTACTGCGGCTCGTCAGCCGCTGCCGCGGGCTTCGGCCTTCAGCTCCTGATTACGTTTAAAACCTCGATTTATCTGGAAATTGTTTCCACTGCATTGTTTTTACATACTTATTTTTGACTAAACTGTTGGTAAATTCTGATTTCCACCATAACATGCATAAAACCTGTACCAGTTTGCTTCAATTTGTACTACTGTTGTGAAGCTTATGTTTGTATAAGTATTTTTCAATAAAGCTTTATATTGAAAAAAAAAAAGAAGCATTGCCTGATGTGAATAATGCCTCGCACAAAAGAGCTCTCAGAAGACCTACGATTAAGAATTGTTGACTTGCTGTTCATCAGTCCACGGTAAGAGAAATTGTCTATAAATGGAGAAAATTCAGCACTGCTGCTACTCTCCCTAGGAGTGGCCATCCTGTGAAGATAACTGCAAGAGCACAGTGCAGACTGCTCAATGAGGTGAAGAAGAATCCTAGAGTGTCAGCTAAAGACTTACAAAAGTCACTGGCAAATGCTAACATCCCTGTTAGCGAATCTACAATATGTAAAACACTAAACAAGAATAGATTTCATTGGAGGATACCACAGAGGAAGCTACTGCTGTCCAAACAAAACATTGCTGCACGTTTACAGTTTGCACAAGAACACCTGGATGTTCCACAGTAGTACTGGCAAAATATTCTGTGGACAGATGAAACCAAAGTTGAGTGGTTTGGAAGAAACACACAACACTTTGTGTGGCGAAAAAGAGGCACAGCACACCAACATCAAAACCTCATCCCAACTGTGAAGTATAGTGGTGGGGGCATCATGATTTGGGGCTGCTTTGCTGCATCAGGCCTGGCCTGGGCGGATTGCTATCATCGAAGGAAAAACAAACTCCCAAGTTTATCAAGACATTTTGTAGGAGAACTTAATGCCATCTGTCTACCAGCTGAAGCTCAACAGAAGATGGGTGTTGCAACAGGACAATGACAAAAAGCATAGAAGTAAATCAACAACAGCATGGCTTAAACAGAAGGAAATACGCCTTCTGAAGTGGCCCAGTCAGAGTCCTGACCTCAACCTGATTGAGATGCTGTGGCATGACCTCAAGAAAGCGATTCACACCAGACATCCAATGATTATTGCTGAACTGAAACAGTTCTGTAAAGAGGAATGGTCAAGAATTACTTCTGACCGTTGTGCATGTCTGATCTGCAACTACAGGAAATGTTTGGTTGAAGGTATTGCTGCCAAAGGAGGTTCAACCAGCTAATAAATCCAAGGGTTCACATACTTTTTCCACCTGCACTGTGAATGTTTACATGGTGTGTTCAATAAAAACACGGCAACATTTCATTCTTTGTGTGTTATTAGTCTAAGCAGACTGTGATTGTCTATGGTTGTGACTACTGTAGATGATGATGATCAGATCACATTTTATGACCAATTTGTGCAGAAATCCATATCATTCACATACATTTTTTCTTACAGTTTCTATACGTTCACATACTTTTTCTTACAGCCGTATATATATCTATGTGTGAAAAGAAAAGTGCGCTGGTCTGTGATAAGCAGCTCCCAGAAAAAATGTGAAATGATAAGTAAAATGATGGTCTGCTTTATCTAATAATGGTGATATGCAATAAATACAAAACAATCACAAGTGCAAATTCAAAATAAACAAAGTATTATGATGCAAAATAGTGATAAATGAATAAAGTCCCAGACACAACGTGTCTATGTGTTGGAATAAAAATCCCGTGATATAAATGTTGACAGATGGTGATAAACTCAAATGGTGACTTAAGTTCCCTCCACCTGCTGGAATTCCTCCTTACCGGACGGAATAAAAATAAGTGCTCTCCTCTGCAAAAGCCAACAATCCCTGTGCTCCAACCAAAATATGTGCTCTCCACCGTGCATGCAAGGTAGCCCGCTGGGCCTCTTACCAGATGGATATGGATAACGCACACTGCCACAGACTCTCAAAAGAGTGTATCTCCTTATCCAGATGATATTGACAGCCACTTGATTGAATAAACTCAATGGATCGTCTCACTCAGCATAGCTGATTCCTGGCTGTCACTTCTCAGCACATGGATATTGGCTGTCATCATTTTACGTATATATATATCTATATATATCTATATATATATATATATATATATCTATATATATATATATATATATATATATATATATATATATATATAGATAGCTAAAGATATATATATATATATATATATATATATATATATATATATATATATATGATTTTTTTTTTTTACTGCTAATAGTGGTGATCAGTGACTTATAGTGGGACTGCAATAGTGAGGTGGACAATCTGACACTAACTGATATTTGGGGGGGGGGACTGACTAACTGCCACTGACATCACCAGTGACATTAATACAGTAATAAATGATATTATTCACTGTCACTGTAGTAACGGCTGAAAAATGGTTAACCTATATGGCGATCAAGGGGTTAAATGCGTGCCTAACAATGTGTAATGTGTGTATTATGTGCTGATTTTACTAATAGATCTCTTTGGTTCTTTGCAGGGATAAGAAACAGAGAGATTGTTCCCTCCGTACAGAGCCCTGTGTTAATTGTTAACACAGGGCTCTGGGCTGTGAATGGACACAGCCGAACAGCAGGTCCTGGGTCGTGAATCAATCACCAGGACTTGTTGGCATGTGCACACCCTAAACCCAGAAGCAGGCAGCTACGTACAGGTATGTCGCTTGGCCTGCATGGGCCACCTATCTGCAGTATATTGCAGGTGGGCAGTCCAGAAGCAGTCGAACTGTTTAGGGTCGGTTCATACCAGGACACAGCGTGGGTAAGGCAAATGAAGTTAACAGCATCTAAGTGCTTTTGCAGGCACCAGATCACATGGGAACGCAGTACGATATGATTTGGTGCAGTCGTTTTTGCGATCCAATGAGATTTCAGCCAATTTAAATGAATGGGTTGAAAATTGCACTGCATGAGAATGCACAGGAATCACACAGGATTCTGGTGTGAACTGGCCCTTAAAGTAAACCTGCCAGCTGATATATTTTTGGACTCGGATTCAAAATGAGTATCAGGTCAGAAGTTAGGACTGGTACCCACATTTGTGTTTTAATGCCTGCATTAGAATGTGGTAACACACATGAGCAATAAATGAAAATGTTATTGATAAAGCCTGCTCACATCTGTGTGCTGCAATCCAATGCATTTTAAAAAATAGCTCAAGTCCAGTGTGTGTTCCAAATGCATGAGTTTTTTTAGGGCCATGTATGATGCATTTTGTATGGGTTTATATGCGTTCTCCACCCCCTGGTAACAAGTCACCTCTCTTGGATACTTGCTATGTGCTCACTCACAGTAGAGCAAGATGGTTGCAAGGGAGGGATTCTTTGATGCAGAAATGCTGATTAGGGAGGATTGCAGCCTCTGTCTGCTGTATGTAATGTGTAGAGTGTAGGGTGATTGAACATATATGTTTAAGCAGGGACAATTCTGCATGTTAAGCGTGGTAAGACATAGGGAAACTATCAGAAAACACTGCACACTTATTTGTACCCACCATTCACTTTGCACTTTAGTGTATAATTTTAGTAGGTGACCACCATTCACCCATCACAATATTTAAAATAATCCGTTTAAAATATCCTTTTAAATAATTATTGTTATCATTAATTCACATATTGTCACTTTGTTTAATAATTTATTATTATTATTATTATTGTATATATGTGTGTATATATATATATATATATATATATATATTCTACTGGTTTCATATTATATCTCTCACACACCACCATACCACCTTTACTGCACTTTATATCACAAGTCACCTTATATTTATCGATTGGAATTGTGGTTATTAATGCTTTGTGGATTTGATATATTTATTTTTTAAGATATTCAAGTTATTTATGTATTTATTATTTGTGACCCCTACAGATTGTTGCCATTACACTATCCATATTGGGCAGCGCCAATTCCCTAGCCCTCTTTATACCCACAAGGACAAACTGCATAGTTCTGGGGTCCCCCCCACTGGCACTGTCAGCTCCTCCTCTTCTGTGTCTGCCATAGCATAGCATAGCAAGCGGCTTTCTATGGGGGCAGACATTGCAGACGATCTCCCCAGCTGGGCTGTGTATGTCTATAGACCCACATAGTGTAACTCGGCACTATCTCCCTCCACACTGGCTTTGAATAATATCAGCAGGAGCCAATGTCTGCTGCTGCTCAGTGAACCTGTGAATTGAGAGTGCAGAATTGCACTCACATTTTACCAACTTGAAAACAAACTTTCTTTGAAAACAAAGTAGCTTCTGAGGAAGTCCACCGGAATCTATAGCTTGTGGGCACAGCCTCTCGAGTCACCTGTTGGGAGAATGGTATTGACTACTGGCTGATGAATTTGATGCAGCTGCCGGCTACTTCATTTACATGCTTTGTTTTCAAGTTGGTAAAACATGAGTGCAATTCTGTATTTTAGAATAAATAGTAATGTATACAGAGAGCACTAGATATTCCTTCTATTTATTTATGAGTGTTTATGAACCATCTGGGAGAAAGCGAGGAAATCAAGGAGATGGTGTACTGACCATAAGGAAGGAATTGATGGTTTATCCTTCATTAACCACTTAAGCCCCGGAGGATTTGGCTGCTAAACGACCAGGGGGTATTTTGCGATTCGGCACTGCGTGACTTTAACGGACAATTGCACGGTCGTGCGACACTGTACCTAAACAAATTTGGCGTCCTTTTTTTCCCACAAACAGAGCTTTCTTTTGGCGGTATTTGATCATCTGTGCGATTTTTTGATCACGCGCTATAAACAAAAAAAGAGCGTAAATTTTGCAAAAATAGCAATATTTTTCCCTTTTTTTTATATGAAATTCCCCCCCAAAAAAATGTAAAAATCAAAATTTTTTAACATTTTCGGCAAATTTGTTTTATGCTACCTATGTTTGGTTAAAAAAAAAAAAATCGCAAAAAGCGTATTTTGATTGGTTTGCGCAAAACTTGTATTTTGTTGCGTTTACTAACAAAGGGAAAGATTTTTGTCATTTTTGTTGTTTTTTTTTTTAACGCGTAATGGCGGCGATCTGCGATTTTTTTTGCGGTACTGCGACATTGCGGCGGACAGATCGGACCCTTGACTGACATTTTTGACACTTTTGGGGTTACCAGTGACATTTCTACAGTAATCAGTGCTATATATATGCACTGTTACTGTAAAAATACACTGGTAGTGAAGGGGTTAACTTTATTTGAGAGGGAGGGGCTGTGTGTGTCCCTAGGGGCGTGATTCTAACTGTGATTGGCTGTGGCTTCAACTGTATGCAGAGTGATCAACGGATCTACATAGTAGATCCATATGATCATCTCTCATACAGAGGGGAGAATGACAGGCAGCTTGTTTACACAAGCTGCCTGACTTTCTCCCTCTCCCCCGCCAATCGCAGAGTGGCCGGCGGACATCGGGTCCGCTGGTCACACGCGCGGGGGGGTCCGTGACCACGCGGGAGCGCGCCTCCGGCGGCGCGCGCTCGCTCCCTAGACCCTCACAAGCTAGTGACGTAGCCCTACGTCACTTTGCCTGTGAGGGGCTGACCGCCGACGTAGATAGTCGTGCGGCGGTCGGCAAGTGGTTAAGGTGGCTCTATTACGGGCAGGCTACCCTATGTGGGCTGTATTTGACCTCCTGTGATTTAAGAGGTCAACATCTGAGGGTAAGTGCCCATTTGTTACACAACTGTGCAGGTGGAGGACACAATAAGTTGATGATTGCCTAAGAAGAGGACACAATTGATATCAACTTATACGTTCTATGTAAAATTGGTGCACTGTTTGGGTTTGGATCAATGGACTTCTCACAGTAACAAGCATATGTTTAATTAATTATTATTAATGTGATAAAAAAAAATAATAATAATAGCTAATTATTTTGCAGGTAAAAAAATGTGCATTTATTATTTTTTTACTCTGAAGCCTGTCAAGCATTACATCCACAACTGACAGATCGCAGGTGCAATGCCAGGATCCTGCAGACTCTCAGTCAGCTGTCTGTCCATACCTCCCATATGGGCAGACAGTTACTGAATTCCAGGGAGAATCAATAAACTACGAGAGTGCTCACCAATTTTTTGAAAAACCACAAGCCATCTGCCGCAGTTCATGATGGTAATTGTAGTTAATTCATTCACAGAACTCACGGTTTGTGAATGGTGACAGAAGGTGCAGGGAGAGAATTCCACACCCGCTGTCACAATGAGGGATCGGGGGGTGGGGGTGGGGGGATTCAAAGATGTTAGAAAGATGAACTTATCCACTTATTGATGATCACATCACATCATATACTGAAATTTTTTTTTGCTATTAAATATGTTTATTTTTTTTGGGCAATGCTTCATGTAGGATTATTAACCACTTTACCACTAGAGGATTTTGCTGTCTTACGCCTGGGCCACTTTTTGCGATTCGGCACTGTGTGACTTTAACGGACAATTGCGCGGTCGTGCAACGCCATACCCAAACTAAATTTACGTCCTTTTTTTCCCACAAACAGAGCTTTCTTTTGGTGGTATTTGATCACCTGTGCGATTTTTACTTTTTGCGCTATAAACAAAAAAAGAGCGTTTATTTTGAAAAAATAACAATATTTTTCACATTTTTTTATATGAAATTCCCCCCCAAAAAAATGTAAAAATCAAATTTTTTTAAAATTTTTGGCCAATTTGTTTTATGCTAACTATGTTTGGTAAAAAAAAAATCACAATAAGCGTATTTTGTTTGGTTTGCGCAAAAGTTATTGCGTTTACTAACAAAGGAAAAGATTGTCATTTTTGGTGGGTTTTTTTTTAACGCGTAATGGCGGCGATCTGCGATTTTTTTTTGCGGGACTGCGACATTTCGGCGGACAGATCGGACCCTTGATTGACATTTTTGACACTTTTGGGGGTACCAGTGACATTACTGCAGTAATCAGTGCTATATATATATATGCACTGTTACTGTAAAAATAACACTGGCAGGGAAGGGGTTAATTTTATTGGAGAGGGAGGGGTTAATGTATGCCTGGTGCTTACTGACGTGTGGGGGGGGAGGTGACTGTGTGACACAAGGACAGATCGAGGGTTCAACTATGCTGAACCCTGCAATCTGACCCTGCCTGTCACTTCAGAGATCCGCCCGCTTCTGTTTACACACTCGATTCCCTGACGATCGGGGAAGAGCAGCGGCGATCGCCGCTGCTCCTCCCCTGGCCCGACTCCCGCTGTGACTGAACACAGCGGGAGCGAACCTCCGGCGGCGCGCGCGCCGCCAAGAAGGGGGAGTGTCTGACGACGTAGGTCTACGTCGTCAGGCGATAACGAACCACTTTGCCGCAGTAGGCTCAATGTGAGCAGATGGCAAGTGGTTAAGTACCGTATATACTTGAGTATAAGCTGACCCAAATATAAGCTGAGGCACCTAATAAATTACCACAAAAAATGGAGAAAACGTATTGACTCGAGTATAAGCCTAGGTTGGGAAATGCAGCAGCAACTCGACCACCACAAGACCCAAAACAGGGGCTGCGGACATGGTACAGGAGATGCAGGGCTGTGGGGATGGTACAGGCATGGTATAGGAGATGGTACAGGCATAGTACAGGAGATGCAATGCTGTGGGCATAGTACAGGAGAATCTCCTGTACCATGCCTGCAGCACTGCATCTCCTGAGGAGATGCAGGGGCTGCGTAGGAGTCTCACTTACCTTTCGGTGAGGCGCCTTACATTTAAACATGGCACCGTCTGGCGCCAACACATCACCGTGCATGTGCCGTCTGCCCGGGAACAGGTAAGTGGGACTTAAGTATAAGCCGTAGGAGGATTTTCAGCATAAAAAATGTTCCGGGCTCAAAAACAACTTTGGCCCATCCGCTTCTCTGTAAATCCCCTAAAAAACAAATGGGGATACTCCCAATTTTTTTTTCTTTACTTACCTTGTTTTTGAAGAAAGTATACTTACCTTCTTTCTACTTCCTCCCTTTTCGGCCACGGCCCGTGCCGTCACTTCCTACTTGCGATGACTCCTGGGAGCTGAACGTCATCGCTCCCAGGAGTCAATGCGCCTGCACCGGCCCCGCTCGTCAGTTCCAGTGCAGTCGCGTCATTCCCTGTTAAACAGCTTCTGGGCATGCCCAGAAGCTGTGCAGGGATGATGCGCCTGCCCCGGAAGTGACAAGTGGGGCCGGGGCAGGGCATTCTGGGGCGAAAAGGAGGATGCAGAAGAGGATGCGCTGGCTTCAGCTGCCCACACCTGAGATGGCAGCGTTGGAGAAGAAATTTTCAAGGTAAGTATTTCTTCTAAAAGGTAAGTGTGACCTGGGACAGTTCAGAGGCTATCCATTATGGAATGTACTAGCCCTAACTGTCCCGGGGGTATTTTTATTTAAAAAACATTTCCAAGGCCGGAACTCCGCTTTAAGCCCTTTTGGGGTCTCTTTTGGATAACTTTCTGGCCAAAGTTACATGGCTGTGGACTGTATCGCATGCACCATAAAACGGCATACGCCATACCATGCATCACATGCATCATTCAAAGAATGGAATTTTTTTATGTTTTGAAAATGACCAAAGGCTCTGCATGCATTCCTTTTCCCTGCTAAACAAATATTACAAAAGTTTGCTCTTCTAAATCCAAGCAACGTTAACTGTTTTATATATTTCTCCCTATAAACACCCTGTGATTTTGCTCCCTCCCTTTCAGCATTTTTGTTAGATTAATCTTTGTTGTTGTCTTCAGCTGTTTTTTCCTCACTTGCCATCTGCTTTTCTTCTCTTTCCAACTACATTATTTTTGCTTTACTGCTTATTCATTGCACTAATGCTACTATATTCTTTTACATGCTGTCCACTGGAAAAAAAAAATGGAGATTTCATGTTCTTTTATTTTTCTGCCAATAAAAAGTCATCTGTTTTACAACTGTATGAGAAATATTTACTGGACAAATTCTGAAAAAAAAAAAAGTAGCAACGCAGTATTAAGCAATCTCACAAACAGAGCAAAAATAATTTTATTACTGATAAGAAAATCAGAAGCACAAGATTCTGAAAATATTGTTTAGATATATTGCTTGTTTCTTTGCCAAAATTTAAAGCTGAACTCAAGGCAGAATAAAAGCACCAACTCATTAACCAGTTCAGCAAAAGCAAATTCCTGTTCACCTTAACCTCTTCAGCTCCGGAAGGTTTTACACCCTTAATGACCAGGCCATTTTTTTTTGATTCAGCACTGCGTTGCTTTAACTTAAATTGCGTGGTCATGAGATGCCATACCTTAATACAGTTGATTTCCTTTTTTCCCCACAAATAGAGATTTCTTTTGGTGGTATTTGATCACCTGTGTGATTTTTCGTTTTTGCGCTATAAACAAAAAAAAAAAAAGAGTGTCAATTTTGAAAAAACATCAATATTTTGTACTTTCTGCTCTAAAACATTCCCAATAAAATTTTTTTTAAAAATCTAATTTTTTTTATCAGTTTAGGCCAATTTGTACTCTGCTAAATATTTTTGGTAAAAACAAAATCCCAAAAAGTGTATAATAATTGGTTTGCACAAAAGTTATAGCGTTTACAAACTACGGGATAGATTTATAAACTTTTTGTCTTTTTTATTAGTAATGGCGGCGATCAGCAATTTTTATCTGGACTGCGACATTGTAGCGGACAGATTGGACCCCTAACTGACATTTGACACTTTTTGGGGACCAGTGACATTAATACAGTAATCAGTGCTAAATGATATGCACTGTTACTGTATAAATGACACTGGCAAGGAAGGGGTTAACACTGGGGTTCCTCAAGGGGTTACATGTGTTCCCTATTGTGCCTCTTAAAGCCCCGTACACACGATCGGATTATCGAACGATCCGTCGTCCGTTTTTTGTGGCATGCTAGCCTGATGTGGAAAGTGAAGAGGTTTTTTTCATACGAATTTTCACGTACGACAGAATTCTACTTCAGAAGTCATGTCATGTGTTGGATTGCTTTGTATGTGTTCTTTCATCTCTGAGCATGCCTAGTCTTGCACTTAAGATTTTTTTTCCGTCAAAATCTGTACTAATGAGACGAAAATCGGACGTTGTATTACAGACAACAAAAATTTTATAGCCTGCACATCAGGATTTTGTCAGCCGAAAAGTCGGAGTCGGCTGTCGAAAGCCGAAATTAACAATCCGAAAATCAGCAGATCGGTCATCAGACGAAATTTCCCTTCCGAATTTCTTATCGTGTGTACGGGGCTTACCTGTGTGGAAGGATGGATTTAACAGAGGCAGAGAGAGATCTTAGCTGAATCACGCAATCTTTCCCTGCCTCTCTGACAGAAGAGCCACCTGCTTTGTTTACATAGGCAGGCGGCTCTCCTGTCCTTCTAGCCGAAGATTGCGGGAGGCCGGCGGCGATTGAGCCCGATCCTCCCACGGTCTGGCTTCCGCTGTGTCTAATCAGAAATTGCGTGCACATAATTACTTAAAGCTACGTGATTATGTGCAGCCGAGCCACCCTGCGTGGGGCGGTCGGCAAGTGGTTAAATGAATAGAGGGGAGAAGTGCTCTAAGTGCAGACAGCTTTTTATTGATCACAAGGCAAAGTTAGTTACAACTCACTAGACGTGAAAGATAAAAATATCAGGTGCTCCTGAGGAAAGAGTGCGCAGGGTGTAGATGACCCCGTGCATGCTCAGAAACGCGTCGTGAATGCCGTATCCAGCCGACAGATTCTACCACCCCTGGTAAGGAGAGTGCCTCCAGCTACCACCCGCACAACATAGCCGCAGACCGGAGACATCAGACCGCTCACCACTGATTGATGTGGGAGGCAGCCAGCTTCCTTCCCTCCCACCACCATTGATCGAGCTGTAGAAGGCTTCATGTGAATGGAGGATACCCCCCAGAGGATGGCTGCAGGATTGTTGGAGTGACACAGCCTCATTATCTTTCACGTCTAGTGAGTTGTAACTAACTTTGCCTTGTGATCAATAAAAAGCTGTCTGCACTTAGAGCGCTTCTCCCCTCTTTTCTTTTTGTCTATACAGATTCTCCTCTTCATCTGTGGAAGAGCTGCTCAGTGCTCATGGACATTTCCTTTCAGGATATTTCACCTGCTCATGGTACCGTTTTGAGCCTATATTGAACTGTACCACATTTATTTTATCTTGATTTTTATTTATTATTATTTGCCAATTTGTGTTGTGTTTCCCAACCCCCCCCTTTCCCCCCTCCCCCCCCCCCTTTCTTTAGTAGTTTTTTGGATTTACCATTTATACCCCATATGCTGGAGGTCTTTTAGCGCTCTGGTATTACTATTGTTTTTACTGGGCAAGTGGTTAAATGGTAACTCCATTTTCGTGGGGAAATAGCAAATAAAGAAAAAACAATATAATGTATACAATTGCAACACAAATCATATTGTGTTTGAATGTTATTAAAAATTACCTTTCCTTTTCAATCTGCAGCTGTTTTAATTTTCTGAAATTGCAATGAAATATGGCTACCTGGAGGTGTTCTGACCACACCCCAGAAACATAATTCCCTGCTTGTGTGATTGGCTCACCAATTTTCCCAGAAGTCTGCCTAAGATACAAGTCAGATTTCTGGCATCCCCTGCAACAAAAATGTCATTTTTGACAAGATACTCCCAATAGAAACATGTTTAAAGGGATACAGGCCCAGCAGTTTTCCTCATTAAAGCCCTGCAGCTTCCACAGCTGACAGATACTTATGAAACCACTCCCATTAGACCAACTCAGCACAGAGGAACAAACAGGGATTTCTGAAGAATAACAAAATGGAAGAATCTGCAACATAGATGTTACAATCCTGGTAATGTACATAAACCACCCAGAGGGGAATGTTTTTTTCTCAACAAAAGTGGAGTTACGCTTTAATGTATGTGTTTGTTAGAAAGTGTATTTCTTTCTCAGTCATTAAGGAAAAAAAGATTCAGAAACAATTGTGTTACACTGACATATACAGGTGGATATGGACCAGCCTGGTGTAACCCCTCTCCCAATTCCAGACCAACATGCCTTAGTTTTTGCTAGTTTCCTGGGTGGATGGACATCTTTTTACTGCTGAGGAAGAGTTTAACCACTTTATCAGCCATTTTTAGTTTTTCTGAAGATGTTTTTTTCTCTTCAATACAACTTGGCTATATGCTACCTGAGCTAGTCTCATCTGTGTAGAGGGACACAACTATAGTCCCTGCATGCAAGAATGATGCCATAGTATGCTGCAAGAGAAAGGAGCCACCCCAAAGCAGAATACCTGGGGGAACAGTAATGGCACTGACCTAAATTGGAGCATAGGCAAGGATTATAAGATAAAGACGCTGCATTTTCACATGCCAAAGAATAGAATGGAGTCCAGGACTTACGAGTGGAGACACCAGCCTTTATGGGATTGGCGCTGTATATGCATGTTTGCTTCACTTAATTGAGCAGCCAGGATCTCTGGTGAGTCTTGAATCCAGCTGGCTGGAACATGGGAAGAGTATCCAAAGTCTTTGTGAAATGGATTTTGTTTATTACACTTTATTACACTTTGTTTAATACACTTTTATTACACTTTAGGCTATGTATGTCAGTGCCTTCTCTTCCAGAAGCAATCTAATTTAACCGCAGTTGTAGTGGCCTCTAAGCCCTCTGATGAGGAGGATCTATCTGATGAAGAGTCTCACAAAACTGTGTGAGAGCATTTGATTTGCAAGGCATTGCAGACATCTGCCTTCGCTCTCTGATTGGACATTGTATAGCACTGCATATTATGTTTCTTTGTCAAGTGTACCTCAATGCCTTCTCTACGAGAAGCAATCTAATTTACCCGCAGTTGTAATGGTCTATAAGCTTTTTGATGAGGAAGATCTATCTGGTGAAGATTCTCACACTGTGTGAGAGCATTTTGTTTGCAAGGCATTGCAGACATCTGCCTTAGCTTCCAGACTTAAAGTGATTTTAAATTTATCACCTTGTAAAACAACCCATTCAGTTTAAAATATAAATCAAAGGCAAAACATTTATATATATATACTGTATATATATATATATATATATATATATATATATATATATATATATATATATATATATATATATATATATATATATAAATACATTATAAATACCCTTTTTATAAGTGATCACATTCCCTCTGTTCTAGGTAGCATAAGATCTGGGGGAAGAGAAGCAGAAGCACACTAAGCTTCCCAGTGAATGGCTGTGGAGCAGGTAGCATGTCAGGACAAGTCTGATCATTGAAGGAAAGCAGGCTGAGTTCCCAGCATAGGAGAGAACTGACCATGGTGTGTTTTCCTGCTTAGTGTGGTCAGTTTTTAATAGGAAAGCAGAGGAACTAGCAGGAACACCAGGGATTTCACATAAAGGAAGCATACAAAGAGAACAGGATACTTTCTCATACAAGTACATGGTACTGGGGCACATATCAGGAATATAAAGTGTTGGGGTAACAAGGTCTTTAAGAAATCCAATTTGTTTTCTAATATTATGGTGCATACAATCCTAAAAATAAAAGAACAGCCTGCTGCTTCAACTTGCTCTGTTACTAGCCTGAGTGCCTTAAGACTACTGTAGCATTTACACCTGTAAAGGCTGCTGGGTATTTTGGGTCCCTTCTGCTCAGCACTAGTGAAGACCCACCCTTATCAGTATCCAAATGACACCTAGGTGCACTTGAAAACCTTTTAACAAGCTTTATTAGGCTGCAAAGCTCTGTAAAGGAAAAAGGATTAGAAGGTAAGTACAGCAGTTTGCTTAACAGTTCAGAGAAATTTCCAGCTGCATACAGTATCCTACAGCCCTCAACATTACCCAGATAAACTAGTTCCCTGGGTCTACCCAGTCACTGGCCAGTGATCTTGATGACAAATTTCTGTTGGTGATGGGCCCATGTAGCATTGGTATGCTTTCACAACAGCAAGTTGCAAAAGATTTCTTGTGAGTGTGGCAGTTGGTTCTAGAGCTCCATATCACTGGACACACCTCCTAAACAAACTTTCTGTGGTGCTCCCCAGTCTCTGGGACACTTTATCAGTAGTAGCACTTTAAGGCAAAAGGACTGGGATAGCCCTGTGGTCAGTTTGATTTTGCAGCACACACACACCCCAAAAGTAGCACAGTGACCACGTGGACTCAGCAATCATTCTCTGTAGCCCTGGTTATCCTGGCAACAACACATTGCTGAGAAGTTCTCACCTGCAGCATACTGCCCAACAGCGACCAGTCTACAGCAGCCCCCGAGCCTTCTCCACAGGCTCCCAGATGCCAACAGCAACAGAGTACCCTAAGTACTGAGCCCCCTTCCTAGGCTCACTGCCTCAAATGCACAGCTACCTTCTTAGCTCAGCAAGTACAACTGCCATCCTAGCTTTGTGCACATCCAGTCCAGACCCAGTGCTCTCTGGTCACAAAAGCAGGATAGTCTCTTATAGACATGTGCACTACCGAAAAATGTGTTTTGTTTTCGTTTCATTTGTTTTTTGTTTATTTTGTTTATCGGATCATTGGTTATGATCAGCATTCATTACTTCTGATCAATTGTAACTTCGGATGCATTTGTTCCATTCGCTCAGATGCGGAACTTGTTACTTCGGATAATTCGTAAGTTCGGATGCATTCGTATTCGTTACGTTTCATTTGTTTAGATGCAACATTTGTTACTTCAGATAATTTGTAGCTTCGGATGCACTCATAATAATTTGTCTCTCACTCTCTGTTTCACAAGAGAATCATAAATCCAACAAAATAGTGTCACTGGCCCACCACACCCTGTCTGGCCTCTGGATAGAATGCAGTGTGACACAGAAAAACACACAAGGGAATAAGCTCATTGGCCAGAGATAACACACTAACACTGCCCATCCAAAAATCAAATTAATCTGAATCTATCCAAAAGAAATACGAACACATTAATCATCTATTTTTTATATTCAGCGATAACAAATAGTCGGAAATAATGAAAATATTAAAAATGAAGTTATCTGTATGTAATAGTTTTTTTACACTCGTAGGTTGAATTGTTTTTTGTTCTTTCGGATTTTCGTTCTTTCAGGTTTTCGTTCTTTTGGATTTTTGGTCTTTTGGACAATTTGTTTTCGTAAACATTTGTCAAAAGAGTCTTTCGGATGCTCCCGTATGAACGAATATGCAGAATTTCGTCTGAAAATGAATTTACAACAAAACGAATTGCAAATGTCTAGGCTATTACTGGGCTCCAGGTTCTGCCCACGGGTCTTGGTGTCCAACTGTTGGTCATTGGGGTCCCAACACATTCAGCCCCCAGATGCAGGAACAGTCTCTCTCTCTCTCTTTTTCTGTCTTGCAGTAGCAGCAGACTTTGCAGCTATCTTAGCATGGATCACACTAGAACATGGCTCAGTACTCACAACTCCTTGCAGAATTTAATCCAGCAGCTGTTGCCCTAGCACAGCAGCTGCTATGCCAGTGTCTCCTTGTGAAAAGGGTCCAAGCTCTGGCTAACATTACAACAGTCTCTTCCTAGATCTCTGTAAAAAGGCTCCCTGATCTGTCTACACTCCTCTCCTCCTTAAGCAGCAATAGATGTCCTGGACTCTCCAGCATGCAGCCCAGGCACAACATGGCTCCTTCGGCAGAAAGTAAGAGGTGGTGGGGATGGGACGCTCCCCAGGTTAGGTCATGCTAGGCTCCTATCCTGACACTTCCTGCCCCTTGGAAGCACAGGCAGCCAATCACAGCTTCTTACTCCCTGCAGGTGCCACTCAAACAGGGAGAAAAGATAAACAAATAAACATCCCTGTGGATCTTTATTTTGCCAGAGCTGCTGGGCTGGAATTGAAGAGCCTGGTGCAGCACTACCAAAACTTTACTGGTACACACTGTACTCCAAGGTGTCTTGTACAGAGACTGGGGATCCCCTGATAAATTTTTCACACCTCCTAAAAATTTTTGCAGACTAATATCAGTTTGAGAGCCCTTTACTATGAAGTGGGTAATACCCATTGTAGATCCAGCAGTGTCCCTTCTTAATAAAGCATCATTCCTGTCAAAGATGCATCAGTGTTTAAAATGCCATTCACAAACATTTGTAAGCTCTTTCTGAATCCTTTTCACTAGCAGGACCTGCTTTACAGCCTTCTGTGGCCGTGATGTTTGGCTATCAAATCTTAGGAGAATTTATTAGATTCATGTTAAAGGATCCAACGTCTATTCACATAGATTATTTATTTATAGAGCTTCTAACACTTCTAACACAAGCCCATAGCCCTGCACTTTTGGGCAAACTGTTTGGTTGATATCCCTATCTTATTTCTTGTATGAGTCTGCTATCAGTAAAAACATGGAGAACCCTTTGGTTAAAATGTTAATCTGTGCAGCAGCTTTGCTATAAAACATATTACAGGGGCTAAGGCTAGACCACAAAATGGAAGTTCCCCCCCTTCTGAGGCCAAGAAGAGTTCCTTAAAATACTCCCAGGTTTTAAACCTGCAAGCCTGGGCTCAAGCCAGAAGCCCATTTAAACCACAAACATTAGGCCCCCAAACCTGCTGACAAGTACACTTCAGCATAAAGAGACAAGCCCACTTTCCAAAGTAAGAGGATCAAGGACTCCTGGTCAGAAAACATCTTAGATGCTTGGGTTAAATAGATGTGGTTTTAAGGAATTTTGCACTTTGCATCCTGCCCATTATACGTTTTCAACCTGTCAGTGTCTCTGCACAGACCTTCATGGTGCTCTTGCTGATTATTTGACTCAAGGAGTTATAGCTATAATTCTAACAGAACAGTTTCACAACCAAAAGGGGGTGTCAGCCCCATCTTGGGTCTGAAGGTCTTGAATGTCTCTATTTGATTCAAAAATTTAGCAAGGAATCCATCAGGGTGAAAATGGCTTCTCTTCATCAGAGAAACATTCCAGCATCTGAGGACATGTAAGATGCCTAGTTGCATGCCCTTATCTTTCCAGCACCCTAACACCACCTTCATTTTCTGTGTGTACTCAAAACTACCATTTATTCTGTCTTCCACATCCCAAATGTGTTCACTAAGGTACTGGCCCACCCTAACCCTGTTATGTTCCCAAGCTATTCCCATCATGGAATATCTGGAGGACCTCCTCTTGAGAGAACAGTCTGCATAAATTCTCACCAAGAATGTGATGTGAACTCTCCAAACCTTAAAAAGCTTTGGTTGAGTTCTAAAACTTCAGAAGTCCTCACTGGAACATACACATCTCATCCTGAAATATGGTTGACCTTAGCCCGCTGTCGGCTGAAAATGGTTCACAGGAGTGCAGAATGAACTGCACTCCTGTAATCCATAGGAGAAGTAGGGCCAAAAAGCTTTGGCCCCACTTCTCCTTTAAGGCCCCTTTCACACCAATATGCTGCGGTTTTGGTGCATGTAGGACTTTTGGTGCGCTTTGAGAAAATGCATCAAATCGCCTAATCGAATGGATGTCTATGGCAGGTAACCCACATGAAAACCGTAGGTACATTGCACTGCAGGAACACTGCAGCATATCAGTGTGAAAGGATCCTAGGCTAAACTGGATAGGCTTTCTGACCACTGGGCTTTTCAACAGTCATAAGACACAATATGTGCATTATTTGCAAGATCTGTTAGCTTAGATAGGACCTACTCCGTGATCTATAATCCTTTTTATATCCAGACCTTGCAGTTATGAATACATGAGTTTGATTTACTAAAGTAATAGAGGCTATTTACTAAGTAATGTAAATAACTATAGCTCAGTAAATTAGCTAAAGAAGTGTTCACTTATGTGCATGAATAAAATTGAAAAAAAAACAGTATTTTAGCTTGCACATTATTGGATGGGTCACATGAGCAGCCTCACCCAATTAAATCTTTTAAATAAATAATCTCTTTACAAAGCCAACATGCTTTTTACCATGGGAACGCGTGCTATTCCTTTAGTAATTCAATCAAGTTTCATTTCACTGACCCCAGTGAAAATAACAAACCGAAAGTCTGTTTCTGTATTCATCCTTCAGTTTTTAGTCTAGAGCAGAGAGTGCAATATTTGTGTATCGACAATCTGTATGCAGATCCATTACTCCCATTGGAAAAACGAAAGTAGTAGGTGTTCTACTTTATTCCTTTTGTTCCTGATGTTACAGTCTTGAGGATAAATGTTTTGTCACTGCATATTAAAATAGATCTATAGGCAAAACATCCTATTTTAATTTTGGAGCAATAACCCCTGTCAGATTTTATTTCTTTTTTGTTGCCATCTGTGTTCCATTGCAGAGATTTCCCTTCACTTCCTGCCTCATAGGCAAATATGAAGTCAGAGGAAATCCCTGCAAAATAAGAGAATCCATTGGAGACCCCTAGTTCACTGAAACTGGTGTCCCCATTGGAAGATTTCCCCTTTATTACTATTCCGGGGACAACCCAAAATTTGGGATTTTCTTTCACTTTCAATGATGATAGTAAACAGGGCAAATAGGGAGGGGGAATCTCGCTAACGGGGGCACAGACAGCAATAAGGTTCTAATCCCATTTACCCTATCCAGAACTGAAAAAAGTTTTGCCTTTAGTTATACTTTAATGGATGATCTATATGCCAGCTAGTCTTTTTTTTCAGGTGAAAGGAGAGGAGAAAATACTTGTGTGTACATAGCCATATAATGGTCATTGTCCAGGTACAGTTATGCTATTTAGGACAGATTGGTTTTACCATAAATAATTATCAACCCAAACTATTTTACAATTGAAAACCAAAAAATTAAAATTCAGCAAATTTAATTTAAAGGTTAACATTTGTATGAATTACAATGTAAAAGGACAAGCTAAATTACAGTGATTTACTTATATGTAGGGCAAAAATGACTGCAGCAACTAGGAAATGCACACCCAAAAGGAAAAAAAAAAACTCAGGATAACGGATGGGAGTGAGTTATGCAATTGAGACACACACAGATTCACAACATATCAGCCTAACCTGCTGCAGGTGGTGTTCCTTGAAAATCATTGACTTGCTCTGCCAGGTAAACCAAATACCAGTCCGTATGCGAGGCTGTACTCTGTCCTTATTAAACACACCTCTATTTAATTAGTTCATGGGATCTGGTGTGGATCCTGTTGCCACTGAGCACCAAAGATTGTGGAGCAGAAATCATTTCCTCCTGTAATGTAACATAACATCATTTAGGAAATACTGCCCACAATTCTCTTCACCTTTTGCAACTCAGTAAAGTGGATCCACAATGTCTTGCACTAACATCATTGTTCACTACACACTGGAGAGGTTTTATGGTAATTCTCAGTCTCCCTTGCTGAATCCTTGGCAAAGTCAATTTGCAAAATTCACTCATCATTAATGATGGTATTTGTGCAACAGAGCAGTTTATGGCTTATCCTTGTTTAGCTATGGGTACAAAGACATGGCCTGCTTTTTGCCAGCACAGCCCTCAACAACACTGTTTGAAGGCCTCTGACTGTCAAAGGCACTAATTATCACATATTTCTAACTATATACTGTGTGTATATATATATATATATATATATATATATATATATATATATATATATATATATATATATATATATGTTACCTTTTCTTTCACAATGTTTTTATTAAATAAATGCAAACTCACAAAATAGTGAACAGTCACAGAGGCCAGTGGCTGAGAACGGTTTGAGAATTACAACATATATACCACAAACATCTAGGTCTCTTACATGGTATAACCAGTAACAATAAAAACAGAAAAGTAACCAAGTGAGGATGCCTCAGTACTAAAATGGTCTATTAGGCTGGCCATACACTATACAATTTTCTTGTTCAACTTTCCTTTAGATTTACCAAAACCATGTAATATAGGGTCAAACCTAAACACTTTCAATTTGTATGCGGTCAGGCAGGCCCTTGCACTACATAGTTTAAGGTAAATCTAAAGGAAATTGAATAAGAAAATTGTATAGTGTATGGCCAGCCTTAAGGTTATAGCAAACCATGCAGCTCTCAATGGTTGAAGCCTAGAGAATATGTAGGCAAACAGAAACAGTATTTCAGAAATTATCATGTAAAAAAAAAATCCATGCAGTACCTGAGATTGTTTATAAAGATAAGGTCTCTCAGGGACCAAAAAAATACAAAATAAAAAAATTAACCCCCAAAATGTTGTCAGAGAGCAGTTAACAGGGTCAGTATAGTGGCATCTGGCAGCTAATAACTAAAAATTAGAAGAGAGGAAGAGAAAGGAAAAAAAAAAAAAGGGGGAAGAGTAAAAGAAGGAAACCAAATAATGAGAAGTGTTGCTTTTTCTAAGAGAAAAGGTAACTTGGAGAGGCTTGCCTGCATTCACTAGCAACATTAGCCAGTTTTGCAGTGCATAACTGTTTGTTTTTTACATCAGAAAAACTGTAAAATGCACATGTGATATGGCCTATGGAGTAGTATTATTATTAGCATTAAAGAGGTTGTAAACCTCCCCAAAAAAAAAATAAAAACCTGAAAGACAAAGGCAAAATGAGCTAGTATGCATGGCATACTGGCTCATTATGAAATACTTACCTTAACCCCAACCTTACCGACCACCGCTGCTGGGCAAAGGGACGTATTATGGCGTCGCTTGTTTGCGCCGCTCTGGGGCGTGCGTCCCCGGCCCCGCAGATGGTCTGATTGGGTTCAGAACCGATCAGACATCACGTCCAGGCCAATGATTTTTGGCCTGGACCTGTTGATCGGTCCTGCCCAATTAGAGACTAACGTGTGCCTGTGTAATGTAAACACAAGCACAGAAATGACCCGCTCTCTCCTCCCAAAATCCTTTTTGGATTCATCGAGAGAAGAGAGAGGATCATAACTGTAAGTACTGCACACAGCACACTTGCACACACCTAGCTAGGCACACTTAACCCCCGATCACCCCCCCCAGTTAACCCCTACACCCCCTGTCATATCGCACACTGTATACAGTATATAGCTGTTTCCTATATTTCTGTATTAGTGTGACTTGGTTTAGCGATTGCGACCGTTCCTTTTAGGCTTAGGATACCTGCCAACCCCCCAATAAATATTGAACCCCCTGATCCCCCCCAGTTATTCCCTTCCCCCCTGTCACATTGCACACTATATACAGGTAATATAGTGGTTTTCTGTATATCTGTGATAGTGACTTCGGTTTGCGCTAGAGAGTTAGTTTCTGTCCCAAGTAGGTTTAGGGTCCCTGTCCCCCCAATAAATATTTAACCCCCTGATCACCCCCAGTTAACCCCTACACCCCCTGTCACATTGCACACTATAGGCAGTATGTAGCATTTACCTATATTTCTGTATTAGTGTTACTTGTGACTTGGTTTAGCGCTTGCAACCTTTTATTTTAGGCTTAAGATACCCGCCACCCCCCCCAATAAAGATTTAACCCCCTGATCCCCCCCGATCACCCACAGTTAACAACTTCCCCCCTGTCACATTGCACACTATATACAGGTAATATAGTGTTTTTCTGTATTTCTGTGATAGTGTGATTGTGACTTTAGTTAGCGCTAGCGAGTTAGGCAGGCCATAGACGATTCGAATTACGTACGATTTATCGTTCGATAAACAAAAGCGGCACTCGTGCACATCATCGAGTGTACCATCAATGTGAGCCGAAAATCGTACGACAAAACACTATTTTTTGTGCCTTTAAACCACATCTCTACCGGACACACTCCCTACTGTTCTGTGTTTTGTTAGGAGAAATCATACAACTCCCCCACTAACAGCCGATTTTATAAAAAAAAACCCAACATGTTGGATATGTGAATTTTTGCTGTCGTACGAAAATCGAACGTTTTACATACCACACTAACGATACGAAAATCGTTCGATAACACTGCCATTTACGATTTTCGAACGAAATTCGAATCGTCTATGGCCTGCCTTAGTTTCTGTCCCAAGTAGGTTTAGGGTCCCCGCCACTCCCCAATCAAGATTTAACCCCCTGATCACCCCCAGTTAACCCCTACACCCCCTGTCACATTGCACACTATAGACAGTATATAGCATTTGTCTATATTTCTGTATTAGTGTGACTTGTGCCTTGGTTTAGCGCTTGCGACCGTTCCTTTTAGGCTTAGGATACCCACCACCCCCCCAATAAAGATTTAACCCCTCTGATTCCCCCCGATCACCCAATTAGCCCCTTCATTGCCCTGTCACAGTGTCACTTTTATAGTATACAGTTTATTTTCTGATCACTATTATTAGTGTCACAGGTGACATTAGTTAGCGTTATCGTCAGTCTAAGACAGCGCAGTTCCCTGGCGCATAGTTAGAAATATTAGTTAACCCCTTGATTACCACATACACACACATACACACACACACACACATACACCTCCATTACTAGTATAGTGTTTGAACAGGTCAATATCTGATCTGATCAGAACTATACTAGCGTCCCCAATAGTTTAGTGTTTTCAAAACGCAGTGTTTGCATGATCAGCACTGATTCCTGCGAGCACCTGCGTTTAGCCCCTCCGCCCAGCCCACCCAGGCAAGTGCAGTAATCAATAAATTACTGTCACTTCCAAAAAACACAACACACAAAACCGCTGTGTTTGCAGAGTCAGGCCTGATCCCTGCAGAGATTTTTGGTAAAATAGACACCCAAAGCTATTTGCTGAGAGGCATATTGGGTCCATGGAGTATTTTATATTGTGCCCTAAGTTTCGGGAAGGTGACAATTTTGTTTTTTTTTTGTTTTGTTTTTTACACAAAATTGTCACTAAATGATATCTTGCTCACACATGTCATGGGTATATGTGAAATGACACCCCAAAATATATTCTGCCGCTTCTCCTGAGTACAGGGATACCACATGTGTGAGACTTTTTGGGAGCCTATCAGGGATCCTTACTACCTATCACACTATTTTGGGGTGTCATTTCACATATACCCATGGCATGTGTGAGCAATATATCATTTAGTGACAACTTTGTGTAAAAAAACAAAAAGAAAATAATAATAATAATTTTCCCAAAACTTGTGGCAAAATATAATATTAATTTTTTTTTTAGTCATTTTTCAAACACCTGTGACAAAAAAAAAGAAATATCCAATGACCTCAGGATTTTTCTTAGGATGTCTACTTTCCAAAAAGTGGTAATTTGGGGGGATTTTGTGCTGCCCTGCCATTTTAGCACTTCATGAAATGAGATAGACAGTCAGAATGTAAAAGCTGGATAAATTCCAGTATTTACACCATAGTTTGTAGACGCTATAACTTTTGCGCAAACCAATAAAAATACGCTCATTGAGATTTTTTATGTCAAAAACATGTAGCTAAATACATTTTGGCCAAAGTATATGACATAAATTGAGTATATTGGATATTTTTTAAAAGACAAAGTTGAAAATTTCATTTTTTTCTCAAAATGTTTGCTTATTTTTAAAAGAATATCGCAAAAAATAAAAAACACAGAGGTGATCAAATACCACCAAAAGAAAGCTCTGTCTGTGGGAAAAAAAGGACGTAAATTTAGTTTGGGTACAGCATTGCGTGACCGCGCAATTGTCAGTTAAAGTCACGCAGTGCCAAGTTGAAAAAAGGGCCTGGTCTTTGAGCAGCCAAATCCTCCAGTCTGAAAGTGGTTAAAACGAAGCACCCGCAGCACCGACCGCTCACCGTTCACATGGCGTCCATCTATATCTGGTCTTCCTTCTGGGTTTGCATCCTCCGTGCATCTGTTTGGCCAGGGCCGCGGTGACGTCACTCCCTCGCATGCGTGGGAGCCGTCGTTCACGGCACAGGGCTCTGAAGGAAAAGCACGAGTGGCCGTTCCTTCAGAACCCATGCGCCAATGATGTCACTGGCTGCATGCAAAGTAAATATCTCGTAAGCGGTGCAAGTTAAGGAGATATTTAAAGTACCTATAGGTAAGCCTTATTATAGGCTTACCTATAGGTACAAGTTACAGAGGAAGCTTTACTTCCTCTTTAATTGGTGGGTTAGGGTTTTTACCTTATAATTTTCATATGCAATCATAGGTGTTACGGTTGGTAGCTGGGTAGAAACAAAGTTCTTATTAGTCAGCCGTCTGGCCAATCATGTACCTGTTTAGTACTATGCACTCACCTGAGTCTGGTGTATAGAGCAAGAGTTTCTGTCTCCTCATTGGGGCACCCCTTTCCAGACTGTTAAAAGCACAAGGGTCCTTTCCTTTAAGGGGTTCAACTGCCATCACTACGTATCAGCTGAAATCCATCGGCAGTGGAGCAACTCTCTCTCCTGCCCCCTTTGCTACATGTTTGTCATGGTGTAGTTAGTTGGTATGCTAAGTTTGCTTAAAGCAGAATAGACCTAGGTTATGGTATTTTTTTAATTTATCTTTTCTATGATTCTATGGCTGGGTTTTTTTCTTAGTAGGTCATTTTAATATATTCTGTTAAATCAAATAACATACCCCTTTAATAAACACTGCAGCATTTATTTATCCAAATGATGGTCACTGGGCTATTATTTCATGTTATATGGTTTGTTTTTATATATGTTTATTTGTGTGTTGTTAGGGTTCCCATATGACATCCCATGTTCAGATGAATGTGAATATGCATGTGCAAAATGTATATTGATTGTGGACTTGGGATAATGAGCAAACTGGGTCTATATGGAAAAAAAAAACATTTTTAAAAATTGGAAAGTGTTTGGATTTGCCAGTTTAGAGTGGAAAATGTCATACAGTTAGTCTTTCAGCACTTGCTACTAAATAAATGCAATGCATGTTACAGAGATCAGGATTTCTTATTAAATCATTCTAAAATCCATCCTCTTAAAATAGGTATATATTACATCCTAGGACAGTGATGGCGAACCTTGGCACCCCAGATATTTTGGAACTACATTTCCCATGATGCTCAAGTACACTGCACAGTGCATTAGCAAGATGGGAAATGTAGTTCCAAAACATCTGGGGTGCCATGGTTTGCCATCCCTGTCCTAGGATGACAAATGCTTGTTATAAATTAAGTGAATGATGAATCTAATGTGAAACTTTGGGTGAATTTTGGGTAAATCTGTGCATGTAGCATATTGACCATTCAGCTAAGTAGCAACAGTGATGTGATTTGGGTAGATGTCTCATTTCCTGCTGTTCTTAGTGAGACACCTACCTGCTTGTTGATAACCGCAACAAGGTAGCAGGTGGTATCTATCAGGCTTGGCGATAAACCTCTATATTCACATTTACTGGTGTATGAGCATTTTCAAATAAAGATAACATTTTTATATTTTGATTAGAGTTCTAGTGCTTCAGCATGTCAATCCATCAAACTGGATATACAGTAAGTAACCACTACTGTATACAATATATGTGGGTCATGTGTATACTATAATAGGTTGTACTTTTTCTTTTTAAATATTCAGAAATTACTTTGTCTACTGTTCTACCTAAATATTTTCTTTCTAAAAAGAACATGTTGAAAAGTGACACCAGATGTTTTCCCTAGAAGCAACCATCTAAGAATGACTTTTAGCTCCCTAAGATAAAAGAAAAAATGCAAGAAATTTTTCTAATGAGCTTTTGAGCCTTATTTAATTTTTTACAGAATCAGACCCACAGGCTGATTTTGTTCAGAGGTAATCTTGCAAAGGGATTGTGCAACCCATAGTGATATGCATGTTATAAAGGATTGCAGGAAAAAATAGCAAGGAATATGTTGTGTCTTAAGGCAATTTTAAAGGGAAACATTAGGGTAGGTAGGAGCACTAAAATCGCAATAAACATACCTGTCTGCCATTATAAAGATATCCAGTAGCACTTCAGTTCTAAGTTATGTGTCCTAATGCCATGAATGCGGTGCATTAAGACTTTGTTGATATCAGCATGCACTTTTCAGAGTTGCTGTAGCCCATGCAACTTGAAAGCAAAGCTCTGCGGGAGCTCCTTGGTACAGAAGACAGACATGTTTATGCTGATTTTATAACTTTAAACCTCCTTTTTACTCCTTAGTTATTAAGGGGGAACCCAAGCTTTCTTTCAGCTTAGTTTTTATTGTAGGATCTTATGTATAGTATAGGTTAGTATCAAATAAGTAATGTACTGTATAGGTATCATCCAGTACCTACAGTAAATGCCATGTCTATTTGGACAAGGTAAAAAAAGAAAAGTAATGGTGAAGGCCTGCAGTGTTCTATGGCCGTTTGTGACTACTCAAATTAGAGTAAGTTGAATAATATAGAAATATGTGGCAGTTTGATGTTAGCTTACTATCATAGTATATTTGTTCAATTTGAGTATGGTAATATTTATTAAATACTGATATGATATGAGTATTATATATTTTTGGAAGTAATTATAGTATATATGATAGGCCAGTTTAGAAAAGGAGAGAAGGTAGAGAAATTGGCAAAAGTGGACTTTGAGTTAGAGTTTTGACAGCCACCCTGCACACAAACAGAAAAAACATTCTAGCTGCTGATTTTGGAGTTGAACAATTGCTGAATTGTTGACAATTGCTTTTTTTTTCTTTCATCCCAGCAGGTTGAGGGGCTCCAAGATGCTTGTTTAATTCATAGAAAACTGTCTTTTCAGTTTCCTCAGTGGTTAGTAAAACCCAGTTTGGCGATTTTGTAAAAATTTGGATAGGATGAAATCTCTAATCCTGGGCCCTGGTTTTTGGAACCACTAGCACACTGATTGGGCAGTAGGGATGATCGAACTTTTCAAAAGTTCGGTTCGACCAGAACACCCAAACTTCCCGAAAGTTCGGCTCGGATTTCAGAACCGCATTGAAATCAATGAGACCCGAACTTCGATAATCAAAAAACACCATTTTGAAGCCCTAAAACCCAATAAATGCCCCTAAAACATGCCTAGGGTTCTGGGTCATGCCCCAGGGACTATTAATCACACAAAAAAGTTCTTAAAAATTGTCATTTTTGATAGAGAGACAAT
Source organism: Pelophylax lessonae (assembly GCF_965119305.1). Classification (NCBI taxonomy): domain Eukaryota; kingdom Metazoa; phylum Chordata; class Amphibia; order Anura; family Ranidae; genus Pelophylax; species Pelophylax lessonae. The sequence goes on along the minus strand of NC_138772.1, from coordinate 214,769,293 downwards.
TATTGAAAAAATTATTGAAAAAAAATGAGATTTCTTTGGATTTAGTGTCTGTGGGGTCTAAAAAGTGTACCTGTGAAGTTTCAGCTCTGTAGCATGTCCAGAACCAGAAAAAAAAAGGTTGTTTGTATTAGAATTGCAATAGAACAGGATAGTGGCTCTGCTATTTTCACACCTTGCCGGTTTTGTAGCAGGTGTTTTTTTGGCATTTTTTGGGGGTCTTTGAAGGCAGGCATGACAACAGAACTTCTGTGTAGGGGTATATATACACACACACACACATGTATGTATATATATGTATGTATATATACACATACACATATATAGGTGTGAAAGTAGCAGAAACCTATGCTTGCGCTAATGAAATAATTAACACCCATACGGCTTCTCTGCTATAACACCTATATGTGTGTATGTGTATAAATACATATAAGTGTGTGTGTATATATACCCCTATACAGAATTTAAGATGTTTTGCCTGCCTCCAAAGACCCCCAAAAAATGCTAAAAAAAAAAAACGCCTGCTGCAAAAACACACCTGGGCGTTTTTGTAGCTGGCATTTTTTTGGGCATTTTTTGGGCGTCTTTGGAGGCAGGCATAACATCTGTACTTCTGTGTAGGGGTATATACACACACACACACATATGTATGTATATATACACATACACATATATAGGTGTGAAAGTAGCAGAAACCTATGCTTGCGCTAATGAAATAATTAACACCCATATGGCTTCTCTGCTATAACACCAATATGTGTGTATGTGTATAAATACATATAAGTGTGTGTGCATATATACCCCTATACAGAATATCAGATGTTTTGCCTGCCTCCAAAGACGCCCAAAAAAGCGCCAGCTACAAAAACGCCCAGGTGTGTTTTTGCAGCAGGCGTTTTTTTGGGCATTTTTTGGGGGTCTTTGGAGGCAGGCAAAACATCTGAAATTCTGTATAGGGGTATATATACACACACACACTTATATGTATTTATACACATACACACATATAGGTGTTATAGCAGAGAAGCCATATGGATGTTAATTGTTTCATTAGCGCAAGCATAGGTTTCTGCTACTTTCACACCTTTATATGTGTATGTGTATATATACATACATGTGTGTGTGTATTTATACCCCTACACAGAAGTACAGATGTTATGCCTGCCTCCAAAGATGCCCAAAAAATGCCCAAAAAAACGCCAGCTACAAAAACGCCCAGGTGTGTTTTTGCAGCAGGCGTTTTTTTTGGGCATTTTTTGGGGGTCTTTGGAGGCAGGCAAAACATCTGAAATTCTGTATAGGGGTATATATACACACACACACACACACTTATATGTATTTATACACATACACACATATAGGTGTTATAGCAGAGAAGCCATATGGGTGTTAATTATTTCATTAGCGCGAGCATAGGTTTCTGCTACTTTTACACCTATATATGTGTATGTGTATATATACATACATGTATGTGTGTATATATACCCCTACACAGAAGTACAGATGTTATGCCTGCCTCCAAAGACGCCCAAAAAATGCCCAAAAAAACGCCAGCAATAAAAACGCCCAGGTGTGTTTTTGCAGCAGGCGTTTTTTTAGCATTTTGTGGGGGTCTTTGGAGGCAGGTAAAACATCTGAAATTCTGTATAGGGGTATATATACACACACACTTATATGTATTTATACACATACACACATATAGGTGTTATAGCAGAGAAGCCATATGGGTGTTAATTATTTCATTAGCGCAAGCATAGGTTTCTGTTACTTTCACACCTATATATGTGTATGTGTATATATACATACATGTGTGTGTGTATATAGACCCCTACACAGAAGTTCAGATGTCATGCCTGACTCCAAACATGTCCTCAAAAAAGCCCTATAAACGCCTGCAGCAAAAAGAAGGGTGACAGGGGCGAAGCCACTATCCGGTTCTATAAGTGTTCTAAGAGAAACGATCTATTCTCTATAGCGGTCACCCTGACATGGAAGGGTTTTGTCACCCTGTCATAGCAGTCAGAGTCAGTTAACCATACACTACACTACGGTCCCCTTACACTTAACACTTTCTCTACAGAAACTAGATTATTAAATCTAACTATAGTGGAAAATAGTACCCTAACTACACTAGATATCCCTTTCCTCACACTAATAATTGCTAAATGACACTTTGAAGCAGAAGTAACAGAACTGCTTCCACTCTCTTCCACAGCTCTGTATTAAAATGGTAGAGATTTGGCGGGGGCTATCTTATATACTGGGGGGCGTATTCACTAATGATTGGCCTCTGGACCCCCTAGTCACTCCAATCACATTCCTAGCATTCTCCTGCCCCCTCAATTGGCTTTTACTGATGGTTCTAGTTCAATCACTGGCTTTTAAAGCCCAGTTCCTGTCCCATTGCATTTTGGTCGGTTCTGGTTGCCGAATTCCGAACTTTTTCAGCAAAAAGTTCGGAATAAGGCCGAACCTCGAACAGTCAATGTTCGGGTTGAACCGATGGTCGACCCGAACCGTTCGATCATCCCTATTGGGCAGGTGTGTACTTAAACTTTTAAAAGAACTGTGACTATGTTTCTGGGCTCCACTCCAGCAGACAGGGGAGGTCTCTGCCCAGTAGTTAGTAGGGCTCCACCTAAGAGACAGGTGAAAGCTAGAGCAGCAAGGGGCTGCAAGTTGTGTGCATACAGTTTGTGAGAAGATTGCCTGGAGGGGACAGACAAAAGTGCCTGAAGGATGAGGCCAGAGCAGCAGTGCTGCATGTGTTCCCAAGTGTTCCCTGGAGCCCCCCTTAAATCCGGACCTCTTCCCTTTTATCTAACTCGGGAGGGAGGCTGGACCCCAGCGAAAAACCCACAAATCTTCTTCAAAAAGACGTCAAAAACATTAACCCCTTAACCCTGACCTGGGCAGCTGGGTTCTGACTATACATACAGTAAGCAACCTGCCACCTGCCTCCTAGCCACTTTGAGAATGGGCTCACACTTGTGCGATGACACACTGCATTGCTGTGCAGACCACATGCGATGTCTGTGCGATGCAAATTAAGCCATACAAACTTGTATGACTGAAATCGCATCACATTCGCACCAAAATGGTGCAGGACCCTTTTTTTTTGTCCGCACTGATATTGAATTGCATGGGTGTTCACACTCATGCGATCTGATTCCTGTACCGTTTAATAGTTTGCACTGCGATCAGTGAACCTATTTGGGGGTGTCATTAACTTTACATTGACCCCCCAGCGGTTTGCAATATATCAGTGTGAACCTGTGTGTTATTCAGGTGCGATGCGGAAACCCACACTGGAATCGCAGGATTTCCTGCATCGCACCAGTGTGAACCAGGGCTTAGGGAAATTCCTAGTTACATAGTAGGTGAGCTTGAATAAAAGCAAAAGTCCATCCAGTTCAACCTGTGTAGGTGTGTGTGGCTGTAATCATCTCACATACCCCTGAATGTTCTGATCCTTGAGATGTACGTCTAATAGTCTTTTGAAAGCCACCATACTACCCGCAGAAACCACCTCTTGTGGTAGAGAATTCCACAATCTTGTAGCCCTAACAGTAAAGAACCCCCCACGTTGCCTGAGGTTAAAACTCTTCTCCTCTAATCGCATTGTATGCCCCCAAGTCCTCATGTAATCCCTTCGACTGAACAGCTTTTTTTCTAAGCTCAGATCCCCATTGAGATATTTAAAAATTGCTATCATGTCCCCCCCTCAGGCGTCTCCTCTCCAGGGAGAATAAATCAAGCGATTGCAGACGCTCTTCATAATTAAGGTCCTCCAATCCCCTAATCAGTTTAGTTGCCCTTCTCTGGACTCTCTCCAGCTCCAACACATCCCTCCTGAGGACTGGCGACCAGAACTGGACAGAATACTCCAGATGCGGTCGGACCAGAGTTTTATAAAGTGGAAGGATTATAGACTTATCTCAGGAATACATCCCTTTCTTTATGCATGCTAATATTCTGCTGGCTTTGGCAGCTGCCGCTTGACATTGCATGCTGTTGCCTAGTCTATCATCAACCAAGACACCCAGATCTTTCTCCATTTTTGATTCCCCCAAGGGTTCCCCTCCTAATGTGTATTGTGCTTTTATGTTTCTAGTCCCCAAGTGCAAAACCTTACACTTCTCCACATTAAACCTCATTTGCCAAGTCGTTGCCCACTCTGTTATTTTGTCCAGGTCATTCTTTAGGATATCTGCTTCATTCTGTGCAGTTATTGCCCTGCCCAATTTTGTGTCATCTCCAAAAACTGATATCGAACTACTGATCCCGTCCTCAATGCTGTTTATGAATAAATTGAACAAGGTTGGTCTCAGGACTGAGCCTTGGGGGACCCCGCTTACTACCTCAGACCAGTCTGAGTATGCGCTGTTTATTACCACCCTTGGGACACGCCCTTTTAGCCAGTTCCGTATCCAAGAGCAAACCCTGCTGTCGATACCTGCAGACCTTATTTTATAAATTAAGTGCTTATGGGCAGAGATGTATAGTAACTAAGTAGAACTACTTCACTACTGTACTTAAGTACCGAAAAGGCGGTATCTGTACTTTCCTAGAGTAGAATTTTTTTCTCCTACTTCCACTTTTACTTCACTACATTTTTTCAATGATTTCAATACTTCTACTCCGATATTTTTTTTTTGTGCTGCATAGTTACTCGTTACAATTATAAAAATTACCACTGCCAGAACAGTAGATGGCAGGTTTCATGAAGCTCAAAACATGTGTATTATCAGCGCATACGAAAATAAATGCTACTGTATGCATAAATAAAAGCTGCGTTTGAAATAATAAAAAACAATATGATGTTCAAACTTTTGACTACTTTCTTTAATAACTACATAACACAGTACTTGTACTTTTACTTTCAGTACTTGAGTAGCAATTTTTTTTCAAAACTACTGGTACTTTTACTTTCAGTACTTGAGTAGCAAATTTTTTTAAAAAAACTACTTGCAATACTTAAGTGCAAAACGTACTTCTACTCAAGTCACTTTTTGATCGATCACTTCCACTTCTACTCAAGTCACTTTTTGATCGAGCACTTGTACTTTTACTCAAGTATGGGTTTCGAGTACTTTATACAACTCTGTTTATGGGGAACTGTATCAAACGCCTTAGCGAAATCTAAGTACACCACATCCACTGGTCTGCCCCTATCTAGCTCACAGCTCACCTCCTCGTAGAAAGTTAAGAGATTGGTTTGACAAGAACGCCCATTTGTAAACCCGTGCTGGTTACTGCTGATGATGTTGTTGTCTTTAGCAAACTCTACGATATAATCCCTTATCATCCCCTCCAGAAGTTTACATACTACTGATGTCAGACTGACAGGCCTATAATTTCCCGGGATATGCCTCTGACCCTTTTTGAATATCAGAATCACGTTTGCTTTCCTCCACTCCCCTGGTACATCTCCTGTCCTAATACTGTCAGCAAAGATCAGGAACGGTGGTTTAGATTTAACCTTACTGAGTTCCTTGAGTACTCTCGGATGTACGCCATCCGGGCCTGGTGATTTGTTTGTGTTAAGTTTATCCAGCCTTTCCCTGATTTCACCCTCTGTTAGCCATAGTGGCAAGTCCTGTATATTACTACTAACCATACATTCATGGTCAGTGTACCCCTCCTTTTCCTGTGTAAAGACTGACGAGAAAAAAGCATTCAGCACGGTTGCTTTTTCAGTGTCCTCTGTAACCATCCTGCCATCATTGTTAATTATGTGTGCAATATGCTCTGCCCTAGTTTTTTTGCTGTTGATATATTTAAAGAATTTCTTCGTTTTTTTTTACTATCCTCCGCTATTTGTCTCTCAGTCTATTTTAGCCATCTTGATTTCGTGTTTACACTTCTTATTTGCCTCCTTGTATTGGTCGAAAGCCGATACTGTGCCCTCTGATTTATATTTCCCGAAGGCCAATTTGAAGAAGTGTTAGAACTGGTATGCACTGCACAACTATTTTTTACCATTTAAAATAAACCTTTACTTAAACCCCTCATTAGATTAAAACGTACATTTATTAGTGCACTACAGCTCACCCACATACAACAGCAATAGTACAGTGCACTGCCAGTATTCAACTCCGGCAGACAACATAGACACTGCACTTCCTGATTCTCACTGTGTGTGATGAGGGGGCTCAATGGGGCAGGGTTTTGGGTGACATCATGATGGCAACTGCTTCCAGTCTGAAGGTCCTTGAGGTTGAAGCTTCTGTTTATTAGAACCCCTTTAAACTGACTTTTCGATCAGGATGCAGGGACAAGAAGGAGCACTCACCATGAATAATCATCCGCAAAAATCTGTTAAATTCCTTTAATTTTCACCATTAATTTTCCTTTATCCTAGCAATTGTAATTGGCCAGTGAAACAGTTGTGATCAATTCACATTTGTTTACATACAAAAAACTAAGAATAGGGACCTTTGAGAAGAAAATAGGGTCAGAGAGATTTAAGCTCCATTCACATTAGGTGATTCCAAACTACGGCAGAACATGCAACACAGTTTTGGGTGCCATTATTTTTAATATCACCTCAAACGTGGTGTGATTTTGCTGCAATTGTCATGTGACAGAATTGCGGGTCAAAACACACATTTAAAATCGTGCTAAGCTTGTCACCCAAAATGGAGCAGCTTCATTTGGGCCACAAACACACATAGGGCAAGCCTATTGAAGTAAATAGGCTTCCCGATGATTAACACACTAAATTACATGTAAATCATGCTATCAGAATCACTATTGGGAACGCTCATTCCTGAAATGTGATGCACTGGGCCTTAGTTTCAAAATAGGATTAATTTGAAGTAAATAGCAGTCTGTTTTTGCGTTACTGTAGATGGGGTGTACAGTGATTAGATGGTGTCAGGTGTCCATGAGGTAGGTTTACTGAACAATATATAGTGACCGATGACTTTACTAACAGCAGCTTTCATGACGCTGACTACTATTAACTAGTGATTTTTTTCTGTTTTGTCTTATATTCTGTCCATAGTGACTTGCACTGCAAATAATTCAGCAATTAAAATAATTTAGGAACATTTTCCTGCATATCAAAGCCCAGTTTCTAGTGAAATGAAAGCAAACAAACTAGTTAACCACTTAAGCCCCGGAAGATTTTACCCCCTTCCTGACCAGGGGGTTTTTTGCAATTTTTTACTGCGTGACTTTAACGGACAATTGCGCGGTCGTGCGACGCTGTACCTAAACTAATTTGACATCCTTTTTTCCCACAAACAGAGCTTTCTTTTGGTGGTATTTGATCACCTGTGCGATTTTAACTTTTTGCGCTATAAACAAAAAAAGAGCGTAAATTTTGCAAAAATAATATTTTTCACATTTTTTTTATATGAAATTCCCCCAAAAAAATGTAAAAATCAAAAATTTTTAACATTTTTGGCCAATTTGTTTTCTGCTACATATGTTTGGTAAAAAAAATTGCAAAAAGCGTATTTTGATTGGTTTGCGCAAAAGTTATTGCGTTTACTAACTAAGGGAAAGATTTTTGTCATTTCTGGTGGTTTTTTTTTTAACGCATAATGGCGGCGATCTGCGATTTTTTTTGCAGTACTGCGACATTGCGGCGGACAGATCGGACCCTTGGCTGACATTTTTGACACTTTTGGGGTTACCAGTGACATTACTGCAGTAATGTGCTATACATATGCACTGTTACTGCAAAATGACACTGGCAGGGAAGGGGTTAACTTTATTGGGGAGGGAGGGGTTAAGTGTGTCCCTCGGGGCGTGATTCTAACTGTGATTGGCTGTGGCTAGTGGTGTAGGAACAGTGATCAATGGTCCTACATAGTAGAACCGTTTGATCACTGTTTCTACACAGGGGAGAATGACAGGCGGCTTGTTTACATCAGCCGCCTGACTTTCTCCCTCTCTATCGACGATCGGCGAGTGACCGGCGGACATCGGGTCCGCCGGTCACACTCACTGACTTCCCTGTGAGCGAGCCGTGGCGGGCGCGCGCCTCCGCGGGCACGCGCTCGCCCGCTATAGGCTCACAAGGAAGTGACAGGCAAGTGACGTAGATCTACGTCACTCTGCCTGGCTGGGGCTGACCGCTGCAGTAAATAGTCGTGCGGCGGTCGGCAACCGGTTAAAGGATAAGTTCACTTAAAAAAAAAATAGCTTAAAAAAATGTGCATTTATTATTTTGTGTTGCAGGAGCCCAGAAAGCATTGCACCAGTGATCAGCAGATCACTGATGCTATGCAGGTCTCCTGCACACTGTCAATGTATCGGCTTACCTGTACATCCCGTATGGGTAAGCCGATACTAGCTGACAGGAAGACTCAATGAACTACCACAAGCACCATGTTAGAACTACCATGGTACCACAAGCTCCAAAGCACCATGGTAGTTCAATGAGAACTACAAGCTGACAGCCACTATCCACTATGGATGTCAGGGCTTCTAGTTTATTCAATAGTTTATTCAGACACATGGAACTTCTCTCTCCAATGCTACAGCATTGGAAACATGTTACGTAGTCAACCCTAATATTGGGTGGAACATGTAACATATTCCCAAAGGTGATCTTATCCTTTATTCACTCCCGGACCGGAAGATTTTTCCCCTTAATGACCAGGCAATTTTTTGCGATTCGCCACTGTGTTACTTTATTGCGCAGTCGTGCGACGCTGTACCCAAATAAATATGATGTTCTTTTTTTTCCACAAACAGAGCTTTGTTTTGGTGGTATTTGATCACGATTTTTATTCTTTGCGCTATAAACAAAAAAAAGAGCAACAATTCTAAAAAGAAAAAAAAAAGATATATTTTTCACTTTCTGCTATATAACATTCCCCAAAAGAAAAATTTAAAATCAAAATTTTTCATAATTTTAGGTCAATTTGTATTCTGCTACATATTTAAAAAAAAAAAAATCCCAATAAGTGTATATTGATTGGTTTGCGCAAAAGTTATTGCGTCTACAAACTACGGGAAAGATTTATGTCATTTTTGTTTATTTATTTTTTTCTACTAGTAATGGCGGCGATCAGCAATGACTGTGACATTGCGGTGGACATATCGGACCCCTAACTGACATTTTTGACACTTTTGGGGGGATAAGTGACAATATTACAGTAATCAGTGCTAAAAATATGCACTGTAACTGTAATAATGACACTGGCAGGGAAGAAGTTAACAAAGGGGCGATCAAAGGGTTAACTGTATGCCTATGGGGTATTTTCTAACTGTGAGGGGGATTGGCTTGTGGAATCAACACAGAGACCTGTGATCCTAAATTGGAGGAACACAGGCACTGTGTATTGATTCCGAACAGAACAACGGTCTGCTGTGTTTACAACAGCAGATCGCCGTTCTCTCTCCATGGGAAACGATCGCGGGTGCCTGTGTATCAGCTTCCCCACTGGTGAATGGGGGCGCGTGCGTGCCCCCAGGGTCACTCCCACGGATTGCTGTACAGGTACACGATTCGCAGAGACTAAACAGCCTTCCGCAGTATATATGCGGCGGGCAGACGGCAAGTAGTTGAATGCAGTAGTTGAATGCAACAAAAATGCAGATGCCCCTGCAAAAAAAAAAAAAAGGTAAAGCGAGTCTTAACCACTTAAGCCCCGGAGGATTTGGCTGCTAAAAGACCAGGGAGTATTTTGCGATTCGGCACTGCGTGACTTTAACGGACAATTGCGCGGTCACGCGATGCTGTACCTAAACGAATTTGACGTCCTTTTTTTCCCATCAAACCTTTTGGTGGTATTTGATCACCTGTGCGATTTTTTGATCATGCGCTATAAACAAAAAAAGAGCGTCAATTTTGCAAAAATAACAATATTTTTCACATTTTTTTATATGAAATTCCCCCCCCCAAAAAAATGTAAAAATCTGAATTTTTTAACATTTTCGGGCAATTTGTTTTATGCTACATATGTTTGGTAAAAAAAATCGCAAAAAGCCTATTTTTATTGGTTTGCGCAAAAGTTATCGCGATCGGACCCTTGACTGACATTTTTGACACTTTTGGGGTTAACAGTGACATTTCTACAGTAATCAGTGCTATACATATGCACTGTTACTGTAAAAATACACTGGTAGTGAAGGGGTTAACTTTATTTGAGAGGGAGGGGCTGTGTGTGTCCCTAGGGGCGTGATTCTTACTGTGATTGGCTGTGGCTTGAGCTGTAGGAACACTGATCAACGACCCTACATTGTTTTTTTTTTTTTGCAGGGAAGAGTTGTGACAATTTAAAATATATAGGAACAGAGTCAACTTCTACTACAGCTTTCCTCCATGAAAAAAATGATAGCCGATACTTGGTTAAGGGTGTGTGTAAATAATTGACAGCATTTTCAGCAACAAAATAGTAAAAATCCTTATTAATTGGCAGCATCTATTTACAAATATATTCCACAGAGATGCTTTACATTAATGAACATATGCTGCAAACTAGTAAAGAAATTTCCCAGAACAGCTTTCCAAATAGGTGCAACAGTTGAAAACAATCATGCCATGAAAAAAAATCAAATATAATTTCACTGTTCATTTACAATATCTTCTCAGAGGATTGTGATTGCTTTATATAAAAAAATACCCAGTCTAGACAAGGGTAACATCGCTTGGCCTTCTGTGGGATTCTGAGAAACACAAAATTCCCAAATTCAGGAACGAGGCACTCCTTGCATTGCACACCCTGCACAGGAACACAATGCAGGGTGGGAGCTAGCAGATGAGGTATATTTTAAATGTACCATCCCCTTGTGTACATATTGTGAATAGGTTACCGTATTTTCCGGCGTATAAGATGACTGGGCATATAAGACGACCCCCCAACTTTTCCAGTTAAAGTATGCATAAAACAGTGCAAGTGGATTAAACTTTTCCAAATTCACTCTGAGGCTGCATTCACATGTCAGCGACGCAGCGTATGATCGCGGGCAGAACCGCCGCGGTTCCGCCCGCGATTCCGCCCGCGATTTGGAGATTTATTGCAAATCGCGGGATGCCTAGCGTTGCCCGTTGATTTGCAATAGCCCCCCAAACGCCGAGCGATGTTGCCGCGATTTACGCCCGCCGAATCGCGGCAACATCGCGCAAACAAAATCGCGGGACGCAATACGCTCCAAAGAAGCTCTTGTACTTTTTTGGAGTGCATTGCGTCCTGTCGAGTGAATCATACGCTGACATGTGAATGCAGCCTAAAGCTGAAAGGAAGTATAAAACAATAAATCCATGGGAGCTGCCATGTTCCACAACCCCCCTCCTTGCATCCCAGTCCCCTCCACAGTACCCCTCCTTGTATCCCAATCCCCTCCACAGTCACCCTCCTTGTATCCCAGTCTCTTCTACTTACTTGCACATTACTCCCTTTCACAGTCCCCTTTACAGCCCCCCTGTCAGGAAAGCTCTGGCAGAGGATTAGTTAAACCCACAGGCTAATCCTGGCTCCACCCTTCTCATCAAGGAACAGCACTATTTAAGCTGGATCAGCACACAGGTTCAGTGCTGTCTCGTCTTCAGCTTCCCCTGTTTGTTCCTGCATCTGCTACCTGTCTCCTGTGAAATACCAACCCGGCTTGCTTTTGACCACCCCTGCCTTCTGCCTGCATCGACCTCGGCTTGACCTTGACCATCCTTCTGCTCCAACGATTTAATCTGATCTGCTCTTCCTGTGTATGACCCGGCTTGTTTAACTCTGCTTACTTTTAGTTCCTGGAAGCTCCCAGTCACACCCGCTGCCTTCTCTCCACTGGAGTTCTGTGGCCACCTGACATCCTACTCTGCTATTAACCAGCACCAGCACGCCATCAGGCACTCGTGCGACTCTGTACTCCTGCGCCTCCTGTTTACACTACCAGGGGCCCCGAGTCAGAGGTGTAAGAGAGGCCTTCCTCAGCATATTCAGGCTCCACCCGCCAGGTACGTGACAGCCATGTCTGAGCCTGAGCGAGGAACCTCTCCCATGGATGAACTTTGCCAACACCTGGCTGGCCTTACACAGGTCGTGAAGAGCTTACAGGAAGGTTATGTTCAACTGGAGGAACGGGTCCTATCCCTCTCCTCTACTACCTCCACTCCCAGTGCTGCTTCCTCATCCTCCACCGGAAACCCTGCACCTCCATCAGTTGTGATGTTACCTCCAGAACCCAGAGTGCCTATCCCAGAAAGATTCTCTGGTGACCGCAGCAAATTTAGAGCCTTCCGCACTGCTTGTGAACTGTACTTTGCCCTACAGCCTCGCACCTTTTCATTGGAAACCACAAAGGTTGGATTTGTGGTTTCCTTGCTACTGGGTGAGCCCCAGTCATGGGCCCACCGCCTATTGGAACAGAAGGCTGCTTCCCTTAATACTCTATCCTCCTTCTTTGAGGACATGGCCCAGATTTATGAAGACCCTCAACGCACCGCCACTGCAGAAACTGCGCTTTATTCTCTCCAACAAGGCCGCAGAATGGTCGAGGACTATGTCTCTGATTTCAGACGTTGGAGTGCAGATACAAATTGGAATAACGCAGCTCTCCGTTACCAGTTTCGTATGGGACTCTCAGAATCCCTAAAGGATGAACTTGCCAGAGTTGGAGTGCCACATTCCCTGGACGATCTCATCAAGCTCTCTATTCAGATCGATCGGAGGTTAAGGGAGCGCAGGTCTGAGAGGTCTACTGGAGTTTATCGCCCTGTATGGATGCTTCCTCGGGTCCCCAGTCCTCCTGGTCCCGCTCTCGTTGACAATTCAGGATCTGCTGGTGATTTCGCTGAACCTATGCAGCTCGGCCTACTCCGTCCCTCGCTCACCCAGGAAGAACGCCAACGCAGGCGTCTGAATAATCTGTGTATGTACTGCGGGGAACCAGGTCATTACGTGAGGAACTGTCCTGCCAAACTCCGTAAGTGCCTGTCTATCTCCTCTCCCAGGCCTTTCACTCAGCTTAACAACTCTTCTCATCTAAATATCTCTGTTCTATTACAGTTCCCAGGAAGAGTTATTCAGGTTCCAGCTATCATTGATTCAGGAGCCTGTAGTTGCTTTATTGACCAAACCTTTGCTGCCAAGCATCAGATCCCTCTGCAACCCAAGACTCGGAAGCTTTCTGTTCACCTTGCGGACGGATCCGCTATTAAATCCGGACTAGTCTCACAGGAGACCATACCAGTACCTGTCATCATTGCTTCCTGCCATAAAGAACTCTTATGTCTTGATGTCATCGCCTCACCCTTGTTTCCTATCATCTTGGGGATGCCGTGGCTGCAGGCTCATAACCCACACATCAATTGGATTACACAAGAGATCCAGTTCAACTCTTCCTATTGCTGCCAGCACTGCTTATCAGATTCCCCTGGTTCACCTTTGTTATGTATGGACTCAGACTCCGAAGTTTATAAATCTGTTCCTACTGCCTACCTGGACTTTCTGGATGTCTTTAGCAAAAAGGGGGCAGAAACTCTTCCCCCTCACCGGTCTTATGACTGTCCAATCGAGTTACTCCCCGGGGCTGAGGTAACTTTCGGTAGGATTTTTCCCTTATCTGAACCAGAACTCTTGGCCCTAAAGGACTATATTGATGAAAGCTTGAAAAAGGGGTTCATCCGCCCTTCCACCTCTCCGGCATTTTCTTTGTTGAGAAGAAGGATCATTCCCTTCGACCTTGTGTTGACTACCGTGAACTTAACAAAGTCACAATCAAGAACCGGTACCCCTTACCCTTGGTACCCGAACTTTTTCAAAAACTCAGATCAGCAACGATCTTTACAAAACTGGATCTTCGAGGAGCGTATAACTTGGTCCGCATACGGGCCGGGGATGAATGGAAGACGGCATTTCGTACCCGATTTGGGCACTTTGAATACCTGGTGATGCCCTTTGGTTTGTGTAATGCACCTGCTACATTTCAGCATTTTGTCAATGATATTTTTCGAGACTTTTTAGACCTTTTTGTTATTGTCTATCTGGACGACATTTTGATATTCTCTTCTTCTTTGGAGATTCACAGGGAACATGTAAGGAAGGTGCTAACTCGTCTTCGACAACATGGTCTATACGCCAAACCAGAGAAGTGTGAGTTTGAGCGGTTGAGCATCCAGTTCCTGGGACTGATAATTTCTACCGGAGGCATAGAGATGGACCCTCAGAAGGTTGCTGCGATTCTAGACTGGCCTGCTCCCACTGATAAAAAGGGAATCCAACGTTTCATTGGTTTTGCAAACTTCTATCGAAGATTCATTAGAGGATTTTCAACCATCATTTCCCCTATTACCCAATTAACCAAACAGGGCAACAGGTTCTCCTGGACTGCTGAGGCCCAGTCTGCCTTTGAAAACCTCAAACAATTATTCACGTCAGCATCCATTCTTAAGCATCCTGACCCGGTTCTACCATATGTCCTGGAGGTTGATGCCTCAGAAACGGCAGTAGGGGCAGTACTCTCCCAGCGCCAAGGAACCAAGGGCCTTCTGCATCCAGTTGCGTTTTTTTCCCGTAAACTCTCTCCAGCCGAGAGGAATTACGATGTAGGGGATCGTGAACTCCTAGCGATTAAGGCAGCACTGGAGGAGTGGAGATATCTTCTGGAAGGGGCAGCTCATCCTATTCCTATTTTTACAGATCATAAGAACCTGGAATACTTAAGGACAACAAAACGCCTGAGGCCACGTCAAGCTAGGTGGGCATTGTTCTTTGCGAGATTCTGCTTTCACATAACCTACAGACCTGGGTCAAAAAATACTAAAGCAGATGCCCTATCCCGAATGTTCGCAGAATCTGAAGAAGCTGATCTCCCGGACACCATTCTATCTCCCGGAAACTTCCTCCTGTTGCAGGAAGACTTAATTTCTCGAATCAAGCAGGCTTCTGTGGGAATTCCCTTTCTCCCTGAGACACCTTTACAAACCAGGGATGGTCTATTATGGCACCAGGACAAGATCTTTGTACCGGAAGGTGTACGCATTTCTGTTCTGAACCTGTGCCACGACCATGCTTTGGCAGGACATTTTGGGGCCAGCAAAACAGCCGAATTAGTACTCCGTACATTTTGGTGGCCCCATTTACAGGAAGACTTTAGGAAATATGTGGGGGCATGCACCACATGTATCCGGAACAAAAGCAGCAGGACGAAAGCATGGGGTTTGCTCAAACCACTGCCCATCCCAGACAGACCTTGGAAAATGGTGTCAATGGACTTTATAGTGGAACTTCCCCCTTCTGAGGGGTGTACAGCCATTTTTGTAGTCGTCGACCGGCTCTCTAAAATGGCACACTTCTTACCCATGAAAGGCACCCCTTCTGCGTTGGAAACAGCACAAGTGTTCATTAAAGAAATTGTGAGGCTTCATGGAGTCCCGAATAATATTGTATCTGATCGAGGGGTACAATTCACCTCAAGATTCTGGAAAGCTCTAGCTGAGGCCCTGAAGATTGAGTTATCCTTTTCCTCAGCCTACCATCCTCAAACAAATGGACAGACGGAAAGGACGAACCAGACTCTGGAACAATACTTACGGTGCTTTTCCTCCTTCTCTCAAGATGACTGGGTAAAACTGCTGCCATTAGCCGAGTTTGCATACAACAATACTAAACACTCAGCTACCCAGCAAGCTCCTTTTTTTGCTAACTATGGTTTTCATCCATCTTTTCTTCCCAATTCTATCCCTGAATGTCCCGTTCCAGCTGTGATGGAAACAGTAACCTTCCTCAAGGCTAACAATAAATTGTTACAGGAAGCAATTACCAAGGCACAGGAATACAGTAAAAGAAACTTTGACAAGAAAAGACGTGGGGAGTTAATCCTGGAACCTGGCGATCAGGTATGGTTATCCATGGTTAACCTGAAATTAGCCTGTCCTTCAAGGAAATTGGGACCTAGATTTGTAGGACCATTCCCAGTAAAAAGGAGAATTAACAACGTAGCCTATGAATTGGAACTACCAGCTTCCTTTAAAATCCACCCGGTTTTTCATGTCACCCTGCTAAATCCTAGTTACATAGTTACATAGTTGGTGAGGTTGAATAAAGACAAAAGTCCATCCAGTTCAACCTGTGTAGGTGTGTGTGGCTGTAATCATCTTGCATACCCCTGAATGTTCTGATCCTTGAGATGTACGTCTAAGAGTCTTTTGAAAGCCACCATACTACCCGCAGAAACCACCTCATGTGGTAGAGAATTCCACAATCTTGTAGCCCTAACAGTAAAGAACCCCCCACGTTGCCTGAGGTTAAAACGCTTCTCCTCTAATCGCATTGTATGCCCCCGAGTTCTCATGCAATCCCTTCGACTGAACAGATTTTTTTCTAAGCCTAGATCCCCATTTAGATATTTAAAAATTGCTATCATGTCCCCCCTCAGGCGTCTCTTCTCCAGGGAGAATAAATCAAGCGATTGCAGACGCTCCTCATAATCAAGGTCCTCCAATCCCCTAATTAGTTTAGTTGCCCTTCTCTGGACTCTCTCCAGCTCCAACACATCCCTTCTGAGGACTGGTGACCAGAACCTGATCCTTTTCCTGAGCGAAATACAGGTCCCCCCGAGCCAGTAATTGTGGACGGTGAAGAGGAATTTGAGGTCGAAGCAATTATGGGTTGCAGGAAAAGGAGGAATCAGGTACAGTACCTGATTAAATGGAAGGGGTATGGTCCTGAAGACAATTCCTGGGAACCTGAAGAAAACATCCATGCCAAAAGACTCATACAGGCTTTCAACCGGGCCCACCCAGCAAGAATGGCCCAGTTGGGCATCCGGAGGCTGCCCATTGGGGGGGGGGGCCATGTCAGGAAAGCTCTGGCAGAGGATTAGTTAAACCCACAGGCTAATCCTGGCTCCACCCTTCTCATCAAGGAACAGCACTATTTAAGCTGGATCAGCACACAGGTTCAGTGCTGTCTCGTCTTCAGCTTCCCCTGTTTGTTCCTGCATCTGCTACCTGTCTCCTGTGAAATACCAACCCGGCTTGCTTTTGACCACCCCTGCCTTCTGCCTGCATCGACCTCAGCTTGACCTTGACCATCCTTCTGCTCCAACGATTTAATCTGATCTGCTCTTCCTGTGTATGACCCGGCTTGTTTAACTCTGCTTACTTTCAGTTCCTGGAAGCTCCCAGTCACACCCACTGCCTTCTCTCCACTGGAGTTCTGTGGCCACCTGACATCCTACTCTGCTATTAACCAGCACCAGCACGCCATCAGGCACTCGTGCGACTCTGTACTCCTGCGCCTCCTGTTTACACTACCAGGGGCCCCGAGTCAGAGGTGTAAGAGAGGCCTTCCTCAGCATATTCAGGCTCCACCCGCCAGGTACGTGATACCCCCCTTACCTTACACAGCAGATAGAGGATGCAGCATGTCCGAGCATAAGGCAGGAAGTGTCCAACTTTCCATTTAACAGGCAGATTGGTTGCTAGGACCGCCCCTAGCAACAACAAATCACAGGCTTTTTAACTTAGACAGCGGTGGAGGTAGGGGCGGGGGAGCCTGGATGGGAGTTCTGTCAGCTTAGGCAGTCTGTGTGGCAGCATAGCTGAAGTGCTCTCACTCCCCCACCGCATATTCTCCAGTTCGGCTCCAGCATCCGCCGTATAAGATGATACCCGGCGTATAAGACGACCCCCTGGGTTAAAAAGTCGTCTTAAATGCCGGAAAATACGGTAGGTACATTTTGTAAAGCTCCACTGTAGTCAGTGGAACTAGGATTATTTGGTGTTATTTACAGTTCAGCTTGCAGGCACTAAAGGCTGAGCCTTTGTCACCTTCCCCTGACTTCTGGAAGCTTCCAGAAAGTTCCAGAACTTAGTGGGTGGAGGGATGGAGATAGAAGCTTGAATATGTATGGAAGCTCTACCAATCCCTGGGTAAGGATGGCCCAGAGGGTGGAGAGTTGGCCCATAAATGCTCAGGAGCCTGGCCATGTGAAGGGAGAATCCAGGATCCAGAGGCCTGGAGGGGACCCCTGTGCTGGGGGGGGGGGGGCTCTGCCTTTAGGCAGAAGGTGTGTGGTTGCAGTGGACAGAGAAGAGTAGAGAGGGACCTTTACCCCCTTCAGTCAAAAAATATGTTAAATGCACATATCATCTTCTGTAAAGATTTTTGTTAAAGTAAATGATCTGGGGACAGATGCACAAGAAGCATATTGGCAATTGACAATTCTGCCTATTGTCTGAATGCAACTGAATCCATCACAATGAAACATGGTATGTTTTCTTTGATGAATGACATCTTGTACAAAAATCCACATGAAAAAAAAAAATATTGGAAATGTAAGTTCAAGAACAAATCTTGACAGTTTGGTATATTTTTTTTACATAAATACAAAAAACAGGCATGTAAGCGCATTGTGCATAAAACTTCAATGGTCCATCTACTGCGTTAATCTATGTTTGAGAAAATTTGCTGTTATAAATAATGAGGAATCTTTGCAGTGTACAATAAACAAAATCAAAGGAGGCAAAGCTAACGTTTGCAAAAGAAACTTATCTTCAATCACAAATCCAGAACTCTTTGAGACTAAATACAGATTCTCTCCGCTTGTTCTTCTAACAAAAGACTCCTGAGCTCAGCACACGCAGGCTTATTCCACCCTTTTTCGCCTCATCTGGCAGCCGCTTTCCGGTCCAGCACACACTAACATTTAATGAGTCAAACTTCCCATTTTCAGACTAATCAGTCGACTGCACTAATTGCAAATGCAAATATGCAAATTTATATTAATTAATTACTCTGCTAATTAGTTCTGCTTTTTTTTTTTAAGGGGGTGCGTGTGTGGAGGTAATAAATCACTTTGCAGAGAAAAGGAAACATGTTTCATTCCCATCTCACTCCCTATAAAAATTTAATGCTGCCATTGGAGTAAAAAAAAAAAAATGTATATTAGAGTATGTAAAAAATATATGTGTACATATAGCCTAATTGCTGCTGTTCCTGATGCATCCCCTTTAGTAAGGTGCAATTGTGAGTCTACTTTCACATCTTTGGCAAATGCCATCACTAAGTTGGCTGTTAGCAGTTTAATTATCACATTATGAGCTTCTGCAAAGCAACTTTCCTGTGCTTCAGGCTGTGACTTCGAGCACAGCAGTTCACACATATTGCAAAAAAGGAGAAAAAATAAAACCTTAGGAAGAAGAAACAAAATTTCAGTTTTGTAAAATCAGGACAAACGAAATGCAATTCGGAATGGTCCACAGATTCTAAATCTCTATTTGGCAGGGAGCAAAGTGGTACATTTTAGTTAAAATAAAATAAGCTGCCTTACGGCCTACAGTATATGGCATTCAGCCAAAACTCTCGCTGATCATGCACTTTCCTGTGACCCTCTTATAGACAATGTCTGGACCACACAGGGACCTGAATTACAATAGAAAGCGATTTTGTTGAGATGAGTTTCTGCAAGCAGAATGTGTAAACCAGCCAGTCAGGAACACATTCAAATGAATAGATTCTGTAGGTAGACAACCTTTGGCACCCAGAAAAACACCCTCTTCCAGGACAAACTCTTTTACAGAGAAAATTTTAATGTTGTATTGGTTCAAACTTGTTTTAGAATGTTGTGACAATGCATCTAACCTTTTATACAATGACAGATTACTGAAAAAATTGTGGTTGATAACTACAAGAAAATCCTCTTTTTGCCCGTGTCACTTAAAAGTGCACATCTACTGTGTCTAATGGTAAATCTGGTCCTGCAGGTACATGAATATTAAAAGAGGAGCAACCTTCCCTAACAGTAGTTATTTAATTGCATTTTTACCCTCCTTTCCCCTGCACAGAACGATAGTCATTGTACAGTGGGTATAGAAAAGAATAACCCCCCCTTTATAATAATAATTTTGTTTCTTTGCAACCTGAAATAAAGATAGACACAGTTTTTGTTTTATACAGTTGTATGTACTCAATGCAATGTATAACATCCAAATGAAAAATATAACGCCAACATGTCTGAAAAAAATAAAAAAAATTCAAAAACAGAATCACTAAGTTGAAAAAAGGATCACCCCCCTCCTAAAAATGACTTGCAAGCTCAATCTGGTGTAGCTAATCAATGGCACACAAAGCCATTTGACTTTCAACTGGGATCAGCTGTGATCATTTTTAATAGCTTTGCATGAAAAGAGCTTTCCTGGAGCATTTCAGTCCCTGATAGTGCAACTGAAGCAAACAATCATGGGTGACAAGGCACTGTCAAAAGATCTCGGGGATAAAGTTGTGGACAAGCACAAGTCAGGAGATGGTTACACAAACATTTCAAAGGCTTTATCAATGCCTAGAAGCACAGTGAAGTCTTAGGTGGAAGGTATTAGGTACAACACAGACCATCCCTGGATTAGGACATCACACAACAGGACTTAAACCCTATTGAAAATCTGTGGAATTACTTGAAGGCTACAATCCACCAACAGTCACCATCAAATTTTACTGAACTTGAGGCAGTTCTGTAAAGAAGAGTGGCAAATATTGCAAAGTCTACATGGGCAAAGTTAGAAGAGACATATCTCAACAGACTAAAGACTGTAATTAAAGCAAAAGGTGGTTCAACAAAATACTGACACAATGGGATAGATCTTTTTCCAACTCAGTGATTATGTTTTGGATTTTTTTTCTGACATTGGTGTGATATCTTTCACTTGGATGTTACAAGTTGCACTAAGTAAATACAGCTAGTTAAAATATAAACTGTGTCTGTCTTCATTTCAGGCTGCAAAGCAACACAGTGTGATTTTTAAAGGGGGATGCTTCTTTTCTATATCCACTGTATATACTTACCAAAAACATTGCAGTGTGGAGAATATCACTGTGCTGCCAGCCTGATGCCACAAAGCCTCTAGCTGAAATCTTCAGAAATCCGCTAATCTACAGTGGCGCATGTATGCTGCGGCCTCCATTTATTTCAGTGGGAAGCCTATCCATCAGCCTATCAGGCTGCGAATGCACATTCCATTGAAATGAAAGAAGGCAGTAGCCTCCATACAGCTGGGAGGATTTCTCAAAATTTTAGCTCGAGGCTGTGTGGTGCAAGGCCAATTGTACATTTAAGATCTCCAGTCTGTGGTGTGGCAGATAATTATATGCTATGACGAGTGTGCTAAAAAGAGAACCAACTTCCAAAATCACTCCACCTTTACATAGACACTGAGTACATAACCTTTAGAAGCCCATTTCAAACTTATAAAAATGGCTTTGGGATATTCTGTTTGGAAGCTTTGATTTGGGAAATCCGTAAATTAATGACCTAGGTGCCCAAAGTCCAATTCTCTGGGTGTCACCATAAAACTATCTGCTACCAACAAAAGAAAGAAATTTGTGAGAAGTGACACCTATTTGGGGCTACCCAATCCTTTATTGAAAACTTGTATAAAACACAAGATTCAAAACAAAAATATAACCAGCACTGAATTCTACAATTCGCCTCCCTTTTCTCCCAATCTGCCCCTGTCCCCTAGAGATCCCTTCCAACACAGACTAAAAATCACCCCTGTGTGGGTGAAATTGCATATCCCACCTCCTCTAAAAACTTCCCATAAGTGTCTGGCTGATGTAGTAACTGTAAATATTTCCTGGTAAAGATCGCCTGTTGGTGTCAAGGCTGTAGGCAACTTAGTCACCACATGGACAATTGATGACAGATGTGGACCTTCATCAAAGACAATGTCCTCCCGTGTATCAGAAACTAATTATAGCTTGTGTCTGGAATGACAAATATGCACAGTTTACTTCCATCTCTGTATGGTACAATCAGCTTCTAACTTCAGCTTGTTCAATTAAGCTTTGACAAAAATACCTGGAAGCTGATTGGTTTCTGTGCAGGGCTGCACCTAATTTAGCATTTTCCAGTTTTAGTGAAATAATCCCAGTTTACACTTAATGTTTAATAAAATGCCTCCCTTAAGTTAGTACCCATGGATATCAAACCCCAGTGGCAGTAATTAAAAAAGTCCAATAACTTCCAGATGTACATGGAGTGTCTTTGATATGGGTAGTGTTCCTCAACGTGTTTCAAGGGAAAGGCCCGCTTCTTCAGGAGGTGAAGGGAGCTAAACAACTGTTATTTATGAAAAATAATATAATTAGTATAACAAGCCATTGAAAATAGCCTATGCATTAGATAGAAACTACCAGAAATAGCATAAAAGAACAGAATAGGTGTATAAATGCTGATTACACTCACCTCTTTATAAGGTAAGCCCAAAAGGGGGAGTGGAATCCTCACATCATTCACATAGAAAAGAGGTCCAGCCCTCAACAATCACAAGCAGATCTAACAACAACAATTAGAACAGCCTCAATCAGTTCAATGTTGCAGTAAAAGAGCGTCCACACTTGAGCAAAAAAGGTTACCACCAACCTCATTACAGTGTCTGCCTCTCAAACACCCGGTGTCTCTACAAGAGACATCAAAATCTGCTAGTACATTTAACACTACCATCTCCCAGACTGACAATGCTACTCTCCAAAGGTGTCTCTGTTGGCCCACAATCCAGATTGTAGGCACTCTACTACAGAAGGTGTGTTACCGGTCAGATCACAGGGGAAAATGGCCTAAAAACAAGAACATTTTTGTAGCCATCACATCTAAGGATTGGTAAGCTGCAATATATTACTTTTTTGTTTTATGGTTAATTCTTTTTAATTTTGCGTTCACACAATTCACATTGCCCAACCTCATTTACCAATCTTAGTGAAAATTCACTTTGTAAAGTAAACATGCTCCACGCTCTTAGTAAAACATCCTTTATTTGTTGCAGTAAACATTTTCAAAGGAATTTAGTTAATCTTTGCATTCTTTTGGGTTTTGCACATTACAAAGAAACAGGTCAGGTTTTCAGCCTTGCTCCCATAATGTCAGCTGCTGGGATGCCTCTTCCTCCTCATCTTTTCCATCTTCAAATGAGACCATGTTACCTCTGGGCACCATGACCACTATCAACTATGAAAAGAGTCTGGATGTCCCAGGACCTACATGAATGGTTAAGTATCACTTTATTTGAGAATTATGTCACTTGGAACTTTCATTGATTAAGCTGGTGGCTTCCTTTCCTTTGAGGATTTAATTGCCAATAGGGGATGATTCAGGATGCCATGCTATAGGCTATACATAAGAATAAATGTGATAACATGGGCACCTTTCCCTGGGAGTCTTCCAGTGATCCATCAGGCTGATGGCTCCCTCTTTAGGCAACTACAGGTTATGCTTCACACAGATTGAAGAACTTTTCTATAAGGATTCACTTGCCAAAAGGGGATGCCTTAAGGTGGCATGCTATGAGCTACACACAAGGATACATGTGATGACATGAACACCTTTTCCTGGGAATTTTTGCAGTGATCTCAGATATTTTCTACACTGTTCATATGTAGGTTTGTTCCACAATATATCCAACTATAAGAATTCACCATGGACTCTAAATGGTCATCTAGCCTTATAAAATGGTCTATGTTTGGATTTTAATATGGAGGATAGGTCTTTTTCATGTTATATAGTCGTATAGTTCACAGACTTTGCCCCCTACTGGGGTATATACCTGTTAGGATTCCATCTATGCAACTTTGCTGTTTTATTTATTTTTTTTGGGGGGTGATACCTAATACATAAGCAATTTTTCATGCAGCTGCTATGGTTGGGTTTTTTAATAATTGGCCAATTATGGTTTTACAAACTAGACAGAAGGTTTTTGTAAGTTCTAGGTTTTTAAATAAAGCATTACTTTTATCCTAATCCTTACATGTGTCAAGTGATTTGCTGGGTCTCTCACGTATTTAAGGATACATTATAGATGTTGTTATATTGAGGTTGAGCTCTGGCTTGGATTTTACTATTTCTTTTTTTCCATGTGCATGCATACCTGCATATACCGACAGGGCATATACCATTTTTTTTTTCTTCTTTTTTGAGGTCTTGAGGCTTGAGGACACGTTTTATCTAAGTCTAAAGTTTTTATATGCCATTTCTATTATAAAGGTAACATTTCCACCTTTCATGTGATTGCTGTGTTTCTATAGGGCTCTTAGCAAGAAAAAAAATATTCACATATTTTATTGACCTTGTATTTCCTTATATTGAACAGGAATTAATGGAAAACAATTTGATTTTGGAATTGTCTGAATTTCCATATAAATAACTTTTGAAATGCAATCTGATGTTTTTTTTTTTTAATAGATGTTTTAAACAATCAAGGTCATTATTTGTAACATTTTAAGACATCTTACTGGTATAATGTCCTTGGTGATAACTAGAGATGGGCGAATGGTTCACCCCGGGCATGAGTTCGGGCTGCACATTGGCTGTTCGTCCGTTCTATGAACACCCAAATTATCTGGCTGTTTGACAGTTTGTTCGGTCCGCCGAATATCCACAATGCACTGCGCCACGGCACAGTACATTGGAATCTCTGATTGGCTGAAGCAATGAAAGCTTTGCCCAATCAAGGCACAGAGAACTGTCAGAGCCATGATTGGAGAAAGTAATGAGGATTCTATCCATTCATGACTCATTGCTCTTAGTCCTGCCCCACACTATAAAAATATTCTTTCAATAGTTGCCATTTGTAGTGTGATATTGGCGTGGAGATAGATAGAACAGGGCTGTGTTTAGTGCTACTAGAGAGTTAGGGTGCTATAGTGTGCTGATCTGAATCTATTGTCAGTGTAGAATATCAGTTCAATGTGAATCAAGTGACAGTTCAGTCAGTGTGAGTGTAGAGACCATTAATTTTTACTTTAGTGGGAATCTAGTGATAGTTCAGTCAGTGTTAGTGTATTAAACATTCATTTTTACTTTAGTGTCCCTTTAGTGGGAATCTAGTGATGGTTCAGTCAGTGTGAGTGTAGTAAACATTCATTTTTACTTTACTGTCACTTTAGTGGGAATCTAGTGATGGTTCAGTCAGTGTGAGTGTAGTAAACATTCATTTTTACTTTAGTGTCACTTTGCGAGGCCACAAAACACACAGGAGGAGGAGGAGGAGGAGAAGGAGGATTGTGGCAGCATAGATGTAGAGAATAACATACAGCAGACTTCAAGGGATGGTTTTCATTCCCCAGAAACCCCTGGGGTTGTACGTGGCTGGGGAGAGGTTGCTCCTGACAATGTCATCCATAGTGACCCAGAGGACTCAGAATCTCATGCCTCCTTAAACTTATGCTGCATGGGCTCCCTGATGCTGCAAAGCCTGTGAAAGGCCCTGAGGATTCATGGTATCAAGGAGAGGGATCATTACTGGTTGGCAACCCTTCTTGATCCACATTACAAGGGTAAACATCTTGAGGACGAAAAATCTTGAAGAAAAATTTGTGTAACACCTTTTTTGACACTGGAAGGTACCATTTGCTAGACAACGTGTTTCTGAGGCTTTGTTCGGTCAAAGGAGGAGGGGTGGAGAAGGCGGCTGGCTCACTGATGCCTTTAAACAATTTTTTAGTCATCAGCACCCAGGGCTGATAGGTTTAAGTAACCATCGGCAGCGTCTGCAGCATATGGTTCAGAATTATCTAGGGGCAAGAGCAGACTTGGAGACCTTTCCAACTGAGTATCGTCTGGGTTGCTGGGTCTTGAAGATGGACCACTGACCAGAACTTGCTCAATATGCAATCAAGCTACTGGCCTGTTCTGCTTCCATGTGCTTTCCGAATGGACATTCAGTGCTGCTGGAGGTTTTGTGACGGATTAAAGAGTGCATCTGTCCACAGACTCTGCTGACCGGCTGACTTTTTAAAAAAATAATCAGTCCTGGATCAACAGCAGCTATCAAGCCCCTGATGCTGATGTAACTGATTGAAATTGCTAGGGATCTGGGATCCCTGGAAGATTGCCTATCCTATTCCTAAATCTTGATTATTCTAGCTTCCATCAATGTTTTTTGTTTACGGCACCACCAACACCCAAGGTCCAACTTTTCTGCACCCGTATGACAGGTGCATGTCATTTCAATGTTTGTTTCTTATTTTTAACAGCAGGGCCTGTTCCTGCACCCAGCAAGAGTAACTGTGATGGGTTACAGTGTTCAGGTACCACCAATAACCAAGGCCCAATTCTTCTGCCCCTGTATGACAAGTAAATGCTATTTGAATTTTGTATCTAATTTTTAACAGAAGGGACCATTCCTGCACCCAGCAAGAGTAACTGTGAGGGGTTACAGTGTTCAGGCACCACTAGGGATGGGTGAACAGTTTGGGTTGAGCATAAGTTTGGCCTAAACATCCCTCATTCAGGTTTTTGCCTAACAGCTGAACTTTCTCAGCACAGTCAATAGGTTGTTAAGGCTTCCCTGCTGAGAGCGGAATTAAAAAAATATCTGTAAAAAGAAAATGCAAATTGAAAAAAATGGGGTAAAAACAGCTTGGGGGACCCTTTTATTTAAATTTTGGCGTGGGGTTCCCCTTAAAATCCATAACACACAGAGGGGGAGGAAACCTTTGCCATTTTTTTTTTCATTTTTTTCTATCGGTATTGCCGGGAGCTGACAATACATTACAGCTGCGAGCAAGTTTGAATTACATTTTTTTCCTTTAGAAATGTCAGTATTGCTTCAACAGGCTACCTATATCATACAGATGCTCCACTTTACAGGCACATTAAGGGGACCCCCCAGGCACGGTATTTAAACAAACTTTTCCTTTTTTTTTTTTTCATTTTAAGCATCATTAAAATTACTGCTCCTTTAAAAACCTTCTTTTAAAAACATTTTTTTTTTGCATTGATGCATGTCCCTCGGGGTAGTACCTGGGTCCCTATACACTTTTTATGGCAATAACTTTCTTATAAAGGCTTTCAAATGAGGACTTTTGATTTTTCATGTTTGTGTCATAGACTTTAATAGGGTTCGAATGTTCACTAGAACTTTTCCTCTGTTCGAGATGTTCTGGTGCAAATTAAACAGGGGTGCTCGTCCCATCACTAATCTTGTTTTAAGTGGCCATGTTTGACAAAATCACAGGTGAGGGGAATAAGACAATGGATTAAGATCTTTCAACTCCTTCTCTCTACTGAGTGCTATTTTATTTGGTAGAGTGGGTGCTCTCCTGTAGGTAACTCTTGGCCTATTACCAAAAGTAGAATTAAGATGGGGATCTTGCTTTAGGATGTTCCAATGTTTATTTAAGATGTTTTCCATTTTCCTATATTGGTCATGATACCTGGCAATAAATCAGGTGGATTGTCAGCAGGCTTCTCGGCTTTCGGTGGTTTACTAGGAAGAAAGGTGGTGTAGGCATGATCTACCAGTGTTTGTGGATATCCTTTTTCTGTGAACTTCTGCCTAGGATGAGTATTCTGAGTAATGTAATCTCTGGTGCAGATTTGTCTGAGTCAACAGAACACTTTAGGTATATTTTTGATTCAATCATTATTATTCAAGATTGGTAACAATAGAAATATTTACACAACAATTTCCAAACAGTACAGCATCTTCATAGTCATTACAGTCAACATTGTTACATATGTAGATAAGGCATAACAATCCATGGCAAACCGTACCAGAGAAACTAGGTGATAAACTTAGTGGCGTTCAGGGCGGTCCCATCTCCCCGGGCACCCCCAATGGGAGCATACTGTGCCCCCAGAGATGGGCACCTCCCCCCCCACTCTAATATCAGAAATATTTCTGTGCAATAAAAAGGGGATACCCTTGTGTCTTAATCAGGCAGAAGCAGCAACTTTAAAAAATGTGGTGTGATTACTAGGGATGATCGAACTGTTCGGGTCCACCATCGGTTCGGCTCGAACATTGGGTGTTCGAGGTTCGGCCGAATTTAGAACTTTTTGCCCAAAAAGTTCGGAATTCGGCAACCTGAACCGACCAAAATGCAATGCTTCAGGAAATGGGCTTTAAAAGCCCGTGCTTGGACCAGAACCATTAGCAAAAGCCAATTGAGGGGGCAGGAGAATGCTAGGAATGTGATTGGAGTGACTAGGGGGTCCCTAGACCAATCATTAGTGAATACGCCCCCCAGTATATAAGATCGCCCCCGCCAAATTCCTAGCATTCTTGTACGGGACATGGAAGAGAGTGGAATGCTGTTCTGTTCTAATGTGTTACAAAGTGTCATTTAGCTATTTTTAGTGTGAGGAAAGGGATATCTAGTGTAGTTAGAGTGCTCCTTTACACTTAAGTTAGCTTCAAAAATTTAGTTTCTGTAGGGAAAGTGTTAAGTGTAAAGGGGCCGTAGTGTAGTGTAGGGTTAACTGACAGTGACTGCTATGGAAGGGTGACAAAACCCTTCCATAGCAGGGTGACCGCTATAGAGAAATGATCATTTCTTGCTTCGGGACAGGAATATGGCTTCTCACCAGCCAAGCATTTTTCATGCTGCAGGGACTGCCACTGCCAGTGCTTTTTTGAGGACATGTTTGATGTCAGACATGACATCTGAACATGTGTATAGGGGGTATATATACACATATATGTCTGTATATATACCCCTAGACATATATAGGTGTGTTTTTGCTGGCATTTTTTGGGGGGTTTTGGAGGCAGGCAAAACATCTGAACTTGTGTATAGTGGTGTATATACACACATACATATATTTATATACACACCTAGACATATATAGGTGTGATAGTAGCAGAAATATATGCTTGCGCTAATGAAATCATTTACAGTAATATATTTCTGCTACTATCACACCTATATATGGCTAGGTGTCTATATACATATAATTATGTGTGTATATATACCACTATACACAAGTTCAGATGTTTTGCCTGCCTCAAAAGAACCCCAAAAAATGCCAAAAAAAACGCTAGCGTCAAAAAAAAAAATGCCCAGGTGTGTTTTTGCTGGCATTTTTTGGGGGTTTTTGGAGGCAGGCAAAACATCAGAACTTGTGCACAGTACCACTATACACAAGTTCAGATGTTTTTCCTGACTGCAAAGAACCCAAAAAAATGCCTTCTATTAAACCGGCAAGGTGTGAAAACCAAGAAGAGAAGCCAACCCCCTGAGCTGAAAGTGTTCTAATACAAACAATCCTTTTTTTCTATGGTTCTGGACATGCTACAGAGCTGAAACTTCACGTGTACACTTTTTAGACCCCCCCAGATACTAAATCCAAAGTAAAAATCAAAAAATCTCTTTTTTTTTTTTTCTTTTAATTTTTCAATAATTGGCTTTTTTTTTATCAAAAATGACAATTTTTAAGAATTTTTTTTGTGTGATTAATAGTTAATGGGGCATGACCCAGAACCCTAGGCACTTTTTAGGGGCATTTATTGGGTGTTAGGGCTTAAAAATTGTGTTTTATGATTACTGAAGTTCGGGTCCCATTGATTTCAATGGGGTTCTGAAATCCAGGCTGAACTTTCGGGAAGTTCGGATGTTCTGGCCGAACCGAACTTTTCAAAAGTTCGATCATCCCTAGTGATTACCAATATCTTGCATCTAGTCAATCTTGTCTTATGAGAAGATATAAAATGTTGGGGAGGAGGAAGCAATAACAGAAAAAAAGGAAGGAAATAGGGAACCGCGAACCTCTAGAGGACTGTCTTCCTCAGGAATGGCTCGCAGTTAAGTAATACTTAGGATTGATTGAGCCTGGATTCTAGCTATCCAAATGTATTTGCCATATGTTTCCTATGGATTTTTGTACTTATCATACCAGTCGATCCATGAGTGCCAGTTATTAAGGAATGTAGTGTGCTTGCTGGCTACTGATGCCAGCATTTTCTCATAGGTGAAGTGAGTAGATACGATACGGATTACTTCTTCCACTTCTGGAGGGTTCGGAGATCTCCAATGTTGGAGTATGACCAGATTAGCAGATAGAAATATGTGGATGGTAAGTTGTCTAAAGGAGGGCGGTAGGCTCTCAATGCTTAGGTTAAGAAGGGCTAGTGACCGGGAAATTTGGGTTTGGGTGCATGACCATAGAAAATGAAATAAGAAAAAGTGATCAACTGCGCTAACTATACACGAATAAAGCTGCTAGCACAAAAACCAGACATAAGGTTAGCAAAATATGAGCAAAAGTAAATAAGGTGCAGCGCTAATAGTAATGACTGAGCAAACTAGTCTATATGCATAGGAATTCATCGAAGATGGTGAATATATAAATAAAAAAGTCCCATGTGAATAGTGCAAAAAATCATTCAAAAGTGGTAAATGTGTTCACAGTAGCAGTCAGACCCCAACACCATCAGAGGAGAAATGAATATGTGCTCACCGGATATTTTGAGAAAGTTATCTCTAACGAAACGTGTCAGGATGATGCCAAGGACAGCCTGATTTGCTTGCTTATTATATGATTGTACCTCTGGATGTCTGTAAGTGTATTTCCCCTTTTTTAATAAATTTGTTTTGTGGATTTACACTATGTTTGTTACCTCTGGTTTATTCCTTATGTCATCTGTTGGTTGAGTCTCCTCTGAATCCATCTTATGACTACTACTTGGAACAACCGAGGTTACTGTGGGCATTTGGAGTTATCAAGAACTTAATTATACCAGCTTATTTGACCCTTTTGCCATATGGTGGTTTGGGTCCAAAGTCTCCAGTGAGTGGATTATCATTTCTCCTCTCATGGTGTTGGGGTCTGGCTGCCACTGTGACCACATTTGCCACTTTTGGATGATTTTTTGCACTATTGACATGGGACTTTTTTATTTATATATTTACCATCTTTGGTGAATTCCTATGCATATGGACTAGTTTGCTCAGTCATTACAATTAGCGCTGCATTTTATTTACTTTTGCTCATAGAATATGAAATAGAGTGCCAATTTTTCGAGCAATCTTTCCAACACAATGGGGATATGGAAGGTTTAAATTTAGCCATTTTATATGGAGTCAGGTATCAGCGTTGCATAACTTTATGTGCTAATTCCCAAAGGGTAGTACACTTTGTGGCTGAGTATGTGTACTGGAAGGCATTTATCCATTGAGAATCTGAAAAGGTGGAATATATGTCTTTCTCCCAGGCCAACATGGGCTTAGTTTTTTCGAGTATCTCTTTGTTGTGTAAAAAATTATAGAATATAGGGATGCCCCTTGTGTGGTTTTCACTGGATGTTAGGTATTGGTTATTTTTCCAAAATATATTGTATCGTAGATTTGGGGTGTGTTTAAGAAAGGACGATATACGGACACATGTAAAAAATTCTGATGTGGGTAGGCCATACTCATCTTGCAACGATGTAAAAGATTTAATAATAGCATCATGGTACAGGTCCAATAGCCATTTTATGCCCTTTTGGGTCCAGAGATCTATTCTGAGATCAGGGATCAAACGTGTCAAGGTAAAGAGAGGTATAGGGAGCGAGACCAATGGTGCGAACCCTGTTTGGTGTGATTTTAGATACTTCCACGCCTGTAGGGTTGCTAGAGCTGAGGGGCGGGAGTTCTTTATATGTGTTGTCAAAGTATGGGTAGGCCAGGGCATACTCATAGAGTCTCCCACCCGGGAAATTGGGATAGTTCTATCTCACTCCAGAGCGAGTCAGGCTCCTCCGAAACCCATCCAATAATTTGTGCCAAAACTGCTGCTAGCTAGTAGTCAGCAAAACCGGTATCCCCCTTTCCTCCCACCTGTCTCAATTTGCTAAGCTTAGTAAAAGCACATCTAGCCCCTCTACCTTCCCACGGGAACCTAGACAGGAGTGATTGTAGGGAGGTAAAACATTTTTTCTGTATAGGAATAGGTACGGAGCGATAATTTGTGGTAAAATTTGCATTTTAAATGCAGCCAGCCTCCCCCCACCACGATAGTATATGCGTGCTTAGGAGTCATAATCCTATTTTCATTTTGTTTTCCAGTGGGATAAAATTAGCTTGTAAGAGTTGATCAGATTTAGAAGTGAGGGTTATCCCCAAGTATGAGATCCATATGTATGGAAATTGTGATTGAATGTATGCTTTTGCTCATGGAGGCACACCCAGATCAAGAATAAATTATTTAGTGTCATTAACTTTATAATATGACACCATGCCAAATTCTTTAAGAAGACATGAGGCATATTTCAAGGAAGACACCGGATTGGTGAGCATTAGGATTATGTCGTCTGCAAATAAGCTTATGACGTGCTTACGGCCTTATATGAGAAACCCCTGGATGTCCTGGTTTTGTCTAAAACTAGCAGCTAAAGGTTCCATCATCAGATTAAAGATGAGAGGGATAGCGAGCATTCCTGATGGATACCATTGGTGATCTTCAGCGGCTTGGAAAGCATTCCAGAGGTGTACACCCTAGCCGATGGGGAAGTATATAGGGCTAATATAGCTGAAAGTTTGTGACCCGAGAATCCAAACCGCTCCAGGACCTTGGTGAGATATTACCATTGTACCCTGTTGAACGCCTACTCAGCATTAGGGATGATCGATCGGTTCGGGTCGACCATCGGTTCGGCCCGAACATTGGGTGTTCGAGGTTCGGCCGAATTTAGAACTTTTTGCCCAAAAAGTTCGGAATTCGGCAACCAGAACCGACCAAAATGCAATGCTTCAGGAAATGGGCTTTAAAAGCCCATGATTGGATCAGAACCATTAGCAAAAGCCAATTGAGGGGGCAGGAGAATGCTAGGAATGTGATTGGAGTGACTAGGGGGTCCCTAGACCAATCATTAGTGAATACGCCCCCCAGTATATAAGATAGCCCCCACCATATTCCTAGCATTGTTATACTGGACATGGAAGAGAGTGGAAGCAGTTCTGTTAATTTTACTTTAAAAGTGTCATTTAGCATTTATTAGTGTGAGGAAAGGGATATCTAGTGTAGTTAGAGTGCTCCTTTACACTTAAGTTAGCTTCAAAAATTTAGTTTCTGTAGGGAAAGTGTTAAGTGTAAGGGGACCGTAGTGTAGTGTAGGGTTAACTGACAGTGACTGCTATGGAAGGGTGACAAAACCCTTCCATAGCAGGGTGACCGCTATAGAGAAATGATCATTTCTCTGAGTTGCTTTGGCACAGGCATATGGCTTCTCACCAGCAAGCATTTTTCATGCTGCAGGGGCTGCCACTGCCAGTGCTTTTTTGAGGACATGTTTGATGTCAGACATGACATCTGAACATGTGTATAGGGGGTATATATACACATATATGTCTGTATATATACCCCTAGACATATATAGGTGTGATAGTAGCAGAAATATATGCTTGCGCTAATGAAATCATTTACAGTAATATATTTCTGCTACTATCACACCTATATATGGCTAGGTGTCTATATACATATAATTATGTGTGTATATATACCACTATACACAAGTTCAGATGTTTTGCCTGCCTCAAAAGAACCCAAAAAAATGCCAAAAAAACGCTAGCGTCAAAAAAAAAAATGCCCAGGTGTGTTTTTGCTGGCATTTTTTGGGGGGTTCAAAATCAAAAAATCTCTCTTTTTTTTTTTTTCAATAATTGGCTTTTTTATCAAAAATGACAATTTTTAAAAACTTTTTTTGTGTGATTAATAGTTAATGGGGCATGACCCAGAACCCTAGGCACTTTTTAGGGGCATTTATTGGGTTTTAGGGCTTAAAAATTGTGTTTTTTGATTACCGAAGTTCGGGTCCCATTGATTTCAATGGGGTTCTGAAATCCGGGCCGAACTTTCGGGAAGTTCGGATGTTCTGGCCGAACCGAACTTTTCAAAAGTTCGATCATCCCTACTCAGCATCCAAAGCCAGGAGTAGGGAAGGTGTTCTTTTCCTGACAGCTAGGTAGATTATATCTATAAGGCGTCTGGTAGCGTCTGATATTTGCCTACCCCTGACAAAGGCCGACTGATCCCTATCGATCAATGGGGGAAAGATATCCATCAATCTTAGTGCTAAGAGCTTAGCATAAATTTTTAAATTGTTGTTCAGCAGAGAGATAGGTCTAAAGTCTGGAGGTGTATCTGGCGACTTCCCCGATTTAGGGAGCGTCACTATCACCCTAGCCGATGGGGAAGTATATAGGGCTAATATAGCTGAAAGTATGTGACCCGAGAATCAGAACCGCTCCAGGACCTTGGTGAGATACTGCCATTGTACCCTGTCAAACCTCTTCTCTGCATCCAAAGCCAGGAGCAGGGAAGGGGCGTTCTTTTCCTGCCAGCTAGGTAGATTATATCTATAAGGCGTCTGGTAGCGTCTGATGTTTGCCTACCCCTGACAAAGGCCGACTGATCCCTATCAATCAATGTGGGCAAGATATCCATCAATCTCAGTGCTAACAGCTTGCCTTGGCTGGGAAAGAAGCCAAGGCAGCAACAGCATCAAACACCCTATTGAGGTGGGGGCTCAATATCGTTCTGAAGGCCTTGTAATATTCACCTGTCAGGCCTTCAGGTCCCAGGGACTTATTGTTGGGTAGTGTATTTATTACCTGTAGTATTTCCTGTAGTGAGAATGGTGCGTTGAGCTGCTGAAATTGGGCCTGTGAGATACAGATTAAGCTTTGTCAAGACATTTTCTATATCTGTAAGGGATGGTTGGTGTGTGTTGCTATTGCTATGCAAATTATATAGAGATCTGTAGTATTCACAAAATGTGTCAGCAATTTTTTGGGGATCCAATACTTTGTGCTTTGTTTACGGGCCAAGGCCTTCCCTGCTGTATTGTCGGTGGAGTAAAGTGACATTTTCAACCGCTTCTCTGTTTGTTCATAAGTCTGTAGTAAAATGGTTTTAAGCTCATTACAGAGAACAGAGAGTTTAGTACTTGTGGAAGGGGTGAGTTTTGCCTTGTTTTGGTGTCCTAAAGTTTTAATTTCTGCTAGTAGGGTGTCAACATGCCGCTGCCTCTGCCTCCTCGACCTCGCACCTTCTTGAATAAAAATACCACATATAAATGCCTTATGTGCATTCCACAGTACAAAAGGATCGGTTGTAGAGGGGGAATTGATCTGAAAGTACTCGAGCAGGCGGTCCTCCAGGATTTTTTTGGTAGTAGCATTTTGAATAAGTTGGGAATTAGAGCGCCATATGTATGCCATGTTGTTAGGATATGCATCTCTGAGCTCAATGAGGACAGATGCATGGTCTGACCACGTTATGGTGTTGATTTTAGATTGAATAACTTTTTAAAGGAGCCACCTGTCCGCTAAGAACAGATCAATTCTAGTATATTTGCAATGGCTATGGGAGTAGAAAGAATAGTATTTTTCATTCGTACGAGTACAATGCCATATATCATAAAGTTTGTGGAAACATAAAAAATGTGCCAGGGATTGAGATCTCCTAGTGGGAGACAATATAGAGTCCATCTTTGGGTCAGGTATCACGTTAAAGTCTCCACAAAGCAGCACAGATCCTTGTTGGATATTTTTTATTTTCTTCATTAATCTATTTAAAAAGCTGATTTGGTGAAAGTTAGGTACATATATATTAACTAAGGTATATCGAGTCCCATTGATATCGCACAGCAAGATAAGAAAACGACCTGCTGTATCCGAGATTGCTGAGTGAAGCCGGAAGCTGATCGTATCCTTGACTGCAATCAGGACCCCCCTCTTTTTTGCCTGCATGCTGGAGGTAAAGTAATGCTGAAAACTCTTATGGGTGCATTTAGGAGGTGCTGTCTGATGAACGTGCGTCTCTTTCATGCACAAGATGTCACAATGGTTTGTATCCGCCTCACGCCAAAGTGATGCTCTTTTTCCCGGATGGTTAAGCCTGTGGGCATTGATAGATAGTATTTTAACTGGTATTATGGTGGATGTGGAGGGTGCTAATGTTCAAATAGAAAGCATACTTACATGCGACCCAGAGGAGAAGCCCACCTCGGTAGATAGTTCGGCGTGCACTTAAGTAGTCAAAATCCAGCAAGACATCAGAAGTAAGGAGTTGAGAATGAGAGAACTCGGTTCCTGAGTGGGGTAAAAGGAATAACTGGTTCGGAAAAAAAAACAAGGTAAAACAAAATAACCAAGAGGGGTATAAAAGGAGGGTTTCAACAACCCGAGTGCAGGACATTCCTGCTCAGTGGAAAGTGGGAGCTGTTCTTCAGAGTAGACCTTCAAGAAACGGGGCCTCGTATAGAGGCTGGTCAATCAGGCTACAAGGCAACCGGGCCGCAGGTTGTGAAGAAGTCTAAGTCGGCAACCTGATGCTATTCCGTTGGGATGCTGTCAGGACCCCTTGCACGGGGAGAGGATGATGGTTCTTCAAGGAGGATATTCCAGGTCCTCAGGAGTCGGAAGCCCTTGTTAGAAGACGCGATCACATGATTCGATCCATTTTTGGTTACTATTAATTTGGAGTCCCCATTTGTAGGTTATGTCATAGTTTCCTAAGACGTTTGTAATGGTGTTTAGATTCTGCGGAGTTGTAAAGTGCATTGCGACAATTCCGCATAGATTTGAAGAGTGGAGTGTTCTGTAGCAAGATGTTCTCCCTTGCGGGTAATCTGCATGAGACGATCTTTCACATGGTAGAAATGTATACGGAGTAGAACGTCCCTGGGGAGATGTACCGGGATAAACAAGGGTTTCGGTATGTGAAGGATCCTATCTATAGAGAGTTTTATGGGTCAGAGATCAGGCATAAGGGTGGAGAGCAAAGTGGTGACGTAGGGACGCAGGTCAGCTGGTTTCACTGATTCCGCAATTCCCCTTGTTTTCACATTATTCCTCCGCAACCTATCTTCTAGGCCTATTAGCTTCGCTTTAATTGGGTTTTGTTCCTCCTCTGCCGTATTGTGGGCATCTATTAGATTATTAATTGTAGTAGCATATCCCCACCATTTTAACTTCTATGTGATCTACTATTTCACCCACCGCAGTAAGATCTGAATTAAATTTCCTCATACAGTCCATCATGTCATTATGAATGGTGCTCCTCAGAGAAATGAGCATATCTTTTAATGTTGTATCTAGGATAGGCTGATTCAATGTGGGGAATGCATTAATAGAAGCAGGGAGCTCTCTAGTATCTTCTTGTAAATCAGAATTAGATATTACCACACAGTGCTGCAGCTCTGAGCCATTCATCCTGGGTTTGTTCTTTGCCGGGCTCCTGCACACCTGGGTTGAGGCCTGTGAGCTATCCAGGGATTAATCTGCCATCCTGGACTCTGTGCTTTTGTGGCTGGACATTATGCCTGTGCTGGAGGCCGGGAACGGTAAGGAGGTGGTGCTATCTTGTCCATGTGGCATCTGTGACTGCACAAAGTAAGCAGTCAGCTTCTTAGGTTTATGCTTATTTTCCTTCCTCCGTGACATGGAATGCGGAAGGTTAGGGCACTAGACCGCAGTGTCTGGAGGGCTATCCGATGCCTGTAGTCATTGTGTGCCACTTTGATATCCCGTCCGTCGGCTGAGCTTTCAGTCTATGCTTCCATCACAGCCGATGTCACGCCATGCCCCCCTTTAGGTATATTTTTGACCCACTATGGTTGATGGCAACTTTTGAAATGCAGAGAAGAGTTGGCTGCAGTGGGTTTAGTATACTTACGAGCAAAAATATGGTGGTCTTCATGGCCAAGTTCAAGATCTAAAAAAGCCTGAGTATCTTTGTTCCAAACTGAAGTGAAAGACCCAGATAGTTATTATTGCAGTGTGCGACAATAGTATCTATTAGGGAGGAAGGCCATCCCAGATGACAACAATGTCATCAATGTAGCTCTCGAAAAAAAAAAAATGTTGTGCAAAAGGATTGTTTTTCCAAAGAAAATGATTTTCCCAATGCCCCATTGTCAGGTTTGCGTATGAGGGCGCAAAAATGACCCCAATCACAGTGCCATGGGTTTGTAGATAGAAGTCACCCTCAAAATGAAAATAATGGTGTGTAAGGCAGAAGAATGTCACATCTAGAATGAAAGTGGCTTGTTTGGAGTTGAGCATGTAGTCCTGTAATAGAAAATATTGTGTGGCTGCCATTCCAATATTGTGGGGAATGGATGTATAGAGTGAATTTACATCAAGAGACAGCAAAACGTAGCTGTCTTCCCATGAGTAGGGGGCCAAAAGTTGTATAGAATCATATATATGATTGGAAATTCTGAGCTAGTGGCTCTAAAAAAGTATTGATGTATAATGAAAAAACACTGGTAATGCTGCTCATTGATGCCACTACAGCTACTTATGGCTAGAGAACTTAGGAGTTTCGCCCAAACTACACTTATCCACCCTATTTAACTTAGTCCTCTAGAACCATTTGTACACACAATCTCCTCACTCTATGGCCTGTTGCGGAGAAGTAAGGAGACTTTTGGTAGAAGGCCTTCCTATATAACAAGATGGGAGGAAAAGTGTGATGTCCTTACTCAGATTATGAAAGTTGAAAATGTCACATACTCAGAAATAAATTGTATATCTCCTCCTTCATACTGGGAAAAAAAAATATCTCCATGGTATTGAATGCCTTTAGAACTCACCTGCATGTATTCATCATCAGGCCGGGCCTGTTCATCATTGTCTGACCATAGCTGGAGATGTACTGACACAGTCTGCAAATGTACAACCCCTGACAACAAGTATGGAATCACCACTCTTGAAAAATGTTCATTTAATTGTGTAGAAAAAAAATCACAAACATGCCTCAAAACTGTTTCCATTTAACATTACAACTTTCTGGCTTTAAGATACGCTTAAAAAAGAAAAAAAAGAAAGAAAGAAAACTGTTGTCACTTGCAACTGTTTTTGCAGATCAAGCAGAGGAAAAAAATATGGAATCACTCAATTCTGAGACAACTTTTAATGGAATCACCATGTGCTTGCAGTTCTAAAACAAACATCTGCTTTAGGTTACATCTGCTTAATAGTCTGCAGTTAAAAAGAGTGCTTGCACACCATGGTGAGCTGTTGCACCAACCTGATTGAAAAAATTCATGGCTCCAACACAAGAGATGTCAGTTGAAACAAAGGAGAGGATTATAAAACTTCTTTAGGAAGGTAAATCATCACGAAGTGTTGCAAAAGATGTTGGTTGTTCCCAGTCAGCTGTGTTTAAAATCTGGACCAAGTACAAATCAAATGGGAAGGTTGTTAAAGGGAAGCGTACTGGACATCAAAGTGTCAAATGTCAAGATAGAAAACTTAAAGCAATATGCCTTGAAAACAGAAAATGCACAACAAAACAAATGAGGAACAAATGGTCAGAAACTGGAGTCAAAGTCTGTGACTGAACTGCAAGACATTGCCTAAAGGAAATGGGATTTACATAAGGAAAAGTCAAACGAAAGCCATCATTAAAACTTAAACAGAAAAAAACAAGGTTGCAGTGGGCTGAAGAAAAGCAATCATGGACTGTGGATGACTGGATAAAAGTGATATTCATTGATGAATCACGGATCTGCAAACAGGCAGGGTGATGATGTGGGAACTTTTGTTTGGTGCCATTCCAATGAAATGTATGAAGATGACTGCCTGAAGAAAACATGCAAATTTCCACAATCATTGATGATATGGAGTTGCAAGTCAGTTAAAGGTACAGGGGAGATGACAGTCAATAAATCTTAAATAAATCCACAAGTTTATGAGTCTGGTACTGCGGGAGGCGAGGAAGATGGAGGAGCTGTGCCATGAGAATGTCAAACTTATGATATTTCCGAATTACTCGGTGGAAACACAGTGGCTCAGCAGAACATTCCATCAAGTCAAGGCCCAACTTCACACCCGGGAATGAAGTATAGCATGTTGTTCCCAGCCTGCCTATGAGTGGTGGATGGTGAGTCTAGCTGTTACATTACTTCTTCTGAGCAGGCCTCGCAGTGGCTCGAGACTTTGCCATGAGCCCACTGACTATAACTGCATGGATGCTTCTGCTGTTCTGCTTCTTCCCCTTCATCTGCCTTTCCTAGAGGCGCCTTGCTGATCCCCCCCCCCCCTTGTGCCTGCTGACTTATCTTGCTGTCCGCTCCCTCGCATGCTTATGACCACCATATACAATTGGCATAAACGGGTTACAGCGGCTGGGGCTATACTATGCCCTGATACATTACCATACCTGCCGCTGGCCCTATTAATACACTGCTACTTTGAGTCCATTGGTCCTGCCCTAATTTCTCTTACTTGTTTATAGCGGATGCAATTTTATGCCTTTCCTTCACTCTGGAACAAGAACGGCACTCGGGATTGATGAATAGTGCCCCTCTGGAGACTCTGTCATCGTTTCAACGGCAATTTGTCTTTGCACCTTGCTTAGCCTTGAACGCATCATTGGATCCGGTCTCTAAGGGTATCCTGGCTACACTTAAAGCACCTGTCCTGCCCTGGGACCCACTCTGGCTACTGTTGGCATATGACCCCTTGAGCATCATGTGGTGGGACCAGTTGCTTTCTATTGCCTCAGAGTACCAATGATTAGGTTGCTGACGAGACATACCCAGTATGCTGGTCCGTGACATTACCTTACATCATTGACTCCTGAGTATCGCTCTGCTCTCTCCACTAGGTGGCGGGCGGAGAATGGAGTAGGTTCATTACTTGGTATATGTTTTTACTGTTCTTTTTCTATTTTATTCGTAACTAAATGTGTGCCCTTAGCAATGTCTAAGTGTTTTCCTCCTTCTATTGGATCCCTTATTGTCTCTGGCCTACAGGCAAAAAAAAGTTTGCGGACTAGCTGGATCACATTGTATGGAACTGAGCTCTCAGTGCTCTACCTAATATGCACTGCCTCCATAGGAGACTTTCCTAAGGTTTTGCTGTTTTTTGTTTTAGGTTTGGGTACGAAAACACCCTGAAGTTTTTTTATGGATGTGTAGGGCTGATTGGAGTGGGGTTTGATGTTCATTTATTTTTTGTTCAGAAATGTAAGTCGGGGTGGTTCTCGTTTTAGGATGCTGAGATTCTCTTATTTGCTGAGTAACATTTGCTTTACAAGTTTCCCTGAACCAATATTTATCCACAATCTTTTTTGATATGGCCCCTCTAAGACTCCTTTCCTGGAATGCTAGGGGGCTGAATGATAAGATCAAACGTTCTTTAGTCTTTGCATAGCTCAAAAAATATGACCACCATATTTGTATACTACAGGAGACTCACTTGGTAGGAGGTAGGATTCTAAGTCTAAAAAAGCCATGGGTGGGTCATTACTGCCACGCCACCTACTCAGGGTTTGCCCGTGGGGTTAGTATATTGTTTCATAAGTCCCGAACTTTTGAACTTTTGGATATTACAACAGACGCGGAGGGAAGATATGTATTACTTCATGCAATTGTTGACATGTTAATCCTTGACTTTCCCTGTTCTTGCCCCTTTGGCAAGGGATTCATTGGATGGGTTCCCTGCAGGAACCTCTTTGTATGCTGACGCCCCCTATTGTATCTCAGGGATGAGAGTACCTCTCTGAAGGCAGCTCTGTTGGTTATTGATAACTTTGGGCATTTTTCAGGCTTATGCATTAACTTGGGGGAATCTGTTCTTTTTCCTCTTCAACCCTTAGCTGACTCAGAGATGCGCTGTCTGAAAGCCTCTACCCTTCACCCCCATAGGACGTGTTAACCTCATTAGGGTGTCCATTCTACACAAGTTTACCTACCTCTTCAAGCAAACACCGGTACCTATACCAAATGTATTTTTTTTGGAGACTAGATAGTATGCTTATCTAATTTCTCTGGAAAGGGGCTATCCTTAGAGTGGCAAAAACTACCTTGCAATTACCTATTTCTCTTGGGGGCCTCGCTCTACCTTGTTTCATTAAATATTACTGGGCTACGGTCCTGGTCATGGTTAAATGGTGGCTGTCGGAGGAGCCGGCCAATCCCACTTCCACTTTAGAGGTGGCATTGCTTGGCTCCTACTCTGAGCTACGGAATCTGGTTCATTGGGCTCCCCCCGATCTAACCCTAATATGACCCCCTCTATGAGAAAAACTCTTCAAGTGTGGGAAATATTTTTAGACGAAGGTAGAGAAACCTAACTCTTGGTCCCCACACACCCCGCTATGGGGTAACCTACGGCTCCCTCATTTCCACTCCATCCCGGATCCTGTTCTGTGGGCTAGATATGGGATTAGGACCCTGAGTGATATAGTATCCCAAGGGTGGTTAATAACCTTTGATGACCTCAAGAGAAGGTGGGACCTACCTAACTGAATGTCATTCCGATATTTTCAAATACAACACGCTTTTAGAGCCCAATTTCCTCATCTTTTACTCTTAGAGATATCTGATGTTGAAAGCGTACTCAGATCATCATATGGCGATAAACCCCTGTCAGCCCTTTACTCTCTATTAGCTGCCCATGATACTTTCAAGGTTTCTCAGTTGTTCTTGCTCTGGTAGGCTGATACACCTGCACTAGCGGATGATGACTGGGAAGAGGGCCTTCCACAAAATCTTCCCTGATTATCTTGGCACATGATTTACCCAGCTTAAGATCTTGCACCGTGCTTACTATTGCCCTGCAGATTGGCAATAATCACCATAACAGCAACCTGTTCTAAATGTGGTTCGGATGATGCTGCTTTCTTTCACATTGCATGGTCCTGCCAACATTTGCAGGAATTCAGGAATGGAGCGGTGAATGACATCAACCTTATTGGCAAAATAAGGGTCCCGTGTGATCCTATACCCCTATTTCTAGGTTTCTGTGACACATTAGAAGCTCCCCAGTTGAAAAAAATGTTTTTTTTCTTTGCAGCCTTCTATGCTAGAAAGCCAATCCTCCTTCAATGGAACCAGCCTCAACCCCTAAATATACAGTTATGGAAGTCCTCAGTGAATGCAGCACATTCAATAAGATTTGGGCTGCATGGGTTAAGGCCAGGCAGTTGATTCTTAAATAGGGTTCGAAATCATTCGCCCCCCCCTTTTTTTCTTCGATTTTTTGCTTTTATGGTGGGGTCATTTTTTTTTTTTTAATGTATATATGGCAATAGCGGATCACCCCTCAGCTTTCCCACTGGTTATATCCCCCCTTTTACCCTTTCATCATTATACCTTTGTCCCCACCCCACCCCCCCTTCCCTTCCTTTGTCTCCTGCTCGAGATATCCCTAATGTTTATTGAATCCCGTATCTTGACTATTTTTTTTTT
The DNA here is from genome assembly GCF_965119305.1 of Pelophylax lessonae. Taxonomy (NCBI): domain Eukaryota; kingdom Metazoa; phylum Chordata; class Amphibia; order Anura; family Ranidae; genus Pelophylax; species Pelophylax lessonae. The sequence goes on along the minus strand of NC_138772.1, from coordinate 214,726,440 downwards.
TTTTTTTTTAGTTTTGTGCTATGGTTTGCTGGCCAATTTTGGGATGTTGGTTTCTACTATGCTTGCTGTCATTCTCACCAATCTGAAATAAATGTACCATTGCGGTTTTCTTTTCTTGTTTTAAATAAACTTTATGTTAAAAAGAAAAAAAATAGGGTCTTGCCTACATTCAGACATTTAGCGAATTTCTAACTGTAATTCCTCTTAAGGATAGTTTGATAAAAATGTTACTTGAAAGTATACGTGACCCGTTAGCAAGTGTACAATGTTAAACTGTCCTTGTAACAAAAAAAAACATTAAAAAAGTAAAACATTCTTGGAAATTATGCAAATTGAACCTTTTAGATTAGACTATATATTGTGATTATGACTGTCATATATATATATATATATATATATATATATATATATATATAGATTACTGAATATTTTGTAAGTCTGAATTTCAGTGAATAAAGGAAAAATAAGAAAACAATGGTCTTCATTTGCCTCTCCCCCCCCCCCCCTTATAATTTTAAGGTAACTAGGGCACAGCCCAGGAAACTTCACCCCAGCTATAGGTTATCAAAGAATTACCATTTTTATGTAACTCCAAGACACGGACCCCTTTTCAGTGAGAGCTCTTCTCTGATTTGAAGTGATTTCATAGCTTGTGTAAAACATCTATTCTTGTTTACTATTGACATGTGACTGTAAGTTACAATTTAGGGATGATCGAACGGTTCGGGTCGACCATCGGTTCGAACCGAACATTGACTGTTCGAGATTCGGCCGAATTCCGAACATTTTGCTGAAAAAAAACCGGCGTGAAAATAGCGGAGCCATTAATTCGAATACAAACAAACTTTTTTTTTCTGGTTCTGGACATGCTACAGAGCTGAAACTTCACAGGTACACTTTTTAGACCCCCCAGACAATAAATCCAAAGAAATCTCTTTTTTTTTTCAATAATTTTTTCAATATTTGGCTCTCTATCAAAAATGATAATTTTTAAGAACTTTTTTGTGTGATTAATAGTCCCTGGGGCATGACCCAGAACCCTAGGCACTTTTTAGGGACATTTGTTGGGTTTTAGGGCTTCAAAATTGTGTTTTTTGATTCCAGAAGTTCAGGTCCCATTCATTTCAATGGGGTTCTGGAATCCAAACCGAACTTTCAGGAAATTCGGGTGTTATGGTCGAACCGATCTTTTCAAAAGTTCGATCATCCCTATTACAATTGAGATTTATCAATGAAAATGGAATAACCGCAAATCTATTATAGGTTTGTGGTTGCTCTTTTTCTGACATCAACTTCAGCTAGAGTACCTTATAACAATTTGCACTAACTTCACTTTTTTCTGTACAGAGGCTGAATTGGTGTGGTTGGCTGGCCAACCGCTCTACTTCTATATCTCTATAGCAATATAACACTAATTATAGCTACTTTTTTTCTAGATGAAAATATGTGTTACTGCAGATAGGCAAAAGCTAAATCTGCTCTACCCCCTACTTGTAAACCTCCTAACTTCATAAGAAAATAGTTATGACAGTTATGACAGTAGTTGCACATTATAGATTATTCATGCTTAGCTCCTAAACTTTAGATAATGTTCTAGAATGCTATTTGATCAACTGATAAAAGTAGAACACTGGAACCCTCACCTTTGTGGAGGACAACTGCATGATCTTCCCAAAGTTCACACTGTCTAGGATTGTCTAACCTAATATCCAGTGAACAGGCCAGTTATAGAGAAAAAAAAATGTGTTTAGTTATTCCACTTAAAAGTATGCACTAGGGGACGTTAAACTACTTGAGGCAGCACACAAAACAAGTGCCAGCAACAGGGATTTTCAAGATGTTTGCATGGTTGGAAATGTTCAGCTGTTTTTACCCCACAATAAAAGGCACCTTGAGATTGTTTGCAAATACCACACTGTGTCAAATAAGTGACTACAGTGAATTCTGTTTTCCACAATTAACTGATATATAATGATATTTAAATGACCCTCGTAGCCCACTATATTTTATGCAGAATTGCATTCCTGGTACAGACTCGTACCCTAGAGCTTTATATTTTGCTGCCAATTGTCTGCATCCCATTTATGATGCCAAGGATTTCTCATTTTATTTGTCACGAAATACACAAAAGGCTTATATATTTCTACTTGTATTAACAACTTACAGGTAATAGCATGTTCAACTGAGTGCTACACTAATTATTTAACACAGAATACTGATTGTAATGTTAAAACAAATATATACATGGTAATCACAGCAAAGAAGACTGTAATTCGCATATTCCACGTAGCAGAAAAGTCCACTGAGATTTCAGTTTTGCATGGCATGCTGAAGAGGTGAATCACATGCTGATTTACTACATCTCTTGGGAGATCCAGTGGTATTTCCACTTCTGCCTAAAGGCTGCAGCCAAAACAAAGCCATATAACATGTTGTGTTCCCCTGATAGATTCTCCATACTGTGGAATTGACAAATTATTGGGGAATCCGGATGAGAGAGACAGAACTAGATTCACACTTTAAATATATCAACTAATGATAAAATAAATCTCCATTGTAGAAATGTATTTATTAAAGCAATCCAGTGGGTGATACACTTTCTTTCAGCTGGAACGTGGGGGAATGCAGTTTCTACACCTCCAGCACTAAATGTATGTAATGGAAAAGAGTGCTTGGGTATGCTTGAGGGTCTTTTGATGCTGGCTGCTGGGAGATCAATTGTTGCTAGTGGGGTCTATTGTTACTGGGGTGGATCTACTATTGCTTAGGGGCATATTGTTGCAGAGGGCTCTATTGTTGCTGACTGCAGGGGATCCATTTTACTGCCTTTCTTGTTATTACAAAAATTCCATACAAATTACTTAACGCCACAAAATTATACTTGGCTCTGTGTTCTCTAAAAGGGGCAGCATTGGGCAGTAGGTAGGGGGTGGAACCAAGGGACAGTGCTCAGAGGTGGGTAGGGGTGGAAATAATAGGTGACTCGAAAGGGGGGAAGTACCTGCACCTATTCTCTGAGGAAAAAAGGCCCTGGTTCCTACCCAAATTGTTTATTTTTTGTATAGTCAGCCATAGACCACAGAACCATCCTCATCAGTATAGCATGTAGTCTAATGGCCCTAGGAAAGATATATAGAGATGGTATCTCTCTAGGCCAATAAACCACTGCATTACCACACTACAGGACCATGAATAATGTTACCAGAGCAATAGATGGTTAAAAAAATATATATAGCAGTCTTTTGGGTGGCGTCTGACACTTGTATACATTTATAATGTGAGCATTTGCCCACTCAAGTCGGTTACCACGACAAACTGCAGTCAGGTCAAGACCCTGATGAGGACGATGAGCATGCAGATGAGCTTCCCTGAGACAGTTTCTGACAGTTTTGTGCAGAAGTTCTTTGGTTATGCAAACCGATTGTTGCAGCAGCTGGTCTGGTCTGAGACAATCTTGGAGGTGAAAATTCTTCATGTGGAGGTGCTGGGCTGTTGTGGTTACACGTGGTCTGCGGTTGTGATGCCGGTTGGATGTACTGCCAAATTCTCTGAAACGTCTTTGAAAATGGCTTATGGTAGAGAAAGAAACATTCAATTCACAAGCAACAGCTCTGGTGGAGATTCCTGCAGTCAGGATGCCATTTGCACGATCCCTCAAAACTTGTGACATTTGTGGCATTGTGCTGTGTAATAAAACTGCACATTTTAGAGTGGCCTTTTATTGTGGCCAGCCTAAGGCACACCTGTGCAATAATCATACTGTCTACTCAGTATCTTGAGTTGCCATACCTGTGAGGTGGATGGATTATCTTGGCAAAAGAGAAGCGCTCACTAACACAGATTTAAACAGATTTGTGAATATTTGAGAGAAATAGGCCTTTTGTGTACATAGAAAAAGTCTTAGATCTTTGAGTTCAGCTCATGAAAAATTAGGGCAAAAGCAAAAGTGTTACATTTATAATTTTATTCAGTGTATGAATAAAATTATCAACAGAGTAAAAACACCAGAAATTTACTGTACGTTTCAGCACTGGACGTGCTAACAGTACTCTTGTGGAGATAAATCAAAGTAAGAGATTTAACTAACGCAGAACCACCTACAGATATGCTGTGCATATGTTGCAGCACATATGTTAACACATATGTGTAAGTGTGAATGGGCCCTTATTATTTCCCGGTAAAACCATTCTAAGCTGCAGCATACGTAAACCAGCCACATAGGAAAAGATGGGATTTCTAAAAAAAAAAAAAAATAATACTTGTATGTGTATTAACTACTTGCTACGCACCCACACAATTTTAAACAAAGAATGTAGCAGAATATACACTATATTGTCAAAAGTATTGGGACACCTGCCTTTACATGTGCATGAATTTTAATGGCATCCTAGTCTTAGTCCGTAAGGTTCAATATTGAGTTAGCCCACCCTTTGCAGCTATAACAGCTTCAACTCTTCTGGGCAGGCTGTCCACAAGGTTTAGGAGTGTGTCTATGGGAATGTTTGATCATTCTATCAGAAGCGCATTTGTGAGGTCAGGCATTGATGTTGGACGAGAAGTCCTGGCCCGCAGTCTCTGCTCTAATTCGTCCCAAAGGTGTTCTATCGGGTTGAGGCCAGGACTCTGTGCAGGCCAGTCAAGTTCCTCCACCCCAAACTCTTTCATGCATGTCTTTACCTTGCTTCGTGCACTGGTCCAAATCATTTGGTGGAGGGGGGATTATGGTGTGGGGTTGTATCTCAGGGGTTGGGCTTGGCCCTTAGTTCTAGTGAAGGGGACTCTTAAGCCATCCGCATACCAACATTATGGACATTTTTATGCTCCCAACTTTGTGGGAACAGTTTGGGGATGGCCCCTTCATGTTCCAACATGACTGCACACTAGTACATTTATATATTTACCTTTACACCATATACATTTATTTTTCCACCACCACCCAAAAAAAATATATATAATTTAAGACTTCTGTATTATTTGTGTCACCAATCTATAAAATCACAGTATCACCAAAGAGGAATTTTAACGTTCCTCCATATTCAAGTAAAAGTCTCATCGCATGGGTCTTTCTGCATTCCCAAGTAAAATTTAGCACCTTCTAACTTACTTTTAGTAAACTGTTAATAACTGTTCTTAAAGCCTAAGCTTAGTCAAAAATAATAAAAATCAGCACAAGGGACATTACTCACAGTCAATGTGATGTGTCCCTTGTGTTGTATGCTGGTGCTTTAGTAAAATTGTCAGTACAAATCGTACTGATGTGCGGCTTTGAAATTGCACTGCACCGGTGTGAACCTGGGCTAAGTTGAAATCTCACATCCTCCAATGCCCTCCCTCCATCTATAAATAGAGGAGGCTGATCTTTAATTCTATAACTCTTCCTCTAGTCACTCATCGTTTTTCATAGAAGCTGTAGTACAGATCACGTCAGTGAATGTGGGAGGGGACATCGGAGGACAGAAGGCACAAGGGCACATTTTTTCTTTTCTTTTTTTTACAAAACTTGGGATTTAAACCCTAAAAGATTATGCTATGAATATCTCATTGCATTATTTCTAGGGCATCTTAATGCATGGAATAAGCAGCAGGCCACAGAACAAAAGAAGGAAATAGCAAAAGAACTGTGCTATGTATGCACGGTTTTTCCCACCATGTATCAAAAGGTAAACCTTGGTAGACAGTAAACTTATAACCCTAATATAATAATAGTCACATAGAGCATTTATACATATTTTGTGGAACACTTTGGGAACCCTATGGTCAGATTGCATGTTTTGTTGATTGTCTTAGTGCACAAAGTAACACTAGTGTAGCACCCTCCTAGATAGGTGCTAGGATTAGGTAGATAGATTTAGTGCTGGTTGGGTGTGTTCAGTGGAGCTGTGTCTGTTTTGACAGGTAAATTTAGCTTGCCTTGCTGTAACCAGTGTGGCTGTGATTATTGTGTTAGGTAAATTTAGTTTTGCTGCCTGCATCCAGTGCAGCTGATTATTTAGGACAGTTCAGTGTTCTCAGCTTCTGCTAGTCTTTTTACTCCCTCTGCTTTTCAGGAAGCTGTGAGAACTTTCTGGATCATAGGTGTGGAGCTATACAGCCCTGACCAATCCCAGGGAGCTGGGCCCTGATGGCATGCTGGGTACTGTAAATATTTTCTTGACAGAACACATTGGTTCTGGGTCTTTTCCTGGGGAGGATCAGTCCAGCAAGGAGGGCTTGCTGCTATGCACTTGCCATTCATGAGGCCTCAGGTGGGCATCCTGAGGGCCAGGATGCTGAAGCTGTTGAGAACTGACCGATGGGCTGTCTGCTTAACCACTTAAGCCCCAGCCCTATTTCGGACACTTTTTTGTTCACAAGTTAAAAACAGTATTTTTTCCTAGAAAACTACTTAGAACCCCCAAACATTATATATATATTTTTAGCAAAGACTCTGGAGAATAAAATGTCGGTCATTGCAATATTTTTGTCACGCTGTATTTGCGCAGCGGTCTTTAAAACGCCATTTTTTTTGGAAAAATTTAGAAAAATCACATTTCACTGCATTTAAAAAAATACTAAACAGTAAAGTTAGCCCATTTTTTTGTATATTGTGAAAGATGATGTCACGCCGAGTAAATAGATACCCAACATGTTACGGTTTAAAATTGCGCCCCCCCGTGGGATGGCGACAAACTACGGTCAATAGAGATCTCAATCGGCGACGTTTTAAATTTATTTACGGTTACCAGTTTAGAGCTAGAGTGTAGCTCTATTTTTTTAAATTATTGCACATGCTCTGGCGATCGCGGTGATACCTCACATGTGTGGTTTGAACAGCAATTTCATTCGCGGCTCGACTTCCGTATACGGTTTTTTTTGTGCGCGAGCTAACGGTGACGGGGGCGGCTACATTTTTTTTTTCCTATTTATTTAATTTTTTTTTAAATTTTATTACAGGTTTTTAAAAACCAATATGTAGTGACAGGTACTCTTTATGGAGGGATCGAGGGTCTAAAAGACCCTAGACCCCTCCACTACACTTCCATGTATGCAAAATGCCGAAAATGGCGTTTTTGCATACAGCCGTTTTTTAAATTTGCCGCTTTTTGCAGCACAGTAACCTGGAAGTGACGTCATGGACGCCGCCTCCGTGCTACGTCATCAGAGACCCGATCTAAGCCATTTCCGGCATTGATCGGGAATCCATCCAGCCAGCGGACGTGCCGGCTGGGTGCTCGGGGCTCCCGGTGGGACAGGAGCCCCGAGCAATGTCACGGAAGGCGGTGGGAGGGGGGGACGTCCCCTCCCGCTCATCCGGGTAATGATTGAGCAACTCCTGAGCCGCATCGGTCGTTAGGGACGGAAAGCCGACCGCTGACACTAAACCACGGTACCGGGATGGTGTCTCTAGCTAGAGCCATCATCCCGGTATAACCCCGCAAAGTCTGCCGACGTAGATCTACGTCACTTTGCGGTAAGTGGTTAAGGTCTAGGCTGGTATCACTGGAGGAAAGTGTTGCTTGGAAGTTGGAAGGAGGTAATCAGCTTTCCCTGGACATTTTGTGAGGGCAAACTGAGAAATTTTGGAGACTTTTGGGCTGCTGCCACCCCTCTTGTGCCAGAGAGTCAGCTGTGTGTTTGTTAAAGGGGACATTAGGCTGGTGTCCTGAAGAGCTTAATTGACCCTTGTGAAGAGACTATCATCTTATTGCTCTAAAAGAAAGAAGCTTTCTTGCTTTCTTGCAGACTTTTGCTGTAGCTCTACATTTACTGTTTCATTACAGGCCAAGTTACAGGACAGTAATAGAAAGGAGTTCACTGACCTCAACCTGTACATAGTTTCTGTTTTTGAAATATCCCACTCAGTTCCGTCAACCCTATCCAAGTTCTCAAAAACAAAAAACAACACCCCTAGACTAGTTTATTGAGGAAAAGTGTTGCTTAGATTGTGTGTCTGGCTGCTGGGCAATCCACTGGGGAAGAACCTGGGCAAATTTCTAGCAGCTCCTATGGGAGTAAGCACTACACTCGCTTTGCAGGGAGCAGTTACTATAATTATAAATATAATCATTATCCTTTTTAACTTTAAGTTGAATGATCCTGTGCTTATAACACTTGTAGCATTATCAGCTGTTTCGTACTGTAACAAAACATCATAGCATTTTAGACTATTTTGCAATCAATCCAACATGTACAATTGTTTCTTTAAGCAGTGCCTGATATGCTATGAATCTTTGCATTGAATACATTTGAACATGGTATATTTTTGCACATTTTATGGACAGCTACTATTTTTTTGCTAAATTTAACCATTTTAGGACCAGAGGATTTTCCTGCTTTACGTCCAGGCCACTTTTTGTGATTCGGCACTGTGCGACTTTAACTGACAATTTCGCAGTCATGCTACGCCGTACCCAAACAAAATTTATGTCCTTTTTTCCCACAAACAGAGCTTTTATTTGGTGGTATTTGATCACCTCTGCGCTTTTCATTTTTTACGATATTAATAAAAAAAAGCGACAATTTTGAAAAAATAACAATATTTTTCTACTTTGAGTTGGGAGGCTGCTGAGGACGTATCCAATACGAAACCAGTACGGCAAGTCGCATCACTTCCGGTTCCCACATCGAGGCTTGGATCGCATAGCGCTCCGGATGCTCGACTACCCTGCCTATACATCACCCACGTTTGTGAGTAACTTTTACCCTGCCTAATCAGAATAAAGCACTGTGTCTACAGTTTCACACTATGTGCCTCTTTATCATTTGATCCCTTGCTTTACACACACCGCGGACCCCTGGAGTGGACACCCCTGAAACTCCACCAGACCCATACAGTACACAGCCGATATCCTTTAACCCTTGGACCACCAGGGACCTTCCCAGCTGTCCCCCCCAGGACCTGGAGTAGGAGGGAGGATTTATCCATCTTATATACCCACCTTATACCCCTGTGTGGGGTGGGTATCTCTGGTGAGTGTGCTACCTATTATAGGGGTCACGGTTCACCTCACCACCCACCACGGGGTTATCCATTGATGTGTACAGGAAACACGAAGGAATCTGTTGCAGCTTTCCAGAATACGAGCACCCATCACTGCTTCACTAAATAGAGACTTATCTATTTTTTGGACATTGGATACTCATGTTGGGTGTCTTTAGCACCTGTCACTTTATTATCACTATTTAAATCATTTATTTCCCCCTATTTACCAGATACGCCACTTATTGTGTTTCTTTATCACTGCGTACTTATTTGCACAGGTCACTTTAATCATTGGGGACTATTGGAGTCACTTTCTAAGCACGATTGCACATAGATTTATATGTATTACGTTGTATTAAGTTTCATACACTTATACTGTATTATCATAGTCAGTATTCACTTTAGCACTTGTCACTTTATATAGATATATCACATTATGCACGGTTGCACTTATAATTGTTTATGATTATTTATTGATTATATCACGCTTGTGCAATATTTCACTTGGTACTCAATTGTCATTTACATCCATTTTCTATGCATACAGAATTTGGCACCTATATGGTGAATTATATACACTTGCCACTTTGACACAATAGCTACCTCATTGTAAATTTACATATTGGGTTTATACCTGTTATATATGACTAGTATAGCACTAGTAACACCCTCTTTTGGTTTACCAGACAGCGCCACCCCCCCACCTCTTTATTTTTCTACTTTGACAGTTAAAAAATATCCAATATATTCAATTTTTGTCATATATTTAGGCCAAAATGTATCAAGCTACATGTCTTTGACAAAAAAATTCTCAATGAGTGTATTTTTAACCGCTTTAAGACTGGAAGATTTTACCCCATTCCTGACCAGGCCATATTTTGCGATTTGGCACTGCGTTAATTTAACGGACAATTGCGCGGTCAAATTACATTTATGTTATTTTCTTCCCCACAAATAGAGCTTTCTTTTGGTGGTATTTGATCACCTGTGCGATTTTTACTTTTTGTGCTATAAACAAAATAAGAGCGACAATTTTGAAAAAATAACAATATTTTTCAAATTTTTTATATGAAATCCCCCCCCCCCCCCCCCAAAAAAGTAAAAATCTAAATTTTTTAACATTTTAGGCCAATTTGTTTTCTGCTACATATGTTTGGTAAAAAATTGCAATAAGCGTATTTTCATTGGTTTGCGCAAAAGTTATCGCAGCTACTAACTATGGGAAATTTATGTAATTTTTATAGTTTTTTTTTTTTAACTAGTAATGGCGGCGATCTGCAATTTTTTTGCGGGACTGCGACATTGTGGCGGACAGATCGGACCCCTAACTGACATTTTTGACACTTTTGGGGGTACCAGTGACATTACTACAGTAATTAGTGCTATAAATATGCACTGTTACTGTAAAAATGACACTGGCAGGGAAGGGGTTAACTTTTATTGGTGATCAAGGGGTTAATGTATGCCTGGTGCTTACTGACGTGCGTGGGGGGGGGGGGACTGTGTGACACAGGCACAGATCGCAGGTTCACTTAGGACTTAGGTCACTTAGGAGATCCGCCCGCTTTGTTTACACAAGCGGGCAGATCTCCTCACTCGATCCCGACGATCAGGGAAGAGTGGTGGTGATCACCGCCTCTCCTCCCCTGGCCCGACTCCCGCTGTGTCTGAATACACGGGAGCGAGCCTCCGGCGGCGTGCGTGCGCCGCCCACAGGGGGGGAGGTAAGTCCAGAGACGTAGACCTATTTCCCTGGACGGTAACGAGCCACTTTGCCGCAGTACGCTCCATGTGAGCAGTCGGCAAGTGGTTAACAGATCTGGGCTCCGAGCTTTTGTAGCATGTGCCAAATTGTGTATACACTAGGACTAAGTGACTCTTTTGGGATGAATTAGAGTGGGGATTGCGGGCCAGGCCTTCACTCCAACAACAGTGCCTGACCTCACAAATGCACTTCTAGAAATTGAATGAGAAGAGATGATTAAGGATCAATATGATCACCATGTATAAAAAACATAAATGTGCCAATAAATTATCTTGGTGCGAAACGTATTAACTTTAAGGTTGTAACAAAGGACATGGGGGCACTCTTTGTGACTAGAGGAAATAGTACTAGTTTTGGCCATTTAAGTTGATTGTTTAAAAAAAGATATAGGCATTCCCGATTGCACGGAGTATTTAGTAACTGGTTATTAACATTTACAAGTACTAACACCATAAATTATTGATCCAGAGAACACCCTTTGCTTTAGGGGATCAACTGTGGATATTAGGTTCTGTATACGGAGGATTTCATTGTATTTATTCAATCCTTTTTTCCATTGGTTGAACTAGTGTTTTTTTCTAAACCTTACTATGTAACTATGTAAAATTGTTATATTTATTATTTAATTCATATTAAAGTTGTGATATTTGCACTGCAAATGACCTATGTTAAAGAAATCTTGCAAATAAAATAAATATATAAAAGATATTCAGATGCAATACCTTATTACCCTTAGTTAACCCTAAGCAGCCTTAAGTAAATTCTTTCTCTTGTTCTCCCCATAGCTATTTCTTCTGCTGCTTTTTTTTTTTACAGTGTCACAAAAAAAAATCTGCAAAAGTGATAAAAGATGCATTTTACAGAGATACAATTTACCACATCTCAGGGAGTCAGCATACGGTGCCACATCCCAATAACTCAAAATGCCAAGAAAAGAGAAGGAAGAAAACCTTCAATATAGAGGGACTTTAAGGCACCATACAAACAAAGCAGGTCAAATGAATAAAACAATGCATTTATTGAATCACATTAACAATTGGTGGATAGCAATATCACCACTTAATAAAATTCACACATACTGTATAATTTAATAGCAACTTCCATAAAGTCAAACAAATGCAGAACAATAGTGTATCCTACTAGTATATGCCGACACGTTTCAAAGTTCACGACTGCTTTATCAGGGTCATCGCAGGATGATCTGGAAAGTTGGAAAGGTTTTATAACAGTATACCAAATATATATACGTTTGATGAATTCATATCACAGAAGTATGTTTTATAAAAAATGTTAACTGCTTACCACAGCAGATTTGAAAGACATAGATAAACACTAACTCTTGAGACTGAGTCATATATGGTTTAGAGACCCATCTGTCCTAGGATCAAAGGGGCAGGGCAAGCCAGAAATTGGGCCAAGTGAAGGGAAAGAAGACAAAGGCCACAAAATACCAGCTGGGGTATAATAAAAGGATAAACACACTAAGTATAGCAGTTCTAGAGATCATTATATAGATCTCATTATCATCACTACAACACAATCATCCTGAAAAAAGTAACAACATCCAGCAAGCCATATTTAGCTAGTATAGCTAGTTACCAGGCAAGTCAACCCTTCCAGAAGATGAAGCTGCATTTCAAAGGCCAACTTAAACAAAAGGAGCTCCCAATTCTTTTAGGGAAGCATAAATATCCTAAAACAATCACCACTGGGGTAAAGTGCAAGACAGTGCATACCTTAGAATAGTACAGCTATCACCCCTGTAGCAAAGGCATACATTCTAAAAAATGAATAAAAGGAAAGGGGGACTGTTTCAGCAAATATCCAAAAAGAAAGAGAAAAAGAAAAAAAAGAGAGAAAAGTAGAAAAAAAGGAAGGAAGGATGGGTTGGTGGAGAGAAAAAAGAAGAGAGGAAATAAAAAGAAGGTTGGAAAAAATGAAAAAGGAAGGGGGGGGGTAAAAAAGGGGAGGGAGAAGGAGGGGCAGAAAGAAAGCAGGAAAGACGGGGGGCTAGAGGATTATGTGGGTACCATAAGAACTAGAATGTAATTATTTATTAATACATAAATATAATATAAAATTAAAATTGATCGATCTATGTCTAATTCTAAAAAAATACTTGAATTTTTCATGTTTTGGAATACAGGAACTGTGGGAAATAACGTTTTGATACAACTTTTGGTAGTTGTGGGTTTGACTTGCTTAGATTACTTTGCCTGGCATGGCAAACACAATCAAATTCCATCAGATGTCAACGTTTACAGATCTATACAAACCCAGCAAGCAACAATAAGTGATTGAAAGGGGTGATTTATCACTTATAAATAATAATTAGAAATATACAACTATTTAATAACCCTGGAGTTTACCTTTAATGACCTTGGCATTACATATATACAAAAGCACTGCGATTGAGGTTTAGTGCCGGTTCACACCAACGCGGCACGACTTCGGGGGCGGCCTGTGAAGTCGCGTGCAGCACGACTTCGGCGCGACTTGCACGGACTTCACAGAATGAATGTCTATGCAAGTCACTCCAGGTCGCCCGAAGTAGTACAGGAACTTTTTTCTAAGTCGGAGTGACTTGTGTCGCTCCTATTAGAACGGTTCCTGTACCACACAACGGGACCGCGACAAGTCGCCTGACAAGTCGTATTAGTGTGAATGGGCTCTTAAAGTGATAAATATTGAAAATAGGTAACCAGAAATGTAATATATTGCAATTTACCAATCATTAGATGTAGGGGCTTGCATCAGTTTTCTTTTCTTTGGCCTTTTCCCCTCTCTTTTCACCTGGTGATCTGAACAGTAACACACCTCCTGTATTAAAGTCCCCCCCATCTGGATAAATGAACACAGGGTGCATCTTTGGACAGTAGCATTGTCAGTCTGGGAAGAGGAGAGTGTTGGATGGACATTACCCTAACAAATTGAAGCCAAACCTCAGCTAATAATTTAAAGCAGTCACACCAAACTGTTTTTTTTCCTTTTCAGATAAAGGTTTTACATATAAAAAAACTGATTATTGTAAGCACCTATCCTAGAGTTAAATGGTTTGTCGTATCTTTGTAACTGTTACATCCTACTGAAGAGCTTGTTGTTTTGAAAAACAACAGACTTACTGGATGGTTCACCAGATAAAAATAGAAGAAAGAAAGTCTAAAAAAAGAAAATGAATGCAGCCATCACCTTTAACAAATGGTAAGCTGCAATATAATAAATAATTGCTTTTGCCTTTATTACCACTTTAATAATGCTTTAATAGACTTTATTGTTTATCTTAATGGTTTGAAGTCTCTTGCTGGTGTGTTAACATTTTGCATTTTTGTCTCAGTGCTTTTAGAGGAATTCTACCAAAGATATTTCCTAGGATCACATGCCAGTTTACTTGCTGACAAAGCCTTCTTCTACAATATTTTGTAAAACAAAATCTACCCATTTGTGTTTAATATACTCAGATTTCATACCCGCTGCTAAATGGTAAATATTGTAGAATTTAATATACAGTAAAAAATGCACAGTACCACCTAAACTAAGATGAGTGGGGCAATTTAGGTTTCTTTGCCAACATTTTTTTTATCTTTATGTGGATCTTTTCTTTCCCGGAATTATATGTTTGTTTGTTTTGTTATTACATTAAGTTGGATGTAAATCAATACCTATTGTGATAAGTGGAATGCAGCAAAATCTTTGCAGGGAAAGCAGCAGGAGAGAAGCACATAGTATCTGCTTTGAAAGTGCAGTTTTATGATACCATCTCTCAAAGAAAAGGAAAAAAAAAAATCTATGGATTCAATTTCTGTTTTCTAGGGTGCCAGATGGCTGCAGACACACCATGTCTCTGCTAGGGAAATATTCTCATTTCAAGCCTTAGCTTGACATTTTCCTGTGTCGTGTAGGATTTTTTCAGACCTAATAAATTGCTCTATTCAGTGCTGCCCTCGGGAGGATTCTGAACATTGTATCAAAAGTGCAAATATTCATGTTAATTCAGGTAAATAAAATACATTTTTTAAATACCAGTAATCTGTGCTTATTAATTAAATTAATATTGTGGTTTTATCATGCAAAAAATGCATGAATGCAAAACTGAATTAAAATGTAAACTAGACAGCCATAATATTAATGGCTAACAAGATTGTTCTAAAGATTGTACAGAAAAACACTGTCTATTATTTAGCTGAATGTGCTTAAAGTACTAATAAAGGCAAAACTTTTTTTCATTGGATTTGGTTAGAGTGGATATTGGTTAGAACCATTGTCAGGCTTTTATTGCTGCCTTGTGTCCCATTAAAGAGGAAGTAAACCCTAAAAAAAAAAAAAAAAAAAAAGGAGAAAAAAAAAAAGACAAAGGCAAAATGAGCTGGTATGCATCGCATACTAGCTCATTATGAAATACTTACCTTAAAACGAAGCCCTCGCAGTGCCGCCCGCTCCACGACAGAGCGGGCGACATGTCCGGCCACCCTGCTTCCTTGTTCGCATCAGATGGCCGGAGGAGCGATTACACCACTCCCGCGAATGCACGCAGGAGTCGCCATTCACGGCACTGGGCTCTGAAGGAACAGGAACAGCGCAGATGACATCATCGGCTGCATGCACTATGAATATCTCCTAAACGTTGCAAGTTTAGGAGATATTTATAGCACCTATAGGTAAGCCTTAATATAGGCTTACCCTATAGGTAAATGTCAACAAAGTGGGTTTACAACCACTTTAAGGGAGATTCACTTCCTCACCAGTGTCACTGGCAATGAAAGTAAGGGTAAGGCTCCATTCACACTAGTGTGATTTCTGATGCAACTTGAGTCACACACAATTGCATAGCAAAGGAAATCACATTATTCTTTCTATGGTGCCTATTCACAACAATGCAACTCAGCATAGTTTGATTTTGGAAAAGGTTCCTGCATTACGTTGTTGCGATTCAAGCACGATTTTGGCCTTGTACAATATGCAAACCGCATCAGAGTTGTATTCAAACTGCACTACATAATCGCACCAAAAAAATGGATTAAAATTGTATTGCAGCAGTGTGAACCAAGCCTTAATCAAAATTTTTTAGTTGCTACTAGAACACAAATAAGCGAGAAATCAACCAATGGGGACACTTGCTTCCACGACAAATGTTTAAGAGGCGATATATACGATACATTACACCCTAACAATAGTTTTAAACCCCCCCGTACTCTATGCAAAATGGAAATAAAAGTTTTGGCTGAAAATATACTTTAAAGCTACACTCCAGCCTGCTGCCCACCTCATGCAACCCCTCTCCCCACTGGCAAATTACTTAAGTGCTCCTTTTGCTCACCAAAATCCCTATATTCTCCCTATGTTTATATCACTGCCTGCATATTGTGGACATATCCTGCTGGCTGTCCAGGGGCACAATCCTCTCAGAATTCAGAAGGGAAGTCTGCAGGGGTGGCGTCAGCCAAGGAGGACTCGCTGGCTGAGGTGCATCTCCATTCCTAGATAGTAAAGAAAATTGACCAGCGCTATGGACTGTTAAAATTAGAGAGAATGTGAAGTGAGAAAAAGGTGTAAGCTGCCACCAATCAGCCCTCAGGTGCAAGGGTGAATGTGAGAAAATTAATAAGTAACGATTGGTATCGGCGCTACCTTAATGTGATTAAACATATAAAAAATAAATTAAATCTCAATGTGCCACAGACTTGCGTGGATAAAGACTCAGTGAGAAATTAATGAGTGGTGAATAAAATAAGGTTGTTTATTCAAGCAATATAAAGTTATCCAAACTCACAACCAAAGGAATGTGATAGTGAATAAAAACCAAAAGACATATACACTGTGAATTAATGTTAAAAGATAATATCCATTCCCACTAGCAAGGGGATATTGAAAGATGTTAACCAGGACAAAAATTGCCTGATAAATGTGCCAAAAAGTGTGTGATTAACCAATAGTGAACATCATAAAGTAAAGGTGAAATTACTACATGTGCAAAATCCAAAATCGCCACTGGGTGGCGTATCAATCATACGACCTGTGCACTATCCACACTGACTGTGTGGTTAAGGGAATCTTTCCTCCGTTCCAGGGGGAGCAGCGAGGCACATTGATATTTAATTTATTTTTTATATGTTTAATCACATTAAGGTAGCGCCGATACCAATCGTTACTTATTCATTTTCTCACATCTCCATTCCTAAATGTACCCAGGCACATGAAAAGGGGAGCACTAGTGCAACTGCCAAAAATAGCAATATGTATGGAATGACAAATAGCATAAAAAAGATAAAGTCTTTTAGTTCTTGAGAAAAGTCCATATAAAAACACAGTGTCATAAAGTTCACATTATGGCAGCGTCAGCAGTCTCTCTTGCAAGCAGGATCTGGGAAGGCTCCCACCAGAAAATCAAAAAAAAAAAAAAAAAGAAGTAGAGAAAAGCACCACTACCTAAGTGTAACATTTATTAAAGTGTATTTTAATAATACATTTTCAATGCACACAGGTAATGGCGCTTTTCTCTCCTTTTTGTTTTTATATCTGCATTCTTGGATTACTGTACCCCCACAACCAGAAGCGGTGCCAGTGAGGGACTTTGCATGGCAGGCTTATGTGAGATGGTCTTTAAAGAGGTTGTAAACCTTCAAAACTTTTTTTTTTGTTGCAACCTGAAAGAGAAACCCATAATGAGCTAGTATGCATCGCATACTAGCTCATTATGAAATACTTACGTAAGAACGAGCCCCTGCCGTGTCGCCCGCTCACCTGCATGACGGGCGACATGTCCAGTCGCCCGTCTTCCGGGATCGTGGCATCCGGCCATCTGATTGGCCGGAGCCGCGGTGACGTCACTCCCACGCAGAGCCGACGGTCATGGCACGGGGCTCTGAAGAAACGGCACCAGCGGCCGTTCCATCAGAGCGCATGCGCCAGTGACGTCACTGGTTGCATGCAAGGTAAATATCTCCTAAACATGCATGTTTAGGAGGTATTTACAGTACCTATAGGTAAAAGTGTCAGAGGAGGGTTTACTTCCTCTTTAAGCAGTTTAGGAGAGGAGCAATATTGGGATCAGTTACTTTCATAACCATCCTTTTTTTAACACATAATTTGTAATTACATTTCATTCTGGGTATAAAAGGAGAGTTAGACGAGAACTTGGCTGTAGGCTGAGGTGAATAGAGGTCTTCCCATGCAGCTGATTGCAGAGCACCCTTAAAGGTTGAGACAGGGAATGCTGCATCCAAAGAAGCACGGGTTGCCAGCTGCGGAGTTCCTTGAGGATCAAAATATATGAGGCACCAGAAGACTTGACCATGCAGCAATGTCCCCAAGGCATGAGACTCTCTAGATTGGCAGGTGAAGTTTTAAACATACAGAGGTGCCAATAAGATAGTTGCCACTCTAGATGCACTGGACAGATCTTGACAGGCAATCGAAACAGGAAGTGGAGTCAGGAGCCAGAACCAGAGTCATGCACAGGAGATCAGTTGGGAACAGGAGCAGAAGTGGGGTTAAAATCAAGCTGGGGTCATACAAAGTAAGCAGACAGTGAGTGAAGTACATGTGCACAAGCCAGAGTCAAAGCCAGGAGAGAAGCCAAGACAGGTCCAAGGGAAAAACCGGGTCAGCAATGGGAAATCCAAGAATACAGAAACACAGAAACACAAAGTACAGAGGGGCGGACGATCATCCAGCAACTTGTGGACCAGACTTCTGCCTTTAAATAGGCCACTGGGTGCAAGGACCTGTCATGCTTTGTGTGCGCTGTGGCACACAGGCATGCCCCATTGCGTTCTGTGGCACACATGCGTCCATGATTGCATATGCGCGTTTGCATGGGCACATGCTGAAACACTTGTACACACTGGCTGAATGCATTGATGTGCACATTACCGTGACCATGTTGAGTGATGGCCATCCTTTTGCAGTTCATTCTCTGACATAAATGCTTCTTATAGTTATTACCAAGTAGGAAAGTAACACACACATATAGAAGTGAGCAATAGAGCACTAGCCCACTGCAACAAACTATCTTGATCTGAATATTGTAAATTGGTTGTTGCACATTCAAAATTGAGGGGAGGGATGGTTGGCGCTGATTGAGAAAAGCTGTATGTGTATCAAACCAAAATACTAATGCATTTGAGCCCTTAATAAATAATAAACAAAGGGCTAATGTTTTAGGCCCTTCCTATGTAGGAAATATCTATATAATCCCCGAGTGTTTAAAATGAAATAAAATAAAGTGCTCTATCTGCAAATAAAGTACAAAAAAATATATCAAAAACAATTTGTCTCATGAATATATAACAAAATGTGGTGTTATATGAAATGCTCTCAGTGCAAAAAAAAAAAAAAAAAACACAATATGTGAAATTAATAAATAAATGAATCCTAAAAATGCATTAGTCCATCTAAAATGACGAGTGCAAAAACCAGTGCAGGTCTGGTGATTTGTCATGAAGAAATGCAAAAACACAATATGTAAAATCACCAAAAATATATATTATTTCATAAGTCCATATAAAGAGAGAGGTGCAGAAACCAGTGCAGGTGCAATACAATCTCTGGTGTTAAACCGTGAAGGTGGGTACACGCGTGCTCCCCCCCTCTCTCCAAGGTCCGCACTCACCAGAAGATGAAACCCCTGCAGGGGTCATAGACACCAACCAAACAATGGTATATCTCTTTGTCCAGGTCACAGGGGGACAAAAGATAAAAAACCCCTAACAGGGGTCGCAGACACCAACTAAGCAGCGATCTCTCTCTTATTCCACTTCAATATACTAGATCACGGGGAGTTTCCATCACAGGTTTATGAGCTTAATTCCATACTAGATATTTATTCAATACAATTGACTGTACTTACAAATGAGCAGAGGTAAAGGCCTTAAATTCCAAGCTATCAATGTGCTATGTCGGGAACACAATGCGCTCCACGGACGGGAAGTGTGAGGCCGGAAGTGACGCAATGACCCTCTACACATTTCGTCAGAAAGACGTCATGTGGTTCATTCTCTGGCATAAATGCTTCTACTCATAGGTATTACCAAGTAGGAAAGTAACACACACATATAAAGTGAGCAATAGACCGTTAGCCTACTGCAACAAACTATCTTGAATTGAATATTGTAAATTGGTTGTTACACATTATTGCTTTTTACTTTGCTTATTTGTAAGCACCTATAGGTCAAAGGGAAGTGATATGCAATTTAACAGATTATCACATATCAGATTTCATAAGTTTAACCACACTGGGTGCATACTGCACTATGCCTTTTAAAATAAAGAACATAGAAATCACTAGATTACCAGTAAGTTAACAATCAACAGTCTCTGGTTGATTCAGTCAAACGTATTCCAATATAAAACAATATTCCAAAGTGCGCTGTCCTTATACAACCTACAATCTACAATCTTTGTCCTTAAACAACTTGAGGCCTCAGATACTCAGATAATGCTTGTTACTGAGAAACGTGTTGGGAGGTTGGGCTGACCACTTGGACCTGCTGGCTATTTTTAACCCCTGCTGTTTTATTCCTTGGAGTTTGTAAGTGTAATTTCAATTGATTAAAATCAATTGGTGAAATACTACATTGTGTGGATCTCCCACTGTACTTTAACCCCCTCCATGGAGACTATTTTGATTTTGAAGTTTGGGGAGCTTTTGTTTTCCAGATCATGGTTTATATGGCTGCTATACAACAAGGTGTTTAGTGATCTCCTTGTGGGATCAGAGCAGCTGGTAAGGAGCTCAATTAACTGTTTGTGGTAATTCCTTAAGCACTTTTCATGATGGTGCACATAATCAAAAAATTTTCACCGCAAAAGAGAAGAAATGCTGATGTTTTGGAACTGAGTACTTTTTGTATTTTCCTACCTCCCACAGGTTCCCTCCCTACCGAAGCAGTCACCTCTTTAATTTTACTTGTATCAGTGGTGGTCAGCTCTCTTGATATAGGGATCTTCAGGTGTGGCCCTTGACATCACCAAAGGTCTATACATAACATTCAGTAAATGTAATGCTATATAGATTTGTCAGAAACCGCAGACATGCAACCAAAGATGGTGAAAGCCTACAGGCATGCTGCAAGAGATTGTTAGAGGCTGAAAGCATGCAATAAAAGTTATTAGAGATTCAGACATGCTTCAGAAGTCAGTCAAATACTGGAGATACATTACAAGAGACTGCTGGAGACCACTGCTATCACAGCCTGTTTACATTTCGGAGCTTCCACATGTGTGCCCTCTACAGTGACCTAACAATTACTCATGCCACATATTAATATTTCTCTTGGAAAGATCTAGAGGAAAAGAAATGTAACCATAAGAAGAAAAAGAGGAGACAGCCCAAAAAAAAGTAAGAACTGAGATGAAGAAAACACAGACTATTGTCTGCAGGGTACTGAGGCCACTCAATAAGAGCCAAAAGGCTACATGTGGCTGTGGCCCCCAGGTCACAGGTTGGGCAACTCTGCTCCACAACAAAGTCAGTTTGAAAGTGTAATACATGTTTGTGCATCAAGGACTAGAATCAATTTTCTACTGAATCTTTCAGGGAAAGAGGATTTTTTTTCAGTGGAAGGAAGAATGTGCAAGTGCATACTGCTCTAGGCTTAAAAAAGACAGTCACCTTTACCACAGAATATTTAAGTGAAGGGTGCAATCCTTTCCACACCCCTGGATGACATGGGACATGATGAACAAGAGTGATCACTTCAATCAATCGGAGATTTTGTACCATAACTTTCCTTATTTAAGTGTTTAAAAATAACCAACACAATAACTTGAAGGATGGATGAAAAGTTTGTGTAATAAAAACAACTTTATCAGTTAGTAAACTGCAGCACAAATAAATTAAATAAATTGGGCTCCAGGCAGTTTACGTCATATGTTATTATGCATTCCATATCAGCACATTATGACAGACTTTCCTAAAAATATAGCCCTCTAGCGGAGTGCTGTCACCGTTGTAGGCGCTTCCATCTTCACCCAGTCTTCCTTCCGGATTCAGGGGCTTCGGCTGTATGAATGCCCAAGCTACAATGAAGTCATTCCCACACATGTGCGGGGGAGCCATGGCCGCAGGACAGAGTCCAGAATGGATGGCATAATCCATTCTGAGCCCAGTACACATGCCCCAGTGATGTTACTGGCCGCTTCCAAAGTAAATATCTCCTAAACGTACACCGTATAGTTAAAAGTCAACAAAGCGAGTTTACTCCCACTTTAAACAGTACATTTATTTATGTAGCAAAAAAGGGACTTTTGGGGAGATATGAGGGACAGAGGAATTTGGCCCCTAAAAGAGCAACAGTATTTAGCATTACTATTGTGGGATTTGTATACTCCATAGGTAGTCTAACTTTTCATTCATTATTTTGTAATATAAGTAGATATTCTCATATTTTCTCATGTTATCATTAGGGATACAGTTTTAATGAACTTAAAACATACTAAACATCTGCTGCCATTACATTTCATTTGACTGAAGTCTGAGTCACTGGAATATGTAAAACATTCTGAAAGAGATATTATTGAAAAACACATTTGTAGAAACAGGAAGCACAAATTTCCAAGTATGGAGCATGAGAATCACAGTTCATAGAATCATCCTGTGGTGAATAACCGGTGTTAGAAATGTCCGCACTGCTGACTGGATGGCTGATAAGGGACTCTACGTCCTGAATGTACCATATATTACCTAGCTTGTACAGTCTGTGCATATGTTCCTTTCCAAATGTTGATGGCACCCCTAGCAGCTGTTATGTTTTGGCTAAACAGTTTTCTATATGTCTTAATGATGTACTTGTCAGGGAGATTACACAAAGCTTTACATGTTTTCTGGTGAGCTTGTATCACGAGTGCTAGACACATGCATAGTAGAGTTTATATGTGTTGGAGGCAGAGAATATTCCAAACAAAAATGTACAAAAAAAAATGATTTAGAAAAAAACAGACAGTAGAAGCTATTGGCATCTGGAGACATTAGATATCTGTTACTTGATTATTCTTGTGGTTTCGGCAAGATCAGATGAATACTTGGCAGTCTGTGGGACATGATATTCAGGGGTTTGTTTACTAAAGGCAAATAGACTGTTCACTTTGCAGAGGAACTTGCACTTTGCAGTCTAGTGAATGAGTTGTAGCTCTGCAATCATCCAATGTCTTTTTCCTGCATGTGATTGGGTATTTTTTGCAAAGCAAACTTCACCATATGCTCTAAGCTCTGGGAAAAATTTGCCTTTCAATGTGCAACTTCCTTTGCAAAAGTGAACAGCGTATTTGTCGTTTGTAAATCTAAGTCTAAAATGTTAAGGATGATAAATAGAATTTGGGTTGTTTGCCTGAATTTTATAGCAGTCTGTTTGCCTGAAATTTAAAACAATGACTCTCCTATCACACCTGATCGATTTTGCCCACGATTCCAAATTTGCTGCAAAACAGTAAATCATGCTGCAATCGTGGCAAATCACAACGTGCGATGATGTTGCCCAAAAAAGCTCATGTTCCTTTTTTAGCGACAAGTAGCGTGCGTTGCAATTGCAGCACAATTTACCGTGGCAAAATCACAGAGCGATTGGAGTGCCATTAAGAAGTAATGGCATTGCAAACACGTCCCGCATTTTGCAGCTATTTGAAATCGGGGGCAGAATTGCGCCGATTCTGCCCGCGATCAGGTGTGAATGGAGCCTCATAGAGGCTTGTATCTGCCATAAATAATTTTTTTAACCAGCATACCTGATTTAGAAAACTGTATTACTGCAACCTGTCACCTATGACCCTCTTATCAAAGTAAAGTATATCTAAAGCCATATATACAGGTCCCTCTCAAAAAATTAGCATATTGTGATAAAGTTCATTATTTTCTGTAATGTACTGATAAACTTTAGTGATGTCGCGAACCTAAATTTCGCCGTTCGCGAACATCGGCAAACGAACCGGGCCATAGACTTCAATAGGCAGGCGAATTTTAAAACACACAGGGACTCTTTCTGGCCACAATAGTGATGGAAAAGTTGTTTCAAGGGGACTAACACCTGGACTGTGGCATGCCGGAGGGGGATCCATGGCAAAACTCCCATGGAAAATTACGTAGTTGACGCAGAGTCGGGTTTTGATCCATAAAGGGCATAAATCACCTAACATTCCTAAATTGTTTGGAAAAACGTGCTTTAAAACATCCAGTGTGTGAATACGATCAGGTATGATGTTGTATCGGTCAAGTAGTGTAAGGGTTACGCCCGCTTCACAGTGACAGACCAAACTCTGACAGACCAAACTCCCCGTTTAACAGTCAGTCAGTCAGTCCATTTGCACAACCGCAAACTCCCCATTTGCACAAGGTTGGATACCAAGCTAGCCATGTCCCGTTCCTTGTCCTCACTGACATCATTGAAGGTCTCTTCCTCCACCCAGCCACGTACAACACCAAGGATCCCCGAAAGGTGACAACAAGCCCCCTGGGACGCCTGCTGTGGCTGGTATTCCACCTCCTCAAAGCCACCTTCCTCCTCTGACTTCTCTTCTTCAGACTCCTCTCTCTGTGTTGCCACAGGTCCAGCAATTGACAACGACAAGGCTGCTTCTGGTGGTGATGGGGACCACAACTCTTCCTCTTCATGCTCATCTACAGCCTGATCCAGTATTCTTCGCAGGGCACGCTCCAGAAAAAACGCATATGGGATGAGGTCGATGATGTTGCCTTGGGTTCGACTGACCACCAGGTTTGTCACCTCCGCAAAAGGACGCATGAGCCTACAGCCATTGTTCATGAGCATTCAGTAACGCGGCCAAAAAATACCCAGCTCCGCAGAAAGAATGAAAGAAAATGAATGTTTTTTCTATGAAAAATTATCCCGCGGATCGCTTTTGGTCTGTTCACAATAAAGGAACGACCTTATCATCTGGGGTGTGCCAACACACTCCTAGAGGTGATCGCTTCATTGTGATACGCAAGCCCCTTCACCACGACAAGGTAACGATCACAAAGGGGAATTGACACATGTATGTGCCTTTTTTTTTTGTTTTTTGTTTTTTTGCAGCCACAGTGTAGCACCAGAGGCCAGAAAAATTAGGCATGTACACATGCATGAAAAAGTAGGTATTGTTGCAGCCGCTGCTTTAGCAGCGGCCTGAAAAATTGAGGTTTTCAAGGCAGAAAGTGCACTAAAACAGTGCGGCTTGAACCGTAGTTGGTGGCGGAGACGTCACGTAAGTCATCCGGCATGCAGAGAATGATTAAATACAGCAGCGTGTGGACCATTTTTAGCCCAAGGCATCTCAGTCATCACCAGGCCTTTTTTAGTCAAATGCATCCCCCACTGTCAGTCCCTTCGGGATCCATGCCTCATTCATCTTAATAAACGTGAGGTAATGAAGACTTTTTTGAACTAGACGACTTCTCTTCTCAGTGACAATACCTCCTGCTGCGCTGAAGGTCCTTTCTGACAGCACACTTGAAGCGGGGCAGGCCAGAAGTTCAATGGCAAATTGGGATAGCTCAGGCCACAGGTCAAGCCTGCACACCCAGTAGTCAAGGGGTTCATCGCTCCTCAGAGTGTCGATATCTGCAGTTAAGGCAAGGTAGTCTGCTACCTGTCGGTCGAGTCGTTCTCTGAGGGTGGACCCCGAAGGGCTGTGGCGATGCGTAGGACTAAAAAAGCTCCGCATGTCCTCCATCAACAAGACGTCTGTAAAGCGCCCTGTCCTTGCCGGCGTGGTTGTGGTGGTAGGAGGAGGATTACTTTCACCTCTTCCCCTGTTGGATTCCCGTTGTGCTGTGACATCACCCTTATATGCTGTGTAAAGCATACTTTTCAACTTATTTTGTAGCTGCTGCATCCTTTGCGCCTGCCGGTAATTAGGTAACATATCAGAGACTTTCTGCTTATACCGGGGGTCTAGTAGCGTGGCCACCCAGTACAGGTCGTTCTCCTTCAGCCTTTTTATACGAGGGTCCCTCAACAGGCATGACAGCATGAAAGACCCCATTTGCACAAGGTTGGATGCCGAGCTACTCATGTCCAATTCCTCGTCCTCACAGATGTCATTGAAGGTGTGTTCTTCCCCCCAGCCACGTACAACACCACGGGTACCAGATAGGTGACAACGAGCACCCTGGGATGCCTGCTGTGGTTGGTGTTCCTCCTCCTCAAAGCCACATTCCTCCTCTGACTCCTCTTCCTCAGACTCCTCTTCCAGTGTTGCCGCAGGTCCAGCAAGCGATGGTAAGGCTGTTTCTGGTGGTGATGGTGACCACAACTCTTCCTCTTCCTCTTCACGCTCATCTACGGCCTGATCCAGCACTCTTCGCAGGGCACGCTCCAGGAAGAAAACATATGGGATGATGTCGCTGATGGTGCCTTCGGTGCGACTGACTAGGTTTGTCACCTCCTCAAAAGGACGCATGAGCCTACAGGCATTGCGCATGAGCGTCCAGTAACGTGGCAAAAAAATACCCAGCTCCGCAGAGGCTGTCCTTGCACCCCGGTCATACAAATACTCGTTGACCGCTTTTTCTTGTTGGAGCAGGCGGTCGAACATTAGCAGTGTTGAATTCCAACGTGTCAGGCTGTCGCAAATCAAGAGCCTCACTGGCATGTTGTTTCGCCGCTGAATATCTGCAAAGTGCGCCATGGTCGTGTAGGAACGCCTGAAATGGCCACACACCTTCCTGGCCTGCTTGAGGACGTCCTGTAAGCCTGGGTACTTCTGCACAAAGCGTTGTACAATCAGATTCAACACATGTGCCATGCACGGCACATGTGTCAACTTGCCCAAATTCAATGCCGCCAACAAATTGCTTCCGTTGTCACACACCACTTTGCTGATCTCCAGTTGGTGCGGGGTCAGCCACTGATCCACCTGTGCGTTCAGGGCGGACAGTAGTGCTGGTCCGGTGTGACTCTCTGCTTTCAGGCAAGTCAACCCCAAGACAGCGTGACACTGTCGTATCCGGCATGTGGAATAGCCCCTGGGGAGCTGGGGGGGTGCAGTTGGTGTGGAGCAAGACGCAACAGCAGAAGAGGACTCAGCCGAGGAGGTTAGCAAAGAGGATGGAGTAGGAGGAGTAGAGGAGGTGGCAGCAGGCCTGCCTGCAAGTTGTGGCGGTGTCACCAACTCCTCTGCAGCAGAGCCTTGCATTCCATGCTTGGCAGCCGCAAGCAGGTTTACCCAATGCGCAGTGTAAGTGATATACCTGCCCTGACCGTGCTTTGCAGACCAGCTATCAGTGGTCAGATGGACCCTTGCCCCAACACTGTGTGCCAGACGTGACATGATTTCATTTTCCACAATAGAGTACAGGTTGGGGATTGCCTTTTGTTAAAAATAATTTCGGCCGGGTACCTTCCACTGCGGTGTCCCAATAGCGACAAATTTTTCGAAGGCCTCAGACTCCACCAGCTTGTATGGTAAAAGCTGGCGGGCTAAGAGTTCTGACAAGCCAGCTGTCAGACACCGGGCAAGGGGGTGACTCTGTGAGATTGGCTTCTTACGCTCAAACATTTCCTTGACAGACACCTGACTGTGGGCAGATGAGTAGGAACTGCTGAAGGTGAGAGGCGGAGGGGCGGGTTGTTGATAGGGGGCATGGAGGACAGCAGTGGTTGACGTGGCTGAAGATGCTGGACCAGGAGGAGGATGGTGGCTTTCAGTTTGTGTGCTGCTTTTACTCATGTGTTGATCCCATAGGCGTTTGTGATGTGAGATCATGTGCCTTCGCAAAGCAGTTGTACCTAGGTGGGTGTTGGACTTCCCATGACTCAGTTTCTTTTGGCACAGGTTACAAATGGCATCGCTGATATCAGAGGCAGACACACAAAAAAAATGCCACACTGCTGAGCTTTGCAAGGACGGCATTCTGGTGGTGGCAACAGCTTGCGTTGATTGGCGTGCTGTCTGGCTGACCCCGGGTGCCGAATCTACATGCTGTCTGACTGCGCTACTAGCTCCTTGCGATGACCTCCTCTCCCTGCTTTCAACTCGTCTCCTCCTCCTCCTCCTCTCTGTCTCCCCATCTGAACTTTCCCCCTCTTCTTCTGCTCTTCGAGCAGGCACCCAGGTGACATCCACAGACACATCGTCATCATCAGCCGCTTCACTTGACAACTCAGCAAAGGCAGCAGCAGCAGGTACAACATCATCATCATCATCACAATGTACGTTCATGTGTATAATGCTGCCTGACTGAGACATATCCCCGTTATCTACATCCTCTGGCACTAATAGTTGCGCATCACTTATTTCTTCCAACTGATGTGAAAATAACTCCTCTGACGGATCAAGTGAAGCGGCTGTGGTGCTAGTGTTGGTGGTGGTGCCGGCGGGCTGGCGAGTGGTAAATTGAGAGGTGCCCGAAGCTGAGCTGGAGGAGGATGGTGCATTAAGGTTCCGAGCGGAAGCTGTAGACCATTGGGTGTCCTGTGTAAGCCAGTCAACTATGTCCTCAGAATTTTTTGAGTTCAGGGTCTGTGGTTGCCTCTGAACACTGGGCATTATTCTAGGGCCTAAGGAAATCACAGCACCACGACCACGACGGCCCTTGCGGGGTGGCCTGCCTCTGCCTGTCATTTTTTTTTTAATGTGTTGTACTATGAGTGCAAGGTGCTGTGCCACCCTGTTGGGCAGTGGAAACAGTACACTCTGTGGACCTGACAGTCACTGGCAGCCCAGGCAACTGCAATTATAAAAAAATATATATATATTTTTAATTTGCAAGCTGCTGTGCGACCGTATATATCAGTGGTGGGTGGGCAGTGGCACAGTACACTCTCTGTGGACCTGACAGTCACTGGCACCCAGGCAACTGCAATTATAAAAAAAATATATTTTTTTTTACTTTGCAAGCTGCTGTGCCACCGTATATATCAGTGGTGGGTGGGCAGTGGCACAGTACACTCTCTGTGGACCTGACAGTCACTGGCAGCCCAGACAACTGCAATTATAAAAAAAAATATATTTTTAATTTGCAAGCTGCTGTGCCACCGTATATATCAGTGGTGGGTGGGCACGCAGTGGCACTGCAGTGGGCACAGTACACTCTGTGGACCTGACAGTCACTGGCACCCAGGCAACTGCAATTATAAAAAAAATATACATATTTTTTACTTTGCAAGCTGCTGTGCCACTGTATATATATCAGTGGTGGGTGGGCACGCAGTGGCACTACAGTGGGCACAGTACACTCTGTGGACCTGACAGTCACTGGCAGCCCAGGCAACTGCAATTATAAAAAATATATATATTTTTTTTTAAATTTGCAACAAGATGCTGTGCCACCGTATATATATCAGTGGTGGGCAGTGCACTGCAGTGGGTACAGTACACTCTGTGGACCTGACACAGCACTCACTGCAATTATGACAGAGGAAAAAAAAAATATTTTTTAAAATGCACGGTACTGTGCCTGTGCCACCCGAAATGAGTGTGGTGTGCACACAGTACAGTCTGTGGTGGGTCTGTGGCCTCTCACACACAGCGGGCAGGCAACTGCAGTGTACAATAGATATATATATATAAAGAAAAAACTCAATTACCAGCCCTTAAAAGGGCTTTTGGGGACACTAGATATATATATATATATATATATATATATATATAAAAAAAAAAATTACACAAATACCAGACATTAGAAAGGCTTTTTGGGGTGCTGTCAGGAATAGGATACTGTCCTTACAGCAGTAGTGGACCAAGAACACTGACTAGCAAGACCAGGAACACTGACAACTGTCCCTAGCTATTAACAGCAGCAGCAGCAGCAGCAGCAGCTCTCCCTGCTCTCACTAACACACACTGCTTCAGAATGATCTAAGATGGATGCTGCCCTTGCTTATTTATAGGAGGTGGGAGGGTGTGGGAGGGAGGTATGCTGATTGGCTGGAAATGTGCCTGCTGACTGTGAAGTTCAGGGTCAAAGTTTGCCTCAATGATGTATTATAGGGGGCGGACCGAACATCGCATATGTTCGCCCGCAGCGGCGAACGCGAACATGCTAAGTTCGCCAGGAACTGTCCGCCGGCGAACAGTTCGGTACACCTCTAATAAACATTAGACTTTGATATATTTTAGATTCATTACACACAACTGAAGTAGTGCAAGCCTTTTATTGTTTTAATATTGATGATTTTGGCATACAGCTCATGAAAACCCCAAATTCCTATCTCAAAAAATTAGCATATCATGAAAAGGTTCTCTAAACGAGCTATTAACCTAATCATCTTAATCAACTAATTAACTCTAAACACCTGCAAAAGATTCCTGAGGCTTTTAAAAACTCCCAGCCTGGTTCATTACTCAAAACCGCAATCATGGGTAAGACTGCCGACCTGACTGCTGTCCAGAAGGCCATCATTGACACCCTCAAGCAAGAGGGTAAGACACAGAAAGACATTTCTGAATGAATAGGCTGTTCCCAGAGTGCTGTATCAAGGCACCTCAGTGGGAAGTCTGTGGGAAGGAAAAAGTGTGGCAGAAAATGCTGCACAACGAGAAGAGGTGACCGGACCCTGAGGAAGATTGTGGAGAAGGACCGATTCCAGACCTTGGGGGACCTGTGGAAGCAGTGGACTGAGTCTGGAGTAGAAACATCTAGAGCCACCGTGTACAGGCGTGTGCAGGAAATGGGCTACAGGTGCCGCATTCCCCAGGTCAAGCCACTTTTGAACCAGAAACAGCGGCAGAAGTGCCTGACCTGGGCTACAGAGAAGCAGCACTGGACTGTTGGTCAGTGGTCCAAAGTACTTTTTTCGGATGAAAGCAAATTTTGCATGTCATTCGGAAATCAAGGTGTCAGAGTCTGGAGGAAGACTGGGGAGAGGGAAATGCCAAAATGCCTGAAGTCCAGTGTCAAGTACCCACAGTCAGTGATGTCTGGGGTGCCATGTCAGCTGGTGTTGGTCCACTGTGTTTTATCAAGGGCAGGGTCAATGCAGCTAGCTATGAGGAGATTTTGGAGCACTTCATGCTTCCATCTGCTGAAAAGCTTTATGGAGATGAAGATTTCATTTTTCAGCACGACCTGGCACCTGCTCACAGTGCCAAAACCACTGGTAAATGGTTTACTGACCATGGTATTACTGTGCTCAATTGGCCTGCCAACTCTCCTGACCTGAACCCCATAGAGAATCTGTGGGATGTTGTGAAGAGAAAGTTGAGAGACGCAAGACCCAACACTCTGGATGAGCTCAAGGCCGCTATCGAAGCATCCTGGGCCTCCATAACACCTCAGCAGTGCCACAGGCTGATTGCCTCCATGCCACGCCACATTGAAGCAGTCATTTCTGCAAAAGGATTCCCGACCAAGTATTGAGTGCATAACTGAATATAATTATTTGAAGGTTGACTTTTTTTGTATTAAAAACACTTTTCTTTTATTGGTCGGATGAAATATGCTAATTTTTTGAGATAAGAATTTGGGGTTTTCATGAGCTGTATGCCAAAAACATCAATATTAAAACAATAAAAGGCTTGCACTACTTCAGTTGTGTGTAATGAATCTAAAATATATGAAAGTCTAATGTTTATCAGTACATTACAGAAAATAATGAACTTTATCACAATATGCAAATTTTTTGAGAGGGACATGGGTATATATATATATATATATATATATATATATATATATATATATATATTTTTTTTTTTTTTTATTATTATTTAAATAAATGTATTATTATTATTTTTTTTTTTTTTTACAATTTGTGTCATTCCAAAGATTTATTTTACTTCCTGTTCTGTAGACTCAACGAGAAGTGAGTGGATGGATATTCCCTCTTAGACAGTTGTTATGGAAACCCTTCTGTTCGTGTTCGGTGGCAACTTAAACTTTTAGATTCATCCTCACTTTTATTCCAGATGACATTGGTAATTAGGACAGCTAGAGAATGTGAATCCATCTAACACAGAATCAGATAACAATAAAGACCTTTTAGTGGCCTTCTCTCAAATCTAAAAGAAATATGTGTGCTCTTAGTTATACTTCGAAGAGGAAAAGTTCTGTATTTATAGATGTCTCTTTAGATGGTCATTTGCATTTTGCAGAACCAT
The DNA here is from genome assembly GCF_965119305.1 of Pelophylax lessonae. Lineage (NCBI taxonomy): Eukaryota > Metazoa > Chordata > Amphibia > Anura > Ranidae > Pelophylax > Pelophylax lessonae. The sequence continues at coordinate 214,694,689 of NC_138772.1, read as the reverse complement.
TTTCACAAGCCACTCAGGGCCTAATTTACTAATGTATGCAATGCTATGTAGTTAGAATACAGGCAGTGGCCTTTCGAGACAGATTTGGACAGAGAGCAGTAGTTAACCTGTAGGCACTTTAAACACCCAATTCTATGCGGGACATATAAAAAAGTTATAGGTTTAAAGCTGTACATTTTAAAAGTGGAGGAAGTGTGGCAGATGGAAGATCTTGTCCTCTCTTCACAAAATAAGCATGAGTTTTTCTCTTTTTTTCAAGACTTGGTTTTATTGGCACACAGGTTTCTTTTGGAAAAGGGCAAATCTGTAATGGCTGAGCTTTGTTGCTGAGAAATTTTCGTTTCGCCTATATTTGTGTACCCAAGGAGTTTAGTAATAACAACGCTCCACCCCTCTAGCTTAGCCAATTGTCAGTAATTTTATGAACAGTTTGTAAAATACATGATTTTTTCATCTGTCCCTCAATGTCCACTATGGACGTGCAGACTGTATGTCATTAACAGACATTCATGGGCAGATGTAAAAATTATAAATTTTACAATTTATGCCAGTTGGCAACCCTCCCTCCCTTTTTTTCTGCTTCTTTATACAACCCTCTTCTTGACACTTAGTACTCCCCTTTTTCTAGATTCATTTCCAACTTCTCCAATACTACAGGGGTTGGGAAAACGGCAAGTAAAAAAAAAACAAAATTTTTACCTAATATGGTGTTAGGCCGCCTTTGGCATCCAAGACGGCCTGAATCCTCCAAGGAATTTACAAATATTATTCCGGGGCAAAACCCTGCGCAATGTCCTTTTGTCTTCTGGTCAGTTGACTCTGTCAACCGCACGTATGCTTACCAGACCACATATTCCCAGAAACTGTATATGTCATCATAACTTTTGATACTGTACCTCGCGACACCACAAATAAATTGGCAACTTCAGTCACAGAGGCACCCACTAAGCGGGCACCAACAATTTGCCCTCTTTGAAACTCAGTAAGCTTTGACATGACTCTGTATTACTATCAGCGCACGCAGTGAATAACAAAAGGGAGGCTTCTCCCACCTGTTAGCTAGGTATCTCATCACACACCGGAAGCAAAAGAATGTGAGCAAAGAGGGATAGCTTGTTTTAAGGCCCCACTTTTCCTCATGGGATAGTGACAGTAGGAGTTTTAAGCCCCACATTGTTTGACACGATCATTAACCCAACTGTTTTGATGATGATTTTGTACGTACTGCATTTTGCCTTGCTCATTTCTATATACTGGATTGTTAACTAATTCCTTTGCAGATACTTTACCTCTTTCCTTTTTTTTTTTTGTTTGCGAGAGATTGAAAAAATAGATAAAAATTTGATTTAAAAAAAAGGATATTGTTCTTAACACGATTGAATGTTTGAAGTGAACACAGATTTTTGTCTGCTTATTTTCTACTTTAAAAAATATGGCCTGTGATCATTTCCCATCATGCTTCAGCTCACTTCTCTGTACTTTAAAACTTGAGAAATAAACCCCTCATTGGTATATATTTACTAAAGACAAATAGACTGTGCACATATGCAAGCACAGTTTCACTCATTTTTCCCCAGAGTTTGGTGAATGTAGTGAAGCTTTACTTTGTAAAGAATACCCAATCAGGTGCAAAGAAAATAAAAGAGAAAAAGTATTTTTACTTGCACATGATTGGATCATAGAAATCAGCAGAGCTTCATCGCTTTCACAAAGCACTGGGAAAATTGAGTGCAACTTCACTTGCAAAGGGCACAGTCTACTTGCCTTTAGAAAATCAACCCCCAGTAGTCCTCCACACCCCTAATGCCACTACGTTTACACACCTGGGGAATGTAAATATTCACATTATGTATATGTCTTTATTTATAATATTTAATTAAGATCAGAGCCATTCATGTACAACTTAAAATCATTTTTAGGGTTCCAAAGATTTTTCTCACAACTGTTTGTGTGCAATATTACCATTGTTACAAATGTTGTATGCTGTCACATTGTTCAGTGCTGCATAATATCTCTTATGCCCTGTACACACTATCAGATTATCTGAAGACTTTTGTCTGCAGACTTACCAAAACCATATAATATGAGGTCAAACCTAAACACTTTCAATTTGTATGCAATCCGGCAGGCCCTTGCACTACATAGAAAAGGTAAATCTGAAGACAAAAGTCTTCAGATAATCTGATAGTGTGTACGGGGCATTAGTGTCTCCAGCAGCAATGGTCTTCTTAAGTGTTCCTCGCAAAGAACCGTAACTGACCTGGGAAAGGACGTGCCTATAGATGTTACTGATGAAAATCCTAACAGATATAAGACATTGATGGGTTCTTTATCTGCTGCTTGACTCCTAAAGCAGAGGTCCACTGCCTTTTGTGTTTATTAAAAGTCAGCAGCTACAAAAAGTGTAGCTGTTGACTTTTAATAAACACACACTCACCTGTCCCATGGTCCAGCGATGCAGCGGGGGGGGGGGGAGCCTCGGTTCTCTTTGTCTTCTCCCCGCGACGCCGGCATCTCTAGTGTGGGTGAGTCCCGCTGCGCATCGTGACTGGCCAGGCAATCTTCTGAGAACTGTGACGTATCCCATGAGGTATGGAAGTGACGTGTCCCAGGAGATTGCAGGGAGGGAGGGGGAGAGGAAAACTTCTGCTCGGGCTGCCTAGGCGGAGTGGGAGTGGGTACCTGTCAAAACTAAGTACCCGCTCCCCCCCCCAATAAAAAAAATGACATGCCAAATGTGGCATGTCAGGGGGTCGGGACCACTTAAAGCGGAAGTTCCACTTTGGAATGGAACTCCACTTTAAATTAATCACATTTGGTGGACTAATCCCCTAAAAAGTTGGATACTTTAGATATGATCTATATGCTGAAAAACCTATTGACTATAGACAGGAGCTAGCTAGCGGTAAAGGGGGTGCCATTGTTGACCCTGAAGTTCAGAGGGGGGAAGATTAACATTGTTCCAGTTGTTGATACGCACTACACAGTCTTTTCTTATTTTTTTTAGATATAAACTACATGGTCAAAAACCTATTTACTATAGACACATCCAACATTAGTATCATAAGATTAACATTGTTCCAGTTGTTAAAGGAAAAGTACAGCCAATGCTTGTTTGGCTGTACTTCTCCTGGGGATCATGCAGTTCGGCTGAAGTCCGCTGTCTGCTGAAGTCACAGAGCCAGCATAGGCTCAGGAAAGATTACGACCATGTGGTCAGGATCGGCCCACATGCCTGGACCAACACCCGGCGAGCCGCTGAGAGCCTGAGCCGGCCGCTCCCACCCCATTCACAGCCCAGCACTCCAGTGCGATCAGCAGTGTTTGATCACTCGGTTCTCAGTGTCAGAACCAGTGGGGGATAGATGCAGCATCGAACCAATGCTGCATCCAGCTAGGTAAGTATGATTCTACAAAAAAGCAGATTCCTGTACTTGTCTTTCAATAACTCTTTCAATTTTAACTAAAATTAATTTAAAATAAAGTTTTTGTCAAATGATTGTCTGTATAGTTGCATGGCTGCCCTGTTGTGTTTTAACGAACGAACCTGTTTTGATATGCTAAGTCCCGTTTAACACTTGGGCAACTTGTCAGGCGACTTAGCCGCCTGACAAGTCGCGCTCCATTCAGTGCAATGGAACCGTTTTAATTGGAGCAACTCAAGTCGCTCCGACTTAGAAAAAGGTTCCTGCACTACTTTGGGGGCGACTTGCATTGATTTCTATTAGAGAAGTAATTTGCAAGTCCCACTGAAGTTGCGCTGCACGGGGCAGCTTCAGAGTTGGGCGACTTTGAAGCCGCCCCAGTGTGAACCCAGGCTCAAAGCATGCATTGAGGTTTACTTTAATAAAGATAGCGACTGTTACTATCCTAGCCCTTCAGTGTAGTGCATTTTGAAAAATTTGTGATATCAGTATTTTCTTGATTTTTGTGCATTGGGAGGCTTGTTAGCCCTATCCACTTCTAATTCTACATTTAAAAAGATATTGGAAACACACTTCAAAATGCACAGAGAAGCACAAAGGAAATACTGTACGCATTAACCCATGACAATGCACCTACCTAACACTGTGAAGAAAATACACTTCTATTCACATGCATAAATCTAAATCGTCCCTTAATGTTAAGGAAATCCATGTGCTGCAATAGCAGTGACTGCTAAAAAGTGGCTACATCTGTCAGCAGCATGAGAATAAAATCTCCTATGCCTAAGATGTTGGTCTCCTAAGAGGGTTTATTCATTTTGTAATTAATTGTTTTGTTTGCCCTGCTGCCCAACTAGCTTTTACTCTTTGTACATTGAAATTTGTTTACATGTATGAATGCATTATGAGATTTATTGCATTTATCGCACTGTGCCTTCTAAAGCAATTAGTCTCTTGAGGGTTTGTCTTGTAATTAAATAAAAGAGATGCCCTAGGTTTGCTCTTTTGTTTTATAGGACATGCTAGGAACCCTTATGCTCAGATGAAGGTCTCCTTAATGTTTAATTTAGCTAAAAATGGTCTTTTAATGTTCTGCTATATTGATTTTTGTATGAATATGAATATACCATGTGTTCAAAGCCTAAGGGCAATTTATAATAAAATGGTCCTAAAGACTAAGTGCTTTTTACCTTAAAGCGTTTGTTACCCCAACACTTCCTGATATGCGCCTGCTGTACAATGTACTTGTATGAGAAAGCATCCTGTTCTCTTTGTATTTCTTCCTTTATGTGAAATCCCTGGTGTTCCTGCTAGTCCCCTTGATTTCCTATTAAAAACTGACCACACTAAGCAGGAAAGCACACCATGGTCAGTTCTCTAGGTATGCTGGGGACACAGTGTGCTCTCCTCCAATGATCAGACGTGTCCCCGCAGCACAGTCATCTACTGGGAAGCTCAGTGGACTGCTGCTTCTCCTCCCCCAGCTCTTATGCAGCTGAGATCAGAGGTAATGTGATGACTTATAGAAAAAGGGAAAAAAAAGGTAATTGTAATGTTTTTTTTATATCTATACAAAAATGCTTTGCCTTTCATTTCTATTTTAAACTGAATGGGTTGTTTTACAAGGTGATCATTTACAATCACTTAAATGCGTTCTATACATTAAGGTAAAGAATACCTCACTACCTGTTCTGTACGTGTCCCTAAGGCCTCATGCACACGTTGAAAAAATGAGCTACAAAGCCAGTTCTGATGCCAGGAAAAAGCAGCTGTAAAAACACGCTGTTAGCATTGGCGCTATTGTGCGTTTAGCCACGTTTAGCAGTGTTAGCGTTTAGCAGCCTTTCTCTGCCCTCTTCTATTTTCCACTCTCAAATCCAGGTACTACAGCTTAAAAATGCTTGTACAATAACACGTGTTTAGCCGCGTCAGCCATTTTTACAGCCTAACACTGCTGCTCCAGAACGCGCTGGCCCTGGGTTTTTTTTTACAAGTTGAAAACGCCTCTGCCACTTACAGCTCCTAAAAGCTTATGTGTGCATGAGACCATATAATAACATGGAGGGGCAGCATTTTTAAGCTGCAAAAAAAAGTCTGATGCTGCTAAAAGCAACTATAAAAACGCCCTGTGTGCATGAGGCCATAGAATAACATGGAGGGGCATTTTTAAGCCGAAAAAAAATGTCTGACGCTGCTAAAAGAAGCTATAAAAATGCCCTGTGTGCATGAGGCCTAAACACTTACCTGACTTCTAGATAATCCAGCACCGTGCTATCTGCAGCCCCACCAAAGGCTTCTGCTGCTGTCATTCAAATCCTGTAAGGAGCAAGCAGAGGGCATGATTGAGCTGCACTGTGTGTGTCTATGAATGCACACAGCCTGGCTCAGGAGCCTGCAGCTTGCTGAGGAGGGCACTCATGAGAAGAAGAGAGTAATAGCGGGGGACTTCAGAAGAGGAGGCAAAGAATCACTCTGTGCAATACCAATGCACAGAACAGGTACGTATAACCTCTTTCTTTTATTTTCAATTTAAAAAATATATACAGTACATGTAGCAGGTTTTCCAGGCATTGGGCCTGAGGTGGGTCTGCCATTGTTACCGGTGATACCTTCAGCCCATTTAAACTGAATACCCAAGTATGAGATTGGAGACAATGACCATTCTGGCATCTTTGGTTTGTTTTGTTTATTTGATAATGGGGATGGGAGAAGGGAATGAGTGGGATACTCCTCTGGCTCATATAGGTACAAATGGGACACTTAGCAGAAAAATGCCTTTCAGCGCTGTCTTGACGCCGGCTGGATGCCGACCAACGCTTGTTGGCGCTTGAAAAATGCTGACTTGCTGAACTGTACTTGAACTTGACCTTTGACACTCTGGTTAGCTCAACAAGTCCTTGACTATACTGTGAACTGACTCTTGACACTCTGGTTAGCTCAAAAGTCCTGCATACAGCTCCCTCCAGTCCTTCCTGACTGAGGTAACTCTCTGTAACTGCTTGTGCTGCTGCAACTCTCAACACTGTACACTGCACGCTGTACACTTTAGCCAACCACTGGCGCCCCCTTTACACTTCAGGGTCCTCTCACTAGGCACCCCCTCTGAACTTCAGGGTCAACAATGGCACCCCCTTTACCGCTAGCTAGCTCCTGGATCCCTTGGACCTTCACCGGAGAGGTCCCCTCTTGGTTAGGCAGACCCCCCAGGGGCAGTTTGCAGTACTCACGAACTGGGAATGCTTTCCTGAAACTGGACCCCCTCAACTCCGCTGTTCCTTGGCAAACTGGGTTCTCTCTGCAGCTCAGCTCTCTGTCTCCTCAGGCAAGCCGCCTGGGACACCTGATCCTTCTGACAGAAGGAGAGACAGCCGTATTCTCCCTCCTGGAACTATGCTTCCCGCCAAAGACACTGCGTCATGTGCTCCCCTCAAACTTATACCCACTCCCAGAATGCTGTGCGGCAGAATCTGCCTTTCTTGGGTAGATGCAGGCCTGAGTGTGCCATTGGCTGGGTTTCCTCCACTGCCCAATGAGAACCCTCTCATAGAGCACAGTGGGGAGACTCCCCAGTCTCAACAGCCACACCTAGGAGACATGACAGCCCAGCTGCAAATCATGGCCCTGCTGATAAGCAGACAAGGCCCACCATACTTTACCTAGCACCTACCTTGTAGGGTGCTACATCCAGTAAATATTGTTAATCCCTTTAACAAAAACTTTTTTTCTCTTACAGATGTAGACGTGGCAGTGTCTTTTCACACAATCCTACAATTAAGTTTGATTAGGCATTGTAGTATACAGTATAAACTACAACAAGCATTTTAAAACCAACATTTTACATGAGAGGAATACGATCATACAATGGACAGATTCAGCATAGGAGTGGTATCTAGCTCCATCTTCAGGGAGTCTCTGTGACTACATGCCTTTCATTACACAGATTTTCTGCATTTTAAAATGATCTGATGGCTGAAAATGTACAGGATGCTTTTTTTTTTATCATTCTACATCACTAGAATCATTTTTTGTTACCAGTTTTACAATTAAATGCTGGTGTATGTTAATATTGGAATGTCATTTAACATTAGAATGTATCCTTTTTATGTAACCTACTTTATGTACAATTAAATCACCATATGTTTGCATGTTGGCACCTTTATTTTAAAACATATAACGATTTGTCAATTTTTTTAACGTTTGTTTTTGCAATTTAAAAATTCCTAAATTTGTGTTTTAGCACGCTAGACAGTCAAGGCTGTAACTATGTGCGATGGGACCTCATTGCAAAGCCATTAGGAACCCTTTCTGCTTCTCCATTCTCCATGTGCAAGGCAATTTTCCAAATGATAAAGATCACTAATTGAAGATATATTTATTTCATTCCTGCGCTCAGGTGAGCATGTTAATGTTTATTTGGACTGCTGCTGCAGTAAATAGACGTGTTGTCCTCAATGCAAAATTATATGTGAAACCACAGCGCTGTCCCAATCTGGTGTTATAAACTACCAATCTGCATAAAAATGCTGGCCTTCCTAAACTTCCTAAACTAAATGTAACAAGAAAAGATGCATATAAATAAACAAAAAATGTTTGAACTTTCTCGTTGCATATAAAAAAATTACCGTGTAACAGGCCCCTACCCCTAATGATGCAAAACAACACAGAAAGAAAAGATGGGGCTTTCCAGGCCAGTTGGGAGAAGGACGATCAAAAACAACAATCAATTATATATAAAACCTTATTTATTGGTACAGCTTAAAAACATATATGACATTAGGGTATATAACCCAACATCAATACAACACAGGGTTTAAAAGGTACATACTGTAAGTGCAGAAATACTTTCCCATAAGGGGGTGTCAAGGACCCATTCAAGATGTTATAGGGTCTCTGGTGGAATAACGGTCTAGGGGTCCCAGCAAGCCAACGCGTTTAGCATAGGGCTTCCTCAGGGCCAGAGAGAACAAAGAAGAAGGTATTTCTGCAATATTACATATACAACAATCAAAAATTAGTAACCATGACATATATATATATTTATATATATATATATATGTCATGGTTACTAATTTTTGATTGTTGTATATTGTTGTGTATGTTGTATATGTAATATTGCAGAAATACCGGTCTTCTTTGGTCTCTCTGGCCCTGAGGATGCCCCATGTGAAACGTGTTGGCTTGCTGGGACCCCTAGACCGTTATTCCACCAGAGACCCTATAACATCTTGAATGGGTCCTTGACACCCCCTTATGGGAAAGTATTTCTGCACTTATGTACCTTTTTAACCCTGTGTTGTATTGATGTTGGGTTATATACACCTAATGGCATATATGTTTTTAAGCTGTATCAATAAATAAGGTTTTATATATAATTGATTGTTGTTTTTGATTGTCCTTCTCCCAATTGGCCTGGAAAGCCCCATCTTTTCTATCTGTGTTGTTTTGTCTCGTTGCATTTAGTTAAAACTTTTTTTGTTTATTTATAAGCATCTTTTCTTGTTGCATTTAGTTTAACCGCTTGCCGACCATCGGCCGCATATATACTGCGGCAGGCTGGCTTGGCTGCGTGAATTGCCGTACCGCTTGCGGCCCCATTCACCAGCGGGGAAGCTGATTCACGGGGCCAATGGCCACGATTGCCACCAGGCACCCGCGATTGCTCCCTGTGGAGAGAGAACGTGGTCTGCTGTTGTAAACACAGCAGACTGTTGTTCTCTCAGGAATCAATACAGAGCTTCTGTGTTCCTCCTATTTAGGATGACAGGCCTCTGTGTTGTTTCCACAAGGCCATCCACCCACAGTTAGAAAACACCCCCTAGGCTCACATTTAACCCTTTGATTTCCCCTGGGTTAGCCCCTTCCCTGCCAGTGTCATTACAGAAACAGTGCATTTGATTACTGTAGTAATGTCACTGGTCCCCTCCCAAAAATGTCAGTTAGTGGTCCAATCTGTCTGCTGCAATGTCGTAGTCCCACTAAAAATCGCTGATCGCCGCCATTACTAGTGCCACTTATAACACTGCAAAGCTCAAATAGACCTCCTTTATTTAGTGAGGTCCATTGAAGCAGGTGAGAAGACACCCATAGGTGGGGTGAAGGGCACTGTGGGGATCAGAGACAATTACTGAAGAGCTTTTGGTGTATGGGAATGCACTTTTTTTTTCACAGAAATTGAATCATTTATTTATGGATGTATTAAAGGTTAACTCCACTTTCCTGGGGAAAAAAAATCAGCAAATAAAGAAAAAACAATATAGTATATACAATGACACAAATCATATTGTAATTGAATGTTATTAAAAATTACCTTTCCTTTTCAATCTGCAGCGGTTGACATTTTCTGAAAATGCAATGCAATATGGCTACCTGGAGCTTTTCTGTACACAGAATGTGTACAAACCACACCAGAAAAATAAATTCCTGCTTGTGTGATTGGCTCACCAGTTTTCCCAGAAGTCTGCCTAAGATACAAGTCAGATTTCAGGCATCTCCTGCAACAAAAATGCCATTTTTTGTGAGATACTACCAATAGGAACACATCTAAAGGTAAAAGAGCCCAGCAGCTTTCCTCATCGGAGCTTTGCAGGTGCACAACTGATAGATAATTAGGAAACCACTCCCATTTGACCCACTCAGCACAGAGGCACAGAGGAACAAACAATGATTTCTTCAGAATAACAAAAGGAAGGAATCTGCAACAAAGTTTGTTAAAATCCCTGCAATGTGCAGAGATCACACAGAGGGGAATGTTTTTTTCTCAACAAAAGTGGAGTTGCACTTTAATATTTAAAAGAAAAGATGGACTCGCGTACACTTTTTTTTACATATAGATGATTTTTACACTGTTTTTAGATATTTATTTATGCACTATAATTTGAATGCACTTTATTGAAGGAGAGCGCTCCACTTTTTTGTGATATTAGACCATCTAAGCCTTATCTTGATGGAGTGGCTATGCGGCAATATTTTTCAAAGACCTTTTTCTGTTTTAAAAAGTTTTTCTATTGAATGAATGTAGCTTCATTAGCCAAACACAAAAAATAAAAAAAATACAAACTCTATCCTGTGGATACAAATGGTCCTGGTCCTTTATTACTCATTTAATATAATTTTATTATAACACATATAATATTATAACAACAACTTCAACAATAAGCTTATCAACCAATCCAAATTAATCTGAAAACCAAAACTATTGCGCAACATTATCTGACCTAGCTATTACAGCTCAAGTTAATATTAATCCGCTCGAATAAATGAATAAATCCTCTTTCATTACTGAAAGGGAAACAACCAAATGAACAAAAGGCCATGAGAGTGGGCATTTTGAGCTTGTTGCTGCTTATAAATGCTTAGCAGACAACTAATAGTCAATCACTTCTCCCCCTATATTTCTAAATTTTGTTTTTTTGATATATTTAATTTATATCGGAACAACATTTTTTTTATTTATTTATATTATAATATTATATAATAGTATTATAAATAATAATAATTATTATTATATAGATTATTATTTTAAAGTGGTATGTTAATTGTATACATGCCATATTTTTTGGTTGACACTGACTCCTAGAAACTCCTAAGCTTATTTAAAGCCCTTAATTTAAAACTGTCTGTTTCAAAAAACTTCCCATGCATAGCACACTACTATAAAATAAATTGGACAACTGACTAACTAAAAATAGAGCAAGACTACATAAACAAATAAGTTAACATTTTTTTTAAAAACCAGAAAAACCTGATCTGTATTAACACCCTAAATCCCTCCCAATTGTTTTAATGACTGGGAAATGTGAACAGCATTAGACATATGCTGTTCATTTGGTTTCTAATAAATATTCAGACAAATTTTTTGGTTTTCGGATATGTCCGAATATCCGATTTACAGTATAAACGAAGTTTACTTAATGCTCCGAATTTCTGAAATTTGAATTGAAACTCGAATTCCATTTTTGTTTAGCCAAAGATGATTTAAAGAGTCAATGTAATAATTTTGGGGAAGATTTTTTATTCAGTTTGCCGCATTCGAATTGAAAAAAAATCTAACATTTCAGATTCAGCCGATTCTAAATTTATCGATTTGAGTGTTTCCAATTGAAAAAAAATCTTTAAATTCAAAGAAAATTAAAAAAAAAAAAAACATAAAACTAAACGAATCAAATACGAATCCCGAATACAAATTGAACGAATCAACTGAATTTAACAAAACTAAGTAACTAGATTAAAGAATCTAAACAAAACACATTGTTTTTGTCATGTACATGTCTCAACAGCATCAGACTTGGGTATAAAGAGTTACCTATGTTAGGTTTAGGATTTTTTTTTTCCTAAACCGTCAATGTTGTATGAGGATTTAATTTTTCTATGATATGACCAAATCTTTAGGAATGTAGTATACAATAGGTTTATTCCCAGTGAGCAATTCAGCAAACTTAATTACTCCTGCTGACGGACACATATCATATTCTTCTTTGTTTAAACTACTGTCACTTTAGGGTTCTAATTGATAACAATAAAGAAAGAGATGTGTGCTCTTCTTGGAGGGGATTTTCCTTGATTTCACCAAGAAAAAAAGCAAGCCTGCATAAAAAATGAACTCCATCTGCAGTTTGCTTTCATCAAAACAGCCCTTACCTTACACATAACAGCTACTGTAGCATGCTTAAATGCCCAAGGGGAGTGTAATGGCTGTCAGAAAACCAGGAATACTGCACTTCATTTTCTAAAGTCATTCTTTATTTCAGTTAACAGAGCAGGTGTTTCATGGAATATGTGTGCAAATACTACATGCTACCTCATTTTAAGTTTACATCATCTTTTATTTTTATTTGCATTAATACATTTTAATTGTCTTTGCGGTTTCCAGGTCCAGATGCTAGTTTAAACAACATTAATTAAATACCAAGGACGTTGAGTGCAGCCTGCTGCTTCATCAAGGGCCTACAACTTATTTTTAATTAGTAGAGCTACAGCCTAAAAGTATCTATCTATCTATCTATCTATCTATCTATCTATCTATCTATCTATCTATCTATCTATCTATCTATCTATCTATCTATCTATCTATCTATCTATCTATCTATCTATCTATCTATCTATCTATCTATCTATCTATCTATCTATCTATCTATCTATCTATCTATCTATCTATCTATCTATCTATCTATCTATCTATCTATCTATCTATCTATCTATCTATCTATCTATCTATCTATCTATCTATCTATCTATCTATCTATCTATCTATCTATCTATCTATCTATCTATCTATCTATCTATCTATCTATCTATCTATCTATCTATCTATCTATCTATCTATCTATCTATCTATCTATCTATCTATCTATCTATCGTAGCACCCTCCTAGGTAGGTGGTAGTCAAAAGCATTGTTTGCTCTGCCTGCTTATCAGGGGAGCATGATTGTTAGTTTTGCCTGTTGCATGTGTCCATGTGTGATTTATATGGTCTGAGGGAGTGTCCCCACCGTATCCAATATGGGAACCTGTTGAACAGTGGAGGAAACCCAGCCAGTGACACACAGGCTTTTGTAGCTGTTCCAGTGGGTTGGCACAGAGAGTGGGATTATGGAAAAAAGATAACACATGTGGTGTATCCCCTGAGCCTATTGGAATAAATTAATGGAATGTAGATGAAGATGTGAGCATCAGCTATAGGGATAGGGTTAGTGTGTCAAAAATAGTCTTATGGATCAAGACTAGCTACAGCGGTTGCTATTCGTAATGTGCTATGTGCACAAATGAATTAAATAAATTTTGACTTGTGTTGATAAATGAATGTGCAAAAAATTAATATATCACAATTAATAGTATAAATAAATCAATATACATCAAAGGTCACATAAATATGTGCAATATTCAGAACTATTGATTATTGCACAACGATATGTTTTAATATTGGAATACCCACCTGAATATTGCACATATTTATGTGACCTTGCTTTAAAATATATTGATTTATTTGTACTATTAATTGTGATGTATTAATTGTTTGCACATTGATTTATCAACACAAGTCAAAATTGATTTAATTCCTTTATTTATTTAAAATATTGCACATAGCACATTACAAATAGCAAGCGCTGTAGCTAGTCTTGATCCATAAGACTATTTTTGACACGTGCACCTGGGATTGGATATAAAAGCCAAGGGCACGTGTGACAGGGCGTCTTTGGGTGGGAAGCCAGGTCCCAGGAGGAGGGTAACAGCTGCTCCTCCTGTCAGCAAGGAAGGTGGTCACAGGCAGTCAGCCTAGTGGATCGAGTGTGTGGTGCTGAGCCAGGAGGTCCAGTATACTGACGAGTGGAGCTGAAGGCAGAGCAACCCAGAGAAAAACAGTGTACGTGAGTTCCGGGAAGCTTGTCAGGTGTCTTCCCAGGAAGGGGACCACTCCAGTGTAGAGTCAGTGGACAAGGGGCTAGCATGCACAGGAAGTGAGAAAGGGGGTGCCAAGTTAGGACCCTGAAGAGGAATTAATTCAGGAACATATCTTCAAATTCACATATCTTCTACTTCACTTCAGTGGCAAGGTGAAGCAGTGGCCTTGCTGCGCACACTACAGTCAGATGTCCTCAGAAATTGTGCATAGTTCAAGTTGGAGTATCCCCCTCATCCCTTCTCCCATTCAAGTTCTAAAATAAAACACAAAAAAACAAATACCCTGGACTGTTCATTGTCTGAGCAAAGTTTTACAGACTGTTGCTATGGGTAACCCAGGGGAATCAACACTTAGCAACTCCCTTGGGGGCAGTGCTGTACTACCTATCTTAGTTTTATCATTGCTAGCTTCTAAAAAAAGTTCCCCTAATTGGCTTCTGTAGTTTATAGCATATTATTGCATTACACTTAAAGGAAAACTATCATGTGGCAGCACAGTGGCTAAGTGTTTAGCACCCCTGCCTAGCATCCCTAGAGCCATCAGTTTAAATCCCAACCACGGCACTACCTGCACGGAGTTTGCATGTTCTCTCTGTGCCTGCGTGGGTTTTTTCCCACATTCCAAAGAAACGCCGGTAAGTTAATTGGTCCTAGTATGTGTATGTGTGAATGTGGGTTAGGGACCTAGATTGTAAGCTCCTTGAGGGCAGGGACTAATGTAAACGTACAATACAGTTGATCCCCGGGTTACAAACATCCGACTTACAAATGACCAGTGGCGGCTGGTGCTCAATATTCTTTTGGGGGGGGGGGGGGCACAAACAGAAAAATGTAATAGGCATTACTTTGCGGCAAAAGACGCTGCAAAAAATTGCATGACTTTGAGGTCACAAAAGTGTGAAAGGGGCCTTCAGTGATCAAAGTATAGTGTGCCCCTTTAAATTCAGAGTGACCACAGCTTGCCCCCTTCAATGCAGAGTCACCACAGCGTGCCCCTTTCAATGCAGAGTGAACGCAGCGTGCCCCTTCAATGCAGAGTGACCACAGCGTGCCCACATCAATGCAGAGTGGCCACAGTGTGCCCCCATCAATGTAGAGTGACCACAGCATGCCCCCATCAATGAAGAGCGACGACAGCGTGCCCCCATCAATGTAGAGTGACCACAGCGTGCCCCCATCAATGTAGAGTGACCACAGCATGCCCCCTTCAATGTAGAGTGACCACAGCATGCCCCCATCAAGTAGAGTGACCACAGCATGCCCCCATCAATGTAGAGTGACCACAGCATGCCCCCATCAACGTAGAGTGACCACAGCATGCCCCCATCAATGTAGAGTGACCACAGCGTGCCCCCATCAATGTAGAGTGACCACAGCGTGCCCCATCAATGTACAGTGACCACAGCATGCCCCCCTTCAATGCAGAGTGACCACAGCATGCCCCCTTCAATGCAGAGGGACCACAGCGTGCCCCCTTCAATGCAGAGTGACCACAGCATGCCCCCTTAAATGCAGAGTGACCACAGCGTGCCCCCATCAATGCAGAGTGACAACAGCGTGCCCCCTCTAATGCAGAGTGACCACAGCATGCCCCCATCAATGCAGAGTGACCACAGCGTGCCCCCATCAATGTAGAGGGGCCACAGTGTGCCCCCATTAATGTAGAGTGACCACAGCGTGCCCCCTTTCAATGCAGAGTGACCACAGCGTGCCCCCTTTAATGCAAAGTGGCCACAGCGTGCCCCCTTCAATGCAGAGTGACCACAGCATGCCCCCCTCAATGTAGAGTGACCACAGCGTGCCCCCTTCAACGTAAAGTGACCAGCGTGCAGAGAGACCAGTGCACTTACCTGATGCAGCGGCAGCTTCTCCTCAGTCCTCCGCGTCTCCTGAGTCCTCCTCCTTGGCCAATGGCAAAGGTTCGCTTTTCGGCCAATCAGGAAACAGGTCAAGGAACGCTTCCTGATTGGCCAGGAAGAGGATCCATGTGACAATAGCAATATAGTAACAATAGCTCTGTGCCCCGGGTCCACCCTTTTCTGAAGCCTATTATAGCCTCTGGCTCTAATCACGTGCTTCAGAAGAATAAAAAACCCCCATTGAACTCCATGCGTCCGGCGCCCCGCATGCAGATTAGGGGGCTGGACGCATGGATAGGGGGGGCCGCGCCCCCAACGCACTGGCCGCCACTGCAAATGACTCCTACTTACAAATGAAGGAAAACAGGAAGTGAGAAGAAAGCTACCCCTAGGAAGGGAAATTCACCCCTGTAAGAGTTATTACGGGAAAAAGGTGTCTCCACTGAAGCTTTATCACCAATCCAGTTTTCCACAACAACCCAAAATGTTCAAAATCCAGTTGTCATAGGGACAGAAAGTGAGGTGAAATCTTCTGAACAGGGGCACAGACAGCAAAACACATGTTACATGGGTGTTAACCCTTCCCTATGCTATCCAAAAAACTTACAAATATTTTTTTTTTTTTTTGGCTGGGACTACACGTAAAAAATGTACCTGTTCTGACTTACAAACAAATTCAACTTAAGAACAAACCTACAGACCCTATCTTGTTTGTAACCCAGGGACCGCCTGTATACTGTATATGTAAAGTGCTGTGTAAATGTAAGCTCCTGTAATAAATAAATACCATAAAAGCAATTGGTAGACTACCGTTTCAGACCTCTCCTTTGTACGAAAATGCACTTCAACTGTTCAATCATGTGAAAACCAATTTTCCTTTTAACCTATATAATCTGTAAATTATAGGGTATTTAGGGTGAACAGGAATTTGCTCTTTTTGCATAAATGAATAATTTAAGTGAATTTTTACACAGTTTATACGTTAAGTCCCACAACAACTTTAAAGATAAGGATTGGATCTCTGGCCCTATCTGATGTTCATTTATACTCTGTAGTAACATAGTAGTTAAAAAAAAGACAACTAGCATTCCATTTAAAGCTACAATATTTGAATAGCTTTGTGTTACCCTCTGCACACCATAACTCACACTGATAGGCTTCTTTCACAGTTTTACAACCTTCGGCTGCCTACCTGATGGTTAAACAGCAGCCAGGGGAGGCTGTTCATATGTTGCCGCAAATTTAAACTCGGCCCTTAAAGTCAATGGGGCCGTGGCACAACCACGAGTGAAATGCTTGGCTACCGGGGGCAGTGAATTAGCCCCATTCGGCTGTTCAACAGAAAAAGATACTCAAAATGCCTGACAATGGCTGCTTAGCCACAGCCTGAAAAGCGATCCAACATGAATTATTTTTCAGTGTTTTGAAAAATAATCCCTAGCCACAGGGGGAGGAGCAGCGTGATATTCATACCTCTGGCCTGTGGATGTTACTATTTACAGCTGTTACTTGTATAATTCTTTCTATACTTTGTACAAGTTAGTTGCAGATCCTGTTGTTGCTATGACATACTCAGAAGGCTGCACGTTTTTATGGATGCTTGAACGTGTTAATAAAGCACTCTGCCTCCCGGACTACAAGACACAACAAGATTGGTGTTGAGGATGACTTTCTTCCATGCCCTGGTGAGCCTTTAATGCCTTTTACTGCTTGGATTCATATGTTTGAGAATCACATTCTTGCTGCTAATCAGTCAGACCTATCTACTACTAGAAAGCATGCTTTACATCCTGCCTGGGAGCAGAAGGACCACGTCTTTTCTTTACTCTACCAGCAGCAGATGGCATTTATGATACAGCTCTCACTGCATTAAAGAATTTCTTTGTAAGTAAACGTAATGGCAGAATGAAATAAATTCTGGCAACGTGGCCAGCATAATGGTGAATCCACAGTACAATTTATAGCAGCTTTTGAGAAAGCTTGTCGTTACCAGTGAATTTGGTGCTCTAAAAGATGAAAGTATTCGAAACCAACTAGTATAAAAAACAAATTCAGCCCCCATGCTCTTTGTACAGGATTTAACTGTAGCAAAAGCTACAATTTCAAGTCAAAGCGAAATGGCTGTGGCTGAGACAAAAACCATCAGTCAGGTGACTACCGATATCATAAAGACTGTACATTTATAATCTACCTCTTATATACAGTAGCACATGCACAGGTAAAGTGCAAAGATATAAACCAGGGACGTGCGGTTGGAGGCAGGTGAGGCAGAGTCTGCCATGAACATAATTTTTTTTTTTAAATAATCGAGTTTCCAGGGTCGTAGCTTAGTGACCTGGTGTCACAGGGACCCCAAATTTGGGGGGTAGGTATCCGGTAGGTAGCCTGGGGCTCCTAGCACCTATGGTTTCGGAGATATGGGTCTCCTACACCTATGGTTTTGAAGATACTGGGCTCATTGTGCAGCCTGGCACAAGCTACATACAACGCAGCCAGTTTAAATACAAGCTGGCACAAATTGTTTTCAGCAGACTGAGAGGATGAGCTCAAAGTGCCTCCGACTTTTTGTTCAATGGACAGCTTGGAGCCTAGGATCAATGGTCCAAGCTGTCCAATAAAAATGCTGCAGTGGAGGCTCTCCTCTCACTGCAGTGTGATAGAATGGGGCATTGTGTCTAAAAGGCAAATGCTCCCTTCCAGCCCAGCCCTCTTAACTACAAGGTAAAAGCGTGGATTTATGGGTATAAGGTTTACCCATAATCCCATGTTTTTCTCACAATGTTAAGAGGGAGAATTCGCTGCTCAAGCAAAATAATATATTATTATGCTATATGTTATAACATAATAATCTGTTATTTATCTTTTTACTGTGAATTTACTGGTTTGAAGTTATAATTTCAAACTTCAGCCATTTGTCCGTTAATCCACCTGCTTGGGTACAGTTTTTGAAAATATAATAAACTACCTTAAAAACAATATATAATCATTATTTGTTTATTACTTACTTGTGGTAATTACCCCCACTTGACACCCAGGCCAATTGTGACGCTTTTCTCCTACATGTAAAAATCATAATTTTTTTGCTAGAAAATTACTCAAAACCCCCAAACATTGTATATATATTTTTAGTTGGACTGTTTCACTGTTTTACCGTTTGTCTCCTGCATTTCACCTTATAGTAAATAACACTGAGCTCTTTACTTGTTTACTTGTTTATGACTGAATATTACTGTTATATTTCTGGCTTCAGAAAATAAAGAGACATGGTTTATTTTTTTCTACAGAAAATAAAGAGACATGATTTATTTTTTTCTACAATCTTTATTGTCATCTTTGCTAGTAATATTGTTTTAGGCATCAACAAAAAGGGTGACTGAAAAACACCTTAAAGGGACAGCGTTTAAATATTTAACCACTTGCCGACCGCCAGTAGTACATTCACTGTGGCAGGTCAGCTCTGTCCCGAGAAACAACGTAACTGTACGTAACTGTATTTTGGAACACAGGTTACCTGTGTTAATTCCATAACTACATCCCCCACACAGTTAGAATGCACCCCCTAGGGACACATTTAAACCATTGATCGCCCCTGGTGTTAACCCTTTCCCTGCCAGTGTCATTAGTATAGTAACTGTGCATATTTTTAGCACTGATTACTGTAGTAATGTCACTGGTCCCCCAAAAAGTGTCAAAAATGTCAGTCAGAAGTCCGATCTGTCTGCCGCAATGTCGCAGTCCTGCTAAAAATCGCAGATCGCCGCCATTACTAGTAAAAAATAAATAAACAAATAAAAATTACATAAATCGTTCCCCTAGTTTGTAGACGCGATAACTTGTGTGCATACCAATCAATATAGCATCTTATTGGGATTTTTTCTACCAAAAATATGTAGCACAATACAAATTGGCCTAAATACCATCAACTGCCCCCTTCTGTACTGCCCGTCCCCACCATCTCAGCTGCCTCCTCAGTACTGCTTGCCCCGTCCATCAACTGCCTCTCTATGTATTGTCTCTTCACCATCTACTTTCCTCCTATGTACTGCCTGTCCCCACCATCATCTGTCCCCTCTGTGCTGCCTGTCCCTACCTCTAAAAGCCCCTTCTGTAATGTCTGTACCACTCCCCACCATTAACTGCCCCACTCTGTAATGCCTGTCCCCTCACCCCCCCCCTTTTAGCTGTCCCCATGTATTGCCTGTACCCACTGTCAACTGCCTCTCTTTGTACTGCTTGCCCCCCCCCCCCATCACCTTGTATAGGGTCAAGGCTGAGGGTGCTGTGGGGGAATACTTGACCTTAAGCAGTGCCTCTACTCTTAAAGATGAATGTACACTTGCACTGCAACTGTTCTCCAGTTAACTCTCGGTTTTCCGTGACAATGTGCAACTTTTGTGTAATCTGCATTTAGGATGGGCATGCTGAGCTCTGTCCAAATCCACCTGTCCAGCGTTTTCCACTACTACTCCCCAGTAGTGGAGTGGACCCCTCCGTGTACGTGTGCGCAGGCTCCATATGTGCACTTACCTTAACTCTTGAACCTCAATACCTCGGTACAGGATGGGAACCACTGTGGTGCTAATCCACACACTGGGAGACAGACCACTGGCAAAAGGAGTGCCAACAACATTTCCCTCCCTACTAAAAGCTGCTCCATCTATAACAGGTACACATTATTGACAGTCTGCTTGTTGAACTTCTATTACCCCAGGTAAACACTGGTGTCTTCACACTACTCCACTCTACACCGATGTCTTCATACCCCAATGTGTTAAGTCCCACTTGGCGAACTATGTGTGTGTCGGTTATTTGCAATACACAAGTCTGGGGGTTCTCTTAAAGGGGGGGACCCTCTCTTACTGGACCACTGTTCATATTTATACATCACATGATTAGCGTGCGGGACCCAGAGAAGAACCCACCAAAAATACCAAAGAACCGGGAAAGGCATTAACTCCTACCCTCCTGGCCGGGAAAGCACCTATCCAACTATTTCAACCTGCTCACAAACCATCCCCTCTATTCAGCCTGTCCACACCCATCAATCTTTTTCTGTCCTGGGGTG
Organism: Pelophylax lessonae; assembly: GCF_965119305.1. Classification (NCBI taxonomy): domain Eukaryota; kingdom Metazoa; phylum Chordata; class Amphibia; order Anura; family Ranidae; genus Pelophylax; species Pelophylax lessonae. The sequence goes on along the minus strand of NC_138772.1, from coordinate 214,673,942 downwards.
CCCCAGGTCTTTTACTATCTTAGCCATGCTCATATTTTTTCACATTAATTTGACCTTTTAGCTGTATAAACAGACAGATTATGCTTATAAGTATTACTAATATTTACATATTTTTATACTGTATGCCCCTCTGATATATTTGCTGCTATTCGCTATCTCCAGATCAGACAGGCTATATCTAGCTCTTGCTGGGCAGGGATAGGCAGAACTGGATGGGGACAAGCAGAACTGGGACAGGGAGGCATACATCCCAAATATTTTAGCAACATTGGGACTGGTTCACATTGCAGTGGAGCTCAGCACAGTGATGAAATGCTGAGCTCTACGGATTGCACTGTTTACTTTTTTTTTAATTAACTTTATTGAGATGTCACACAGGCATCTCAAAAAGTTCAACTGCCGGCCATACAGTGCCAGGCAGTGGATTGCCTCCCGCACAATTTTGTGCAATGTAACTATAATGAATGGTGGAACATGAAACCTGTGTGTAATAATGCAGTGGTGTAAACCGGGCACATAGCATTCAAAACCGTTTTGTTTTGTCCATGCGGTGGGACTGCACTGGAATAGCTGCTCAATGCCATCCTATCAAATCTTGTGTGAATATACCTTTAAGGTCTTTGTAGTCTTTTTAAAGGCAATATTCTTAACCAACCTAAACTACTAGAAGCACATTCCAAATATTAACATCTCTTACAGAGATAAATCCTTTCATATAAGGAGTAAACCTCGTTAAGTTGCAATTAGAGATGGGGTGGACAGAAAATGTTGTTTTGTTTTAGATTCATTTGTTAAGTTAATAATTTATTTTCGTAATATTCGTTATGTTAAAATTATTATTTTTTTAATAAAAAAAGCTTGTCATCCAAAAAGCCGCAGGTGCTTTTTTTGCATGTCAAGCTTTGCGCATTGTAGTTTGCCACGATTGCAGCGTGATTTTTCACACCATGGCACCCAAACATGTGTGATGTCATTATTGCAGTGCGATTTGAGATTACAAATGCCAGATCTGAACGGGCCTTATTGCAGTATGTTATAATTTCATATGTATTATGTAGTGCATTTTATATTATTGACGATACGCTCAATAAAATAGACACAAATGGACCCAAATCATTCTGGATCATTTGTTCTGTCATTAGGTTATTTCAGATGCTACAAACATTAACAAAAGGCCAAAATTTTCGCATCCTGTAATCTGAATGAATTTGTTGTTTTCATTATAATTTATTTTGGAAGTGTTGAAATATGTTTCTATTGTGATTTGGAGACTGGGATACATCCAAATCTTCGAATAATTAAAATTGTGTCCGATTTTCAATTTGTAATAAAACAAATTGCATGTCTAGTTGCAATGAGCGCTTCATATTTTTAAAAATGTTTGGAAGTTTTTGTACAATTTAATTACATATTTAAATATAACTGTCAGTTTAATACTATGAATAAACCTACAATAAAAATAAATCTAAAAAAGCATTATAATTCAGTCACACTGTCTAAAACAGTAAATTACCACATAAATATGTTCCGAAAAAAATATGTATTTCCCATTCTCAAGGTGTTTGTTTTTAATTATGAAGAAGTATAAATGATCTGGGAATCAGTTTTAAATATTCTCTGATAATAACCTTTTTTAATATTTCAAAAAAATCATAAGACAAAGTCTTCAAACAAAATCATATATACTTGAATGCGTCTATGCAATAAGCAGTGACTTTTTTTTGATATGTGTTTTGCAAGAAATATGCGGTACATGTCTTTGCTGTGCATTGATCAAACTTTTATTGTGCCAGCTGTACTTCAGAGGCTTGGAAAAGAAACTCAAGCACAACAAAAGAGAATACAAAAATACAACATGAATGGCTCAAATTCCCAAAGAGACAACCCTATTTAAGTTTGATTCCAGGATTACAGTTGGACTTCATGGAATTCAGCGGAGATAATGTTTGCATATTAAAGATGGTGCACTTATCTTAGGCAAGCTGTTTGTGCTGATTATTACAGCACAGCCATTGGTATTTTACCTCCTGTGAACCCATTAAAATAGTAACAGTATAAATACATAGAGAACTATAGTATCTCTGACATCACACTGCAGTTCCTGGGAAGACATGTTAAATAAAAAAAATTCCAAATCACTGGAATATTGTAGATTTACAGGTCTGTTTTCGCAATTTTGAAAACAAAATGACAAATGTATTTTTAAATAATCAAAATAAAAATCCCAAAAATGTTTAATATTTAGCATTTTTTACACTATAATACAGAAAGGCAGTAAGTGGCACTGCTCCAGTTCCAGTGTAAAGTGAAACGTTATTACCTTTGCTACATTTGATAGCTTCCTCCTGATTGTTAGTGAGCTGAAACCCTCCACCGTCCAGCGTCCAAACAACCTGTGGCTCATCCCTGCTTAGCACTTTCATCTGTCAGTCAGGGATTCCTGAATGACAGGTGAATGTATACAAGCAGTGAGAAAAAAAAACGACTTGAGGTGCCCCCCCAAAATCTGTTTAGGTCTGGTATGTACTGTATATTAAAGGGGATCCAAAAAAAAAATAGTTTTAGGTCCCCCCAAATTTAAAAGTGAAACCCCATCCGAAAAACAAAAAAGCATGGGTCCCCCCTAAAGTCTATACCAGACCCTTATCCAAATATTCAGCCTGGGATGTTAGGAGGGGTAAGGATTCCCCCCTGAACCATGCCAGGCCACATGCTTTTAACATGGGGGGTACCTTTGCCAGGGGTACCCCTTGGCAAAGCAGCTTGTACTCATGTTAATAAAGACAAGAGCCTCTTCCACACAACCCTGACCCAAGAACTGTGGGAATCTGTAGTCAGGGGGGCTCATCAGAATCCAGAAACCCACTTTAAAAATAAGGGGAACCCCAGATATCCCCCTCCATGTAAGGAGTAAGTGGTAAATAGTAACCCATCCTGCTCATTCACAAAAAAAGTCAATAGTAAACATAAAGTACACCACGTTTGACAGGTCTTGTAATATAAATAAAAAAAAGTCTTATGATGTAAATCCACTGTAAATCACGTCATCCACCAATGTAGATACACATCAGTCAAGATGTCCGATGCTCACTGACCTGCTATAAGAAAACACTGCCTGCCAACATGTCCAAACCTGTCACTTGACTCCTACCAAATATCAACTCTCAGTCCCCACCACAGCAATATAAGCAAAGGGCAGAAACTGCAGGTGATGTTATTGACCATATATGGACATAAGAAGCTGCATACTTAAATAAGAGTCTGGTATAGATTTTGGGGAGACCCCACACATTATTTTCTTGTATTATGCCTAAGGTTTCCCCCTAAAACCCTTCAAGTCTGGTATGAAAATTGGAGGGAACCCTCTTACTCCCTTAAAATTTATATCAGACCTAAAAGGTGTGGTATACATTTTTGGGAAAACCTTATGCCATTTTGTTTTGTTCACATTCACCTATTAGTGATGATTCCCTGGCTGACAGCTGAGAGTGCTGGGTTGAGAGTCACTGGTTGTTAGGATACTTGCAAGTGCTTCCCTAACAACCATGAGGAAGCTGTCACATTTAATATTACCACTGCTAAATGTTTTACTTCACAATGCAAGTGGAGGTTTGCTCGGTCAAACTTCTGTTTCTTCAGCCTTTCACACAGGAATCTCAACAGATGCACTTAGGCTAAGATCATCTTCATATTATTTCCTCTGCTAGTCAAATGTTCTTAGCCTATAGTGTTGGGCTATTTTCTCTACTGGTGAATGTTACCTCTAATGGCCAAATGTTCTTATGTCTATTTCTCTCTTAGCATCAAATTTGCATGGTTCAAGGCAACAAGAAATGATCACACATATATTACAAACATTGCAAGCAATATTACAACATTCATAAAGTTTTTTTTTGTTCTTTTTGTTTTGTTTTTTTAAATAAATAGTCCAAATATAGGCAGAATTTTGCCCACCGTCTAGTATTGAGAAGTCAGGGAAAATGTTTGACACCATATCCAAAAAACCTTGGAGGAAATTGTCTGTTTTAATGGAGAGTGAGTCTAGAGACTGTAAACACATTGGAGAAACTCCTGGCTGCGCCATGCTTCTATACAAAAAGTATCTTTCATCAAATAGCTGCCTGGGTACTCGGAATCAATAAGTCTAACCAAAATGATTTTAGCAGGCTATCAACTTCACCATTTTAGAAACTACATCCATTTCCATTGTATTGTCCAAGAATTTTAGAAGGTTGAATATAAATTCTGTGGTCTTGGAGGAATGTCTAACTGTGTAAGGGCAAATTAATACATCCTTACCCAGATACCAGCTCACAAAAAACTGGGAAGAGCAATAACTAAACAGTAAAAGCTTGTATTTAATCATCAGCAAGCCTTTTGAGATCCCCCGTGCATCTCGAGCATTATTTGGTTTACTTGTGCAGGTCTGCACATATGATTCATTTCAGTGAAAATTGAGTTACATTTCCCTACTTTGTGCTTTAATATACTTTTTAACATTATTTTATACCAAATATGTTTGTATTAGAGTTGAGCGGACACCTGGATGTCCATGTTCGGCGGGTTTGGCCGAACTTGAAAAAAAAGTCCGGGTCCGTGTCCCGGACTTTTTCCGAACTTTACCCGGATACCGAACCCCATTGAAGTCAATGGGGACCCGAACTTTCAGGCACTAAAATGGCTCTAAAACACCAATGGAAAGGGCTAGAGTGCTGCAAATGGCAGCAAAACATAGTTAAGAGCATGGAAAGTGCTCTGCAAACAAATGTGGATAGGGAAATAACTTAAAACAACAAAAAAAAACAGAAAAATAAAACAATGTTCTTCATCTGTGAAGGACGAGGCCCATATGGAGTAGGAGGGAGGTTGAGGTGGTGGTGGATGTGGCGGTGACGTAGGTGGAAGCGGCGGTGGAGGAGGACGAGGTAGCCAACACTGCTTTTTTTTCAGTCATTTTAAATGAGGATACACCCCAAAAGAGTGAGAAAGATCAAAAATAGAACAATGGCTGGGTAAGGTCGGTATCCATCTCTATTCTGCACAAGGTACGGAAAAGTCCTGTGGGATCCATGCCTGGTTCATTTTAATGAACGTGAGCTTGTCCACATTGTCTCTGGACAGGCGGCTGCGCTTGTCTGTGATAATGCCCCCAGCCGTGCTAAATACACTTTCAGATAATACACTGGCTGCAGGGCACGCCAGCACCTCCAAGGCGTAAAGGGCAAGCTCAGGCCATGTGCCCAATTTGGAGACCCAGAAGTTGAAGGGGGCAGACCCGTCATTCACTACATGTAGGCGTGTGCACACATACTGCTCCACCATGTTGCTAAAATGCTGCCTCCTGCTAAGACGTTCCGTATGAGCTGCTGGTGCTGCTGTTTGTTGTGGCGTGCTGACAAAGCTTTTCCACTTTTCAGCCATGCTAACCCTGCCTTCTGAGGTGCTGGCGGTGCCCTGGTTGCGTTGGCGACCTCTTCCTCCTCCTCCTCTGCCTTGGCCTTGTGCTTCCACTGTGGCCCCGCTGTAAGGTGGGAATGCCAGCAGCATCGCGTCTACCAGCGTGCGCTTGTACTCGTGCATCTTGCGATCGCGCTCCAGTGAGTGAATTAAGGATGGTACATTGTCCTTGTAACGGGGATCCAGCAGCGTGGCCACCCAGTAATCAGCACAAGTTAGAATGTGGGCAACTCGGCGGTCGTTGTGGAGACACTGCAGCATGTAATCGCTCATGTGTGCCAGGCTGCCCAGAGGCAACGAAAGGCTGTCCTCTGTGGGAGGTGTATCGTCTGTGTCCTCTGTATCCCCCCAGCCACGCACCAGTGATGGCCATGAGCTGGCCTGGGTGCCACCCTGCTGTGAACATGGTTCCATCTCCTCCTCCTCATCCTCATCATCCTCCAGAACTGTGCCCCTGCTGGACAATTGTGTCCCTGGCGTTTGTGGGTGCAGGAACCCACCCTCGGAGCCACTTGCGAATGACTGCCCTGAGAGCCTTGGAAATGTTACCTCTTCATCCTCCTCCTCCTCCTCCTCCTCATCCTGTGCCACATCCTCTTCCATCATCGCCCGAATGGTGCTGTTCCGCAGAGCGACTCACGCGTGCGTGCCGCAGCTGATACTCCACTATGGCCTGCTGCTGCTCGCACAGTCTTTCCAGCATGTGCAAGGTGGAGTTCCACCTTGTGGGCACGTCACATATGAGGCGGTGAGCGGGAAGGCCGAAGTTACGCTGCAGTGCTGACAGGCGAGCAGCAGAAGGGTGAGAACGCCGAAAGTGCGCACAGACGGCCCGCACTTTCTGCAGCAGCTCTGACATATCGGGGTAATTTTTAAGGAACCTCTGCACCACCAAATTCAGCACATGCGCCAGGCAAGGGATGTGCGTCAAACCGGCTAGGCCCAGAGCTGCTATGAGATTTCGCCCGTTATCGCACACCACCAGGCCGGGCTTGAGGCTCGCTGGCAGCAACCACTCATTTGTCTGCTGTTCCATGCTCCTCCACAACTCCTGCGCAGTGTGTGGTTTTTACCCCCAAACAGGCAAGTTTTAAAACTGCCTGCTGTCGTTTACCCCGGCTGTGCTGAAGTTGGTGGTGAAGGTGTTACGCTGACCGGATGAGGAGGCGGTAGAGGATGAGGAAGCGGAGAAGGAGGAGTTAGGAACAGGAGGCAAACTGAAGCGCCCTGCAATCCTCGGTGGTGGAAGGACATGCGCCAAATTGCTATCCGCCTCAGGCCCATCCGCCACTGCATTTACCCAGTGTACTGTTAGGGAGATATAATGCCCCTGACCGTGCTTACTGGTCCACGTATCGGTAGTTAGGTGGACCTTGCCACAGATGGCGTTGCACACTGCACACCTGATTTTTTCCCCCACTTGGTTGTGCAGGGAAGAGATGGCTTGCCTGGAAAAGTAGTGGCGGCTGGGCACGACGTACTGTGGGACAGCCACCGACATAAGGCTTTTAAAACTGTGCGTCTCCACCAGACGGAATGACAGCATTTCAAAGGCCAAGAATTTTGAAATGCTGGCATTCAGGGCCAGGGATCGCGGGTTGGTAGGGGGGTACTTCCTCTTCCTCTGAAGTGTTTGGGAGATGGAAAGCTGAACGCTTCCACGGGACATTGTGGAGATGGTTGGTGACCCAGGTGGTGGTGTTGCTGACAGATCGTCTGTTTGCGGGGTGGCAGGTGCCGGTATCACTACAGAGGTGGATGGAGAGGCCGAGACTGCAGCAGAAGAGGAAGCAGGAGGAGCCAGAGACCTTTCTTGGTTTTGAAGGTGTCTACTCCACTGCAGCTCGTGCTTTGCACTTAGATGCCTGATCATGCAAGTTGTGCTCAGGTTGAGAAGGCTTATGCCTCGCTTCAGGCTCTGATTGCACAGGGTGCAAACCACTCGTGTCCTGTCATCAGCACATTTTCTGAAGAACTTCCACGCTAGAGAACTCCTTTGAGCTGGCTTTGGTGCGCTCTGTCCCTTGCTGCGTTGGGCAGTAGCAGGCGTAGTGTCTAGGGCACGGCCGCTCCTCTTCTGCACCCTGCTCCCTCTTCTGCTGTGCTGGTGGCTCTGTGCGACCACCGCCTCTTCCTCCAAACTACTCAGGTCACCTGCATGACCGTCATTCCATGTGGGGTCGAGGACCTCATCGTCCTCCACATCATCTTCCACCCAGTCTTCACCCCTGCCCTCCTTGTCGGTCTCCACAATTCTGCAGCAGTTGGCACCTGCGTTTCGTCATCATCGGAGACGTGCTGCGATGGTCCTTCCATGTACTCATCTTGAGAAATAAGTGGTTGGGCATCGCTGCACTCAATCTCTTCCACTTCTGGGGCAGGGCTAGGTGGATGGCCCTGAGAAACCCTGCTGACAGAGTCATCAAAAAGAAGAAGAGACTGCTGCATGTAAGGTTCTGGCACTCTCAGTGCCTCCTATCACTTTTATTCCGGGTGATTTCCATCTACCTAGACAGAAGAAACACATATAGGTGTGTTTCCCTTTAAGGCTGAAGCTGTCATCACCCAGCGCCGGACTAGATGGCTATTTAGGGCGTCGGTTCTCACTCACATGTGTTCGTTCAAACACCAGTACCTGGATACTAACCTTGCTTGAAGCTTCCATGCTTGCAAGCTCTCCTCGCTGACGAACCTCGCTGCGCTGATCCCTGCATCCTGCTACTGGATCATCCGCATCTCCTGAGCGATCCTTCGGCTATCGCTATTAGTGCTAAGTACCCCACAGGGGAAATCTCTATAGACTTGTACTAGGCTTACACTATTTAGCTCTGCATAGCAAGGACTGTCTTTTACATTTGCATAACTAGATTGCTAGCTCTTGAGGCTACTGCTACTATTTCCTGCACTGGGTTGATCTCTCCTGTATGCACCTGCTACTCTGTCATCTGTTATCATACATGATCGCTAACCCTTCCTGCATCCATCTGCACTGTGTTACCTCAAGTGTCTGTCACCTACCACTTCCACTCAAACCTATCCCTAAGACCTTTATCATTGTCTTACCACATGTATATAAAGTCACACTAGGAACCAGCTTAATTACTGTGTGTATTTACTGGCTGAAATAAGACCTTCCATACATGATGAGTCATTGAGGTTGGGATTGGTATCTCAGCATATCTCCTACATGACTACTGACGTGGAACTACTTCTGCAGCTGAAAATCCACACCTTATAAGAAACGCAAGGAGCGTTACAGATTGAACGAACCCAAAAAATGGATTCAGCAGAAGTAGCCACTCAGGTGACACAATTAAAACAGCAGGTATCTGCGTTAATACACGCACTTGCTGAATTGAAAAACGACAATCAGGCTCTGTCGCAGCAGGTAATTAGACTGACACAACTTACCTCTGCTCAGTCCCCTAAACCCAAGATAAATCCCCCTTTGGTATTTACAGGGGATCGCAAAAAATTTCGCGAATTTAAAAACGCATGTGAGTTACTTTTTTTGCTAAAACCTCGTACCTACCTTACTGATCACATTAAGGTTTGTACTATTATTTCTTACCTATCAGGCGATCCTCGAGCCTGGGCAGATTCTCTTTTTGAAAAAAACGACCAGCTTCTCAACTCCTATGCCTTGTTCCTGGCAGAGCTCACTAGCCTATATGATGACCCCAATAGGCAGAGTACTGCCGATCTTCAGTTAAGATCCTTGAAACAAGGAAAAAGGCCTGTAGAAGACTTTGTCGCAGAATTCAAGAGATGGACCCTTGATTCAGGATGGAATGATGCATCTCTGAAAACCCAATTTAGGCTTGGCCTATCAGAAGCCGTCAAGGACGAGCTCGCCCGAGCAGAGATGCCAAAAACCCTGGATACATTGATACAACTCAGTATCACCATAGATAGAAGACTACGAGAAAGGAAGTCTGAAAAAATGGAAATGCCATTATCCAGTTCTTCTCAGAATTCAGCTATTGACCCCACTCCTAAACCCGCTCCAGGTAACCACAGACCCCGGCTACCTAAGGAAAAAAGGAGACCTAGTAGATATGGTGATCCTGCCTGGTCATGGTCCGAGCCTGCCTCAAACAGTCGACCTTGTCACTCTGACACATCCCATTTGGACCCTGATCCTACAGAGATGGATGAGGAGCCTATGGAGATTGGTGCCATACATGCTAGGTTGTCCTCACAAAGAGATCACAGGAGAATCTGTGGCCTTTGTTTTTATTGTGGTGAAGGGGGACATTTCATTACATTCTGCCCAACCAGACCCCATAGGCCTAAGGCTCTCCCAATGGAGGCCAGGCGAATCCGAAGGGTCTTCCCTGAAAAACAGCCTGGAAATTATCAAGGCTGTTGCCAGCCCTGTCCCCGTTCTATATCAGTGAAGGACACCCAGAAATTAACAAATATTGGAATAGATATTCCTTCAACTCCAGTGAACTTTATACCACGTTCAAAAAACCCTCCTGTACCACCTCCTGAGGATACTCCTATTTTTGCAAGCACATTTCTGGCTTCCGATGAAAATACAGAGATTCTTGCACCTGACTGCGTACGTGCTTCTAATGGCACGGTGGTATGTAGGAAGGATCTGAGGATGTTTGAAGAAGCATTGGTTGCTAGGTCTACTAGGATTACTTCGGATGGTTATGCGTCCGATTCTAGTGAGGGGTCCATGTAGCAGACACCCTAACAACAAGTGATCCGATTCTCATCGGTTACCAACCTGATCCGATTTTTATATCGGCAACAAGGGATCCGATTCTCATCGGCTACCAACCTGATCCGATTTTCATATCGGCAACAAGGGATCCGATTCTCAGATCGGTTACCAACCTGATCCGATTCTCATATCGGCAACCATTTTTTTTTTTTTTTCCGATTTTCATATCGGAGACCAGTCTTATCCGATTCTCGTATCGGCAACCAGTATTATCCGATTCTCATATCGGCAACCAATTTTTTTTTTCTTCCCGATTTTCATATCGGCAACCAGTCTTATCCGATTCTCGCATCGGAGACCAGTCTCATTCCGATTCTCATATCGGCAACAAAAAAAAAAAAAAAAAAGAGAAATTTTTTTTTTTTTCTTCCTTCCGATTTTCGCATCGGCAACCAGTCTCATGTGATTCTTATATCAACAACCAGCCTTAGAGGCCTTCCGGAGCCGGCCTTACGGGGGGGGTAATGTAAGGTTCTGGCACTCTCAGTGCCTCCTATCACATTTATTCCGGGTGATTTCCATCTACCTAGACAGAAGAAACACATATAGGTGTGTTTCCCTTTAAGGCTGAAGCTGTCATCACCCAGCGCCGGACTAGATGGCTATTTAGGGCGTCGGTTCTCACTCACATGTGTTCGTTCAAACACCAGTACCTGGATACTAACCTTGCTTGAAGCTTCCATGCTTGCAAGCTCTCCTCGCTGACGAACCTCGCTGCGCTGATCCCTGCATCCTGCTACTGGATCATCCGCATCTCCTGAGCGATCCTTCGGCTATCGCTATTAGTGCTAAGTACCCCACAGGGGAAATCTCTATAGACTTGTACTAGGCTTACACTATTTAGCTCTGCATAGCAAGGACTGTCTTTTACATCTGCATAACTAGATTGCTAGCTCTTGAGGCTACTGCTACTATTTCCTGCACTGGGTTGATCTCTCCTGTATGCACCTGCTACTCTGTCATCTGTTATCATACATGATCGCTAACCCTTCCTGCATCCATCTGCACTGTCTCACCTCAAGTGTCTGTCACCTACCACTTCCACTCAAACCTATCCCTAAGACCTTTATCATTGTCTTACCACATGTATATAAAGTCACACTAGGAACCAGCTTAATTACTGTGTGTATTTACTAGCTGAAATAAGACCTTCCATACATGATGAGTCATTGAGGTTGGGATTGGTATCTCAGCATATCTCCTACATGACTACTGACGTGGAACTACTTCTGCAGCTGAAAATCCACACCTTATAAGAAACGCAAGGAGCGTTACACTGCATGACTTGGGGCTCAGACTGCTTGCCTGATTTGCAAGGGGGTGAGGTGAAAGACGGTTGGACATTGGCTGCAGGTGCGAACTCTGACCTTTCTGCAGTAGACTGGGTGGGAGACAATGTGAAGGAACTGGAGGCCCTGTCAGCAACCCAATCTACTATCGCCTGTACTTCTTCTGGCCTCATCACTTCTAGAGGTGCATGATGCCCTACCAAATACTGCTGCAGGTTCTGTCGCCTACTCACACTTGAGGAAGGTGTTTCACTTGTGCGTGTAGCTGGCACAAATCGACCACATCCTCTCCTTGCAACAGGAGCTCTACCAGCAGCACCATGACCCAGGCCACGGCCCCTATTTGACGGTCTCCTCATATTTCTGTAATTTATGATCTTGCCCTAGAAAGGTGTTTATTGAATAGCGGAACAAAACAACAACAGTATCACACAGTCAGATATGCAAAGTATGACGCAAATTTAATTTTTTTCACCCCAAAAGGGTGTATATTGAATAGCGGAATAGAAAAAAGGATATAAAACGGTGTATCTCACACGTACAAACACAGACTAGGCCCGATTACAATTTTTTGTACCCTAAAGGGAGGATGAGGAAGAGGAGTAGGAGGAGTTCGGAACAGGAGGCAAACTGAAGCGCCCTGCAATCCTTGGCGGTGGAAGGAGATGCGCCAAACAAATTTAAAAGGTGTATCTCACACGTACCGATACAGACTATGCCGTAATTAAATTTTTTACACTCCAAAAGGGTGTATATTGAATAGTGGAATAGGAAAAATTTGATAAAACGGTGTATCTCACACATACAAACACAGACTAGGCCCCAATTACAATTTTTTGTACCCTAAAGGGAGGGTGAGGAAGAGGAGTAGGAGGAGTTCGGGAAACAGGAGGCAAACTGAAGCGCCCTGCAATCCTCTGCGGTGGAAGGAGATGCGCCAAACAAATTTAAAAAGGTGTATCTCACATGTACCGATACAGACTATGCCGTAATTTAATTTTTCAAACGGGGTGTATATTGAATAGCGGAATAGAAAATATGATATCAAAAGGTGTATGTATCTCACATGTACAGACCCAGACTAGGCCCCGATTACTATTTTTTGTACCCCAAAGGCAGGATGAAGAGTAGGAGGAGTTCGGAACAGGCAGGAGGCAAACTGAAGAACCCTGCAATCCTCGGCGGTATGAGATGCGCCCCAAAATTTGTAAAGGTGTATCTCACACGTACCGATACAGACTATCCCGCAATTTAATTATTTTTACCCCAAGGGTGTAGATTGAATAGCGGAATAGAAAATATGATATCAAAAGGTGTATCTATCTCACATGTACAGACCCAGACTAGGCCCCGATTACTATTTTTTGAACCCCAAAGGCAGGATGAGGAGTAGGAGGAGTTCGGAACAGGCAGGAGGCAAACTGAAGCACCCTGCAATCCTCGGCGGTGGTGAATGCGCCCCAAAAGATTGGAAGGTGTATCTTACATGTACCGATACAGACTATGCCTCAATTTAATTCTTTTTACCCCCAAAGGGTGTAGATTGAATAGCGGAATAGAAATTTTTTTATAAAACGGTGTATCTCACACGTACAAACCCAGACTAGGCCCTGATTACTATTTTTTGTACCCCAAAGGCAGGATGAGGAGTAGGAGGAGTTCGGAACAGGCAGGAGGCAAACTGAAGCACCCTGCAATCCTCGGCGGTATAAGATGCGCCCCAAAAATTGGAAAGGTGTATCTCACACGTACCGATACAGACTATCCCGCAATTTAATTTTTTTTACCCCAAGGGTGTAGATTGAATAGCGGAATAGAAAATATGATATCAAAAGGTGTACCTATCTCACACGTACAGACCCAGACTAGGCCCTGATTACTATTTTTTGTACCCCAAAGGCAGGATGAGGAGTAGGAGGAGTTCGGAACAGGCAGGAGGCAAACTGAAGCACCCTGCAATCCTCGCCGGTATGAGATGCGCCCCAAAAATTGTAAAGGTGTATCTCACACGTACCGATACAGACTATCCTGCAATTTAATTGTTTTTACCCCAAAGGTGTAGATTGAATAGCGGAATAGAAAATATGATATCAAAAGGTGTATCTATCTCACACGTACAAACCCAGACTAGGCCCCGATTACTATTTTTTGTACCCTAAAGGCAGGATGAGGAGTAGGAGGAGTTCGGAACAGGCAGGAGGCAAACTGAAGCACCCTGCAATCCTCGGCGGTATAAGATGCGCCCCAAAAATTGGAAAGGTGTATCTCACACGTACCGATACAGACTATCCCGCAATTTAATTATTTTTACCCCAAAGGGTGTAGATTGAATAGCGGAATAGAAAATATGATATAAAATTGGTGATTTTTCAATAGCACATGTGAACACAGCAGTGTCTTATATCAGTCAGCTCTGCTGCAGGCTATGAAGGGAAAAAAAAAGAAAATTCCCCTGTAAGTTTGTAATTTTTAAATAGATTAGTACAGACTATGCCACAATTTAATTTTTTTAACCCAAAAGGGTGTATATTCAATAGTGGAATAGAAAAAAGTGTATAAATTTTAAAATCACTCAATAATAGCACATGAGAACACAGCAGTGTATTATCACAGTCAGCAGCACTGAAGGAAAAACGCTGCACACAACTGACTGATAAAAATTATTTTTTTCTCCCTCCTCCTCAGCGGGCAAAAAGATTGTGTTCACTGCACCACCCCACACACAGCAAAATTGATGTAGAACACGGACCCTGCCTATTCTCCAGCCTCGCCCTAAAATGATCGATAAGATCGGTCACTGGCACTGCAAACCCCCCACACAGCAAAATCGATGAAGAACACTGACCCTGCCTATTCTCCAGCCTCGCCCTAAAATGCCCTAATATCTCGCCCTGCCTGCACTCCGACCTGACCTTGAATTCTTTTCGGACACAATATAATTTTTCACTGTCTGTCCCTAATCAGCAGCCAGCATGTATGATGTGTGCTCTGTCCCTAATCTACAGCAGAATGACGCGGCGCGCTGGGGCTCTCGAACTTATAAAAACATGGTCACATGCTTCAGATGGCCAATCACAGCTACTAATACATTAGTGGCATGGCTGGGATGGCTTAAGGCACACCAGTTAAACGCTTGTTGATTGGCTGTTGAAAGCCCCCCATTAAAAGCACGTCATTACATACAAACCCAGAAATAAAATGACCGAACACGGATTTTAAATCCACCGGGGAGACCCATCATTTCAGGTCGGGGGTCCATTTCGGATAATGCGAGCAAGCTTGTGGACGCCTATCTTCAACCATTCGTCCAAAGCTTGCCTTCGTTCACTAAAGATACTATCCAATTTTTTTTTTTTTTTTTTCCAAAAAGCTTTATTGAACAAAATACACATAAGAAAAGTGTAACTATCCAATTTTTAAACAAAATCAAAGACATTTGGATCCCCCCCACTGCCTCTCTGGTTACTATCGATGTAGAGGCCCTCTACAGCTTGATACCTCACCACCAGGGCATTGCAGCGGTTAAACATATTATATCTTGTCAGGGACAACCAGATGCCTACAGCGAGTTTATCCTTGATTTACTCCAGTACATCCTTACACACAATGTGTTCACCTTCAATGGCTCCCACTACCTCCAGGTGCAGGGTGTAGCGATGGGCACCTGTTGTGCCCCATCCTACGCCAACCTGTACCTGGGGGAGTGGGAGCAATCATTTTTGAGGGATGAAGCACTATCAATCTATACTGATCACATAAATTTCTGGGCCAGATACATCGACTATGTATTTTTGATTTGGGATGGTCCCATAGAGTCACTCCATGCGTGCCTTGCCCGCATGAACAGGAATGATTTCAATTTATCATTCACCATGAATGTTGATCCAAATCAAATCACATTCCTCGATGTTGAAATCATGCGAGGTGAAAATGGCACTTTACATAGTAGACTGTACCGAAAGTCCACCGCGGGAAACACGATCCTTCATGGATCAAGTTTCCATCCAACACCCCTCCTCCGGTCCATCGGCATTAGCCAATACTTACGGCTTAGGCGCAACTGCTCAGATCTCAAAACTTTTCAGACAGCAGCGGACGAACTCCTAGACCGTTTGTTACGGAGGGGCTACTCTTAAAAGTCCCTTAAAAAAGCCTACAAACGTGCCTTATCTAGTGACAGAAACAAACTATTGGCCCCTAAACCAGCCAAAAATTCAGATGCGAGTGACAAACTGAGAATAATTACCCCCTACACATACCAACACTGTAAGATCAGGCAGATTGTGTCCAAACATTGGCACCTTTTGTCCTCTGATCCAGTTCTAAGTCAATATCTCTCAGACACACCCAACTTTACCTTCAAAACAGCTCCTGCCCTAAAGGATAGGTTGGTTCGCAGTGAATTTCTGGACAATACCTCGCTCACTTGCTGCAAGTACAAAGGGACCTTTATGTGTGGTAGCTGCAAATATTGCGCTACATGTTGACACAAAGGAGCCCCACATTACCCAATGGGACCACCCATAGAGCCAAACACTTTGCCAATTGCCGCACCATTGGCGTTATCTACCTTCTACTGTGCGATTGCCAGTGTTTCTACATTGGCAAAACCAAGTGGGCCTACCGCCATATCTTGAGTATGAGGAGGTCCGACCCAGACCTCCCGCTTGGTCGGCACGTAGCTACGGTACATTCTGGCAAAATGCCCAAGATTAAATTTCTAATCTTGGATCGCATCCACCCGGGCCCCAGAGGAGGAGACTGGAACAAAAGTCTCCTCCAACTCAAGCTCAGGTGGATATACCATCTTAAGGCTACTGAACCCCCTGGCTTGAATGGGACACTATCCTTTAAGCCCTTCCTCGAAGGGTTTAATTCTGGGGGCATGGAGTCCTAACCCTTTATCATCTAATCTATAAGATCCCACCTCCGTTCACCATGCCTGTCATACTTGGCTTACTTCTCTGACCCAAGGTGTTGATTAACAGCAGAGTTTGATGTTGCCTAATTTTCTTAAAACAAGCATATACTGCTGTTTTACATTATGTTCTTGGCTAGATTTAAATGTGCTCTCTCTGCTCCCTATGCATTATGTTTGATGTTAATTTTGGTATATACACTTATATTGTCATGCTTTCTTTTTTGCTCTATTAACTAAATTTATTTTCTCCCCCCAATGTTTGTTTTGTTGTCATTTATTTGTAGTGATGGTTTGTAAACATTTGGTTGAGTGCTCTCTGGCGATGAATATATTCTCATACACACACTCAATATTATACCATCTTGTGAGTATCTCTGATTGTCAGCATCTTAACTCTTGGTGCCAATTTTTAAGGCATTATGGGCCATCTGACATCATGATATGTTTTAAACTTTTAAGCATTCTTTTTGACCATTCATGTCTCTATTGCGGGGCCATCCCGGCACGGTGAGACACATCGCGCATTAGCGATGTTTACCTTTGGTCCTTTCCACCCAGTGCCAGGTCTCCTCCTGACCGACGCTGTAAGCGGAAGTGCCTCCGCCTCCGCCTCCGCCTCCGCACTTCCGGTTTCGCTCACTGTGCCGGTGGAACGCAGGCTCCGGCCCCGCCCACACCACGTCGCGCGTCAGCATGACGCGCGCGCGGCTTGGGGGCGGGCTCGGCATCGGCGATCCAGGAAGCCCTTCCTGGATGCCAGCTGTTACCGATGCCGCTCATTAACAGCATTTAAAAGCATACCTCCCCCCAGCACACAGACAACATACTTGTCTGCTGGTTGCTGGCTGGAGAGGATATGCAAGTTCACTGGAAATACCATCACAAGGTAACACATTCATTTTCTATAACTAGGACTGCTTGCTTTTTCACTTTTAAGCCACTCCTAGATAAATTAACAAGCTTGATCCACCTTTTCTGCTGTTTTCAGGGAATCAAGGTGGATTTTTTAAAAGCCTTTTTTTCTCTTGTGTATCTTTTTTAGATTGGCTTTATCCATTTTGAATGTTAAGTGGCAGGGCATTGCTTCTGGCCTCCTTTCATAGGACTTCAGATGACCCTACATATATGAGACACAGTGGCGGCCCGTGCATAGGGGGCGCCGCCCCCCTAAAAAAAAAAAAAAAAAGACAAAAAAACAATAAAGTTCGGAAAAAAAAAAATCGGTTCGCCGGGCCAATGTGGTGGCTAAAGGGGGGGTGGGGTTTACGACCCAGAAGAGGCGCCGATTGGCTGCCTTCTGGGGGCGTAACCTGGGCGCAGGAAAGAGCGCTTGGCCACCCCCACCTTCGTGATATCCTGGCTGTGATTGGTCCAGTCTCCAGCCTGGACCAATCATCATCCAGGATATCGCTGACGTCGCAATGGGGGCGGTGCCGGTGCGTGCATCAGTCACTCACCGTCACCACCGCTCAGAGAAGAGGAGAGGCCGCCCGCCGGTTCCCGCTGCCGAGACGAGGGAGCATTGAAAGGGGGCATGTACACTGGTCTCTGCATTGAAAGGGGGCATGTACACTGGTCTCTGCATTGAAAGGGGGCATGTACGCTGGTCTCTGCATTGAAAGGGGGCATGTACGCTGGTCTCTGCATTGAAAGGGGGCATATACCATCTCCTGTACCATGACCTGTGACATGCCTATACCATATCTGTGCCATGCCTATACCATCTCCTGTACCATCACCTGTGCCATACCTGTACCATCACCTATGCCATGCCTATACCATCACCTGTGCCATGCCTGTACCATGACTTCAAAGTCACGCAATTTTTTACTGCGTTTTTTGACGCGAAGCAATACCTATTACATTTTTCTTTTGGCGCCCCCCCAAAAATTTTGAGCACCAGCCGCCACTGATGAGACACCTTCTTGACCTTACTTTCTATGGTCCCCCAAATTCAATCATAATTACATTCTTAATGATGATATACATCGCCAGTTAAATCCAGACCAACCAGATGGTTTTATCTTCCTGTACAAGCACACA
Source organism: Pelophylax lessonae (assembly GCF_965119305.1). Taxonomy (NCBI): domain Eukaryota; kingdom Metazoa; phylum Chordata; class Amphibia; order Anura; family Ranidae; genus Pelophylax; species Pelophylax lessonae. The sequence goes on along the minus strand of NC_138772.1, from coordinate 214,655,494 downwards.
AAGTTCAGATTTGATTAACTCTGTAAGTACTCTATATACAATCTATATACAGTATGTTTTGGGAACTATAAAAGCATTGTATTGAGTAGATTCCATTATTCATGGCACTCATGTGTATATTTTTTTATATTATTAGAGTACCGCTATGAACTACCCCTGAAGAAGGAGAAAGTAATATCTTCGAAACATGTCGGGTATTAAGTTCTAGCTTCTGAGTCCTATTCTCATCTGCCAAATGCTTGTACATTGTTTTTATGCTAATACCTCATATTTTTTCATATTTTCTATTTTTGTACCAATAAAGATATTGTCAAAATACATATCAGGTTTTCTATTTGATAAGTGCCTTTAAAGTCCCATTTAGGGGAACCTCCTCTTTTTGCGGATTTTAAAACCGAACATACAGTAAAGTTTTCGGGTCCGTGTTCGGGTAACAAAAATCCAATTATTCGGTACGAACACGAATAATACAGTCCATGTTCGCTCAACACTAGTTTGTATATATTTTTTTACTATTATTATCATGGTACATAGCTTATTAGATGTTTTGAAGTGTGTAAAGTAAGTTGACCTTTAGTGGCTTCATCTCCCTTTAATAAGAAGCCACTTATACTGAGACTGAGCTTCGTGTGTTGCTCATAACAATCAGATTTTTTCAGCTTCATTTTTCAAACTGCATTAAAACTTTAAAAATGTGATGCTGAATGTATGTGCTTTACAAGTTCTATAATTCAGATATAATAGTACATGAGGCTCACAACTTTGAGTGGTATACGGGAATTCTGCAGGTCTATGCTTTAATGCAAAAGTACCAGTATGTTCACTGAAGCAGGAAATGTAAAAAAGTGGTATCTATGGTCACACTTTAAATGAAATACTCATCTCCACATTGTATTTCAAATATTTCTATACTACTCCAATTAATCTGAACATTCTTGGAGTTTGAACATGTACTACAAAGAATCTCACACATTTAGTTCCTTAAATTCTGAGACTCATGTTCACTACATCTTATGAATATACACTGCTGTGTCATATATTTCACAAAGCCTGTTGTATGAACTAAAGTATTGCTAAGAGTTTCAAGAGTCAGTACAGGAATCACTGATGTTGGCAGGGAACATCATCTTCACCCTGCATGCGGGGGTCACTTTCGCTCTGAACAAGCACATCAATGCCCAAGACCAGGCAGAGATTACGTTAAGGCAATTCCCTGACTTAAAGATGAGCCTTCACTGTGTGCAGTAGTAAAATATAGAGTTCCTCTGAAAAGGTGTCACTACACACTGTAACTTGGTAGATGTTGCATTAGGAGGGACATACTCCACCAGTCCAGCGTACCTCTGTTACATTACTCCTAGAAACAGAATGGGGTCCCACTGAGCACATAGCCCACTCCGCATATGTGCTCATTAACTCCTTCTTTCCAGTACTTCGTGATCAGGCCATAAATCTCTGTAATGCAGGTTCAGTTCTGGTTGCTATTGGATACCTACTGCTAGGGAGGGAGCCAGCATCTTGACCCCCTCACTACTGGAGGACCGGTCACCTTACTAGGTACCATGCCAAACAACTAGTTGCTTGGTGTATTTAACTTGTGCTTGGTTACTCTTAGCAACTACACTCCTTCTCCTTGTCTTAAAGAGTTAACTGCTTGTGTAATGATTCTACTTCCTACTCTATACTGTTAAACCGACCCTGGTTCTTTAGATACCGCAGAACCAACATGCACCTCTTTGAATAACTTCAAACCAGGCTCACAATGGTTAATTTAGCTGAAGAGGTTGCAGCATACAGTTCAATAAGAACAAAGTCCTTCCCCTAATTCTAAGTATCATGGTGTGGCTTCCAGTGCATACCTCTGTGAGGCAAGAGTCCATTATGGCTTTGTCAATGGCTTGAAGGTTTTCTAAAGTCCTGGTGTCTTCAGCAGACTGCAAGGCGCAGCGGTCTGGATACAACAACAGAATTGAAACGACCAGTTCAGCAAGAAAGAGCCCTGGACCTCAGCCTTCCCCCTTTTTTTATGGCACAGGTGGGCCGGCTAGGACCAAAAGCCTGGGAACTGACTTTACAAAAGTTAACCCTTTGCCTTGGTCTGGGCCAACAGCTAACTTACTGGAACCAAACTCAGTTTGAACTGTGTACATGTAGTCCTTAGAAATTGAAAGTATACCAAAGGAAAGAGCAGAGGAGAAGTCACAAATCATGCAGGGAATCCAGAACATTGTGGAAAGAGATGACCAGCAGACAGAAGGGCTTTGCACATAACAAACAAAACAAAATGTATGTCTTAGCACATTTACCAGCTAGCCATTTGAAAAAAGGTTTGCAAATATATATGGAAGCCCCCCGTCAAGGATCCTTTTGTAAAGTGCCGTCCTATCTCTAAACTTCGAGAGTGTCCATGTTGGAGCATTAATAGTAATGGATACATTAAGGCAAGTTGCATGGAAGGGGTCCATTTCTGTAGCCCTGGCTGGTCCCTCTAAAGTAATTGTAAAGGCTTAATTTTTCTAAAAAAAAAATGTTATACTTACCTGCTCTGAGCAATGGTACTGCTCAGAGCAGCCCCAATCCTCCTCTTTTGGAGTCCCTCACCAATGCTGCTGACTCATTCTCTTCTCTAAATGCCCCCATAGCAAACCACTTGATATAGGGGCACTTGTGCTGGCTCAGACCTTCACCCCCTGCATAGAATGCATTAAGGTTAAAAAAAATGTACCTTTACAATTCAGAGCCAGTCAATCTGGCAGCAACCTGTGTCTCTCTCCCCACCATTGTAATTAGACTATGAATCAGGGAGAGGACAGAGAAAGATTGTTATTAACCATATTCAGCGGCTCGAAATGTATCCCCACCGACCAGAATTATGAATGGGGATAGACAGAGTAGAGGGTAGTAGTGTGTTAATGGGATTCTGTGGCCAGGTCTAGTAGCTGGCTGGGGAGCCTAGAGAGAAAATAACAGATACAGTACTGTGCTGTGGGCAGTGTGGGAGTCACGTACCTGATAGGAGACTGAGATTTATGAAGTTGGCCTCTTATGTATCTCCAGCCCAGCCCCCCAAAAGTGGAACAGATGGTGCAGAGGGAGGAGGGAACACGAGTGTTGGCAGGTGTTGATTGTAGAACATGCAGTAGGAGATGCAAGCTTGGATGGTCTGGCAGGACATCAGGGCAGGAGCAGAAGCCGTACAAGATGAGCTGCTCAAGGTTAAAGGAGCCTTCTACATTTACAGCAAGTTCTGGGTATAAGGCTTGTAAGAGCTTCCAACAGACTGGAGATAGGAACACACTGCAATGATTGAGGCTGATACAGGTGACAGCCAGAACAGGCACTCAAAATCATGGCATCAAAATCAGAAACAGAAGCAAAGTCACAGGGGTAGTTGAGGTCAGAAGCAGGCAAGCAATGCAGTACAGAAGCATACTGTGCGTAGAAACGTAGTCAAGGGTAGAGCCATGGTCAGGAATGGGTAGGCAGAAAAGCAATCAGGATCTGAAATCAGGTCAATAGCAAGCCGAGTCAGCAATGGATACAAGCAGATAACAGGAACAGCTAAAAACCAATCGGCACTGAACATGGTCATGAGTATCCTTTAAATAGGTCGTCAGGTGCCAACAGGAACTGTGGACGTGTGCGTGCATGCCTTTGGGCATGGTCATGATTCTATGGGAAATACTATGAGCATGCCTGGGAAGACATGTCCGGGGATTCCTAGACAGTAGGCCATGACTGGAAATTGAGCCCAGGGGACAGAGAGCCCAGGGAGAGCAGCAGAGTGACACAGAATGGTGTGATTAGTGGGTTTCTTAATAGTAAGGGAACCCATAAAGAGCAGCAAAGGGATGCAAGGGCACGTGCTGTGCTGTGCAGCAAAGGAGAGAATCCTAGAGAGTTGTCCAGAGATGCAGACTTCAATCCCCACAGAGAAAGAGAGACTGACCGCTAAACCTTAAGATTCTTGTGAGTCACTAGCACAGATTTGAGTAGGTTGCCCCTAAGTGTGGTGTGACCTTCAGCCACCTGTGCTTGTGTTAATCTTGCTTGCTGGCTGCCTTGAGAGTTTGCTGCCGTTAGGAAATGTATTGGAGGCATTCCCTTGGATTACAAATTCTCTCACATTGAGAGTGAGATTTATAATGGGTGTTTAGAGGACCCACCACCAGCAGACTGAATATCTTAGAAATTTGGATAAGGCATATAATTTATTACATTTTCTGGTCTTATCTTTAGAAGTATTCTAAACTGTGTTTTAGGACGTTTTTACATTATAGGGAGTGTTTTTACTGCAAAAATGCCCTAAAATGCTAACACCAAAAAAAAACGTGCATAAAGGCTAGTCAAAAAAGCGGCTAAAAGCACGTTTTTACAGCTGTTTTTTTCCCTAGCAGCAGCACTGGCATTTTATAAATGTCCTGTGTGCGTAAGGCCTTAGAGGTAGTTCCAGCTTCATCTAATGCAGCAACTCCATAGCCATCAAGCTCTGCTACTAGGCTTCATCCAGTTTAGATCCCTTAAATCGATTACAGTATAATAAGGAGCTAACAAACTTTGAAGCAGGTGGGTAGGAGTGACCACAGGTATTATGGTAGAATGCTAACCTCTCAGTGGCAGGACATGCTTACTTCATTAGAGGCTAACAACACCTAAATGTGCTACGCTGTCATCTTGTTTTGTCTATACAGTACATCAATTATTTTTGTACTCCATGGCATAATTCGTTGTCTGCCTGCCTTCTAGCTAAAGGATCCTGAACAGTGCAAAAGGTACTGCGTCTTCCCAGAAGTCATCCTTGTATGTGACTTTGATCCTCAGTCTTAGAGGCAGCAGGGAACAGAGTATACAGTAAATGCTTTTTTTTTTTTAAGAAGCCCTTACTTTTCTTTTAAAACATCCTGTGTGGGCAGCACTTTGGAAGCTGAACTGCCTTTCTCACATACAAGCAGTGATCTCCAGTGATCTGGCATGCCCCCACCCCCAGCACAATGTTCCAGTCATCAGCGTCCCCTGAGCATAACTGTTGATAGAAGTAATGTGCAGGGGGTCCAATTTAAGGCCTGTGCAATTTAGTGCATTTTAGTTGCAGTGTGTTAAATTCCTGCTTGCTTCATCTATGATGCGCTTTCATGACAGCGTGCATTATATAGAGTACTAAAACGCATGTAAATGAACTTAAAACTTGAAATGAAACATACCTAAAACACACTGCACAGATGTGACCACATTTTAAAGAGAGCCCCACGCCAAAATTAAAAAAAAAAATGGTGTGGGATCCCCTGCAAAATCCATACCAGACCCTTATCTGAGCATGCAGCCTGGTAGGTCAGGAAAGAGAGGGACGGGCGAGTGCCCCATCCTGAACCATACCAGGCCACATACCCTTAACATGGGGGGTGCTTTGGGGCAGGGGGGCTCTGCACACCAAAGCACCTTGTCCCCATGTTGATTGGGAAAAGGGTCTCTTCCTCACAACCCTGGCTGGTGGTTGTGGGGGTCTGCAGGTTGGGGGATTACCGGAATCTGGAAGCCCACTTTAACAAGCGCTCTCCAGATCCTAGCCCCCCTTCTATGTGAATAGGTACATTGTACTTCTACACATTCACCAAAAAAAATAAAAAATAAAGTGTTAAGTAAAAAATTACAGTAGGGAGTTTTAAACAATTCTGTCCCCCAAAGTAAATCCATCATCAATCACAACACCCACCAATACCGCCCACCTGAAAAAAGAAAGCAAACTGCTTCCTCAATACCTAACTGAAACAGAGATAAAAAGAATCCCACTAATGATGGATTGTGCAGTTGCTTAAAAGTTTGAGGGCTCTTAGTGAAGAATTTTATAGAAATCTTTTCAACACCATGAATATGTTGCATATCCTCAAATTATCTTTTATTTATTAATTATTAATTAACTATTCAACATAATTGATAAGCAATACTCGAAAATCTTTGGTTTTCACATATCGTTGCTAGAAGGTTACTGAGGTTTGTCAAAAACCATAGACAGGTATACTTGGTGATGGCCTTGGTGACTTCGAACATGGAGTGCTTGGCAGTGGTGTATTTAGGTTTTGTGCTGCCCTAGGCCTGACTAAATTTGTGCAACCCCTAATTTAAATATTACCCACCCCTTCCTATAAAGGCCACACCCCTTCCTGTTTCTGACCCATTCTGTCATCTGTAAACCACAGACCACAACCACTGTGTATCAGTGCCCATCAGCGAAGCCCCATCAGTTCCCCTAAGTTCGCCTCATCATTGCCCATCAGTGCAACCTTATCAATGCCGCCTCATTACTGCCCATCAGTGCAGCATTTCAGTGTAGCCTCATCAGTGACCATCAGTAAAGCCCCATCAGTGGCTGCCACTGATTGTAATTATAGGAATATTTCACTTATTTGTATAATGACTAGGACGTCCATAGTCATTATACAAATAAGTGAAATAATCAGTGGCAGCAAACACAAGTCCAAATATCTTATAAGATTGGAGTAATCTTACTAACCCTGTGACATATTGCAATAGGACATATGAGGTGAGCAGGAGCAAACTATTATAACCATCATATACAATTAAAAGTCTTAATTGCATATGATGCAATTCAATATGCTCGCTCAAGGACAAGGATGTTTAAAGAAATGAAATTATATTATTGACATAATTCCTGCCATCCCTGGGGGCAGAGGAGGGTAGGTGGAGCATTAGGCTGCAGTGCCACACTTATTAGCATTGGGGGCCGTCGGGCCAGTTGTATTAGGTGTGGTTGGCGGCCTGCGGTCTGTCCGAATGTCCTCCCCCACCGGTATTATCATAATGGCAGGTAGCAGTGTGAGTGCTGTATGTGGGTGCCAGACTTATTTGCCCCCTGGACCCTGCCCTCTGGCCCAATTTGCCCCGTAAGACTGGCACTATACTAAAAGTGTAAGCCGGCAAAGACCCTTTTCGTGCAGGAGCAGGGAGGAAGCTGTTTTTTTTTTTTTTTTTTTGTGCGGGGTGCAGCTTTTTTGCTGCCCCCCCTGCAAAGTGCTGCCCTAGGCCTGGGCCTTCTTGGCCTAGGCCACGATACAGCACTGGTGCTTGGCCAGTTCTTTCAGAAACAGCAAGTGGATAATGGTCTTTTCCTGCTGTCAACTATATGATGTTTTTGCATACCTGTTATTCTGAAGGGATTTAGTGTTGCTGCTGAAACAGGGAGCGAGTGAGGGGTTCCTGGGGTCTGGGGGGAAGACAGAAATCCCTTGCTTTTGCTCAGCTACTACCTAATTTCATCCAGCCGAAAAAAAAGTTTTCTCAGTTAAACAATAAATATCTAATACCCTTTGTTAACAAAGTATAGACTTGTCTAGATAACATAAAATCTATGCAATAATGTGAAAATCTGTGAAATGATAAATGTTGAGCGATTTATTAATTTTTTTATTTTAGACACTATATTGAATAATATACATGGGATTCTTTTTTTATTTTTTTGTAAGTTACTAAAGTAGGTTTTGAATCCTGTCTATCATGAAATATGCAATATGTACTGCATTATCAGAAATGACCTCAGGAGAATTTCTTTTCTCAGCATTATGTTGATGCTGAGATGCTTTCCTCGTTGGAGGGAGCAAACTATACATTAAAGCCATCCTGCACCTGGCAGCCCACCACAAATATGCTGTAACATCAGCTTTAATTGCTGATCATAGGGTAAGTGCTACACATGTAGCTTTGGCTGGATGTATGGCATTGAACAGATGGACCAGAAATAGGAAACAATGCTGGACACATACACACATTGTTCTGCTTTATTCACTTTTTTCTTGTTAGTTTATCTTGGATTTTAAAATGCTTGCAAAATTCAGTTAAGCATTATGAAACAACCTAAATCATAAGGGTTCAATATAATATTACTCTAAACACCTACAATGTAGTGTTGGATGGAAAAGAACGTAACAAGACAATCAAAATTTAATTTCACTCTCAGTGTACTTTGAGTTGCCTAAAAATAAGACAATGCAAAAAATGAAGTAATAATAACTCCCAACATTGGTGTTAATAAGTGCAATAATAACCTCCAACATTGGTGTCAGTGGACACAATAATAATCCCCAGCACTGGTGTCAGTGGATGCAATAAAGTGGTTGGAAAGCCTTTTTTTTTTAAATAAAATAATAAACATGTTATACTTACCTGCTCTGTGCAATAATATTGGATAGAGCGACCCCGAATCTCCTCTTCTGTGGTCCCCGGCTGATGCCCTGGGCTCCTACTCTTCTGTGTCTGTTTCCATAGCAAGCAAATCACTGGATTTGATTGATGGCAGCAGGAGCCAATGGCTCCCGCTGCTATTAGCAAAGCCTGTGAGAAAAGGAAGAAAGAAAGGGAAGACCTGCAGGGGCCACAGCGCTGTATCAAACATAAAAAAAAAACTGGCGCAACAGGACTCAAAAATGAACCTCAATAGCCTCCTAAGAACATTATAATGGAAAGATGAACGGACCTGGATGTTATGTGGCAAAGTCCAAAAAGTCCATAAGAAACACCGGTCTGTGCACTCCAGAAGGCAGCTGACTCTCAAGTGGGCTGCCTACGTCAAGTAGGCTGCCTACGTCATCACGCCCACGTTCTACGCCCAACCCAGAAGTCCGCCGCCGGAGGCGTTGCAGGTGTCCTCGGAGTCCGGATATTGCTTACTCGCGCAGTCGGACGGACTCGTTTGGAGCACATCAGCCCCTCCTTGCCCAGGCACCGGAACAATCAATCTATTGAACACATTCACCATGTTTTTATTTGTTCTATCCTGTGAGTACCCAGTATAGTAGATGTCTAATAAAGTACTGAGTTTATTGCACTTAGAGTGGCGCTGTTATTCTTTTCCAGCGCTGTATCAATACAGGAGTCAGGTAAATGTTAGGGAGGGAGAGGTGGGGAACAGACAGTACTTAGAATGCATTGATAATAAAAAAAGAAAAAAAACTTTAGTGTTTAGGACCACTTTGATAATCCTCAACAATGAGCCACATATCGGACACCAAATACTTCCATATAAGCAGAAAGAAAAACCCCTAAAAGCAAATTTATTACTGCATTATGCATTTGGACTTAAAGTGGCTGTAAAGTTTTTTACCTTCATGCTAGACCTTTTGGCATCTGCTACCTGTATTATTCTTTTGAGCCACATATTTTCTAGAAAATATTTAACTATTTGTGGATCTGCATTCCCCTTATACCCATATTTCTCTGACTCCCAGTCTAAAGGAGGATTCACATCTATATGCTTATTTTTGAGTGCCTTTAATGGCTGCTCATTGTGACAGGAAGAATTTGTGAAGGACAAAGTCTTTGAGTTTTTTTATAAATGAAGCTAGGTGCTTAAGTTTTCTTTTGTTTCAATGGGCACTGGAGCTCAGGCCTCTAACATCCTTCTTGGGGTAGCAATATTATTGTTGTAACTGCTACCTATAAAAACCATAGCTCAACCGCCTGTTTCCACGTCCCTCTGACCACCCTCATGAAAGCGCCCTTAGACTGGTATATCTGGACATTCTTCGTCTGTTGCTAAGTGACACAGGTGAATTTCTCAGTGACTTTCCCTGTTGTGCCTGCTATTATTTAGATGAGAGTTCTCAGGGACCTAGTCAATCATTTGCTAATATATAGTAAAATTAGCATGCGCAAAAATAGTGATGATCTGTGTGATCCCACTGATAACTCTTCCTAAATGGCAAGAGAAGTTTTGTGATACCAATGTAGATAGTCAAACATCGTATCATTGCAATAAGGCAACTAATTGTGTTGCAGCTTTTAGGCTTAGCTCACATGTAGGCATTTTGGGGCATTTTTTAGCTCTAAGGATCAGCTCAAAAAACGCCCAACAGGACAAATCCTATTCATTTCAATGGCCCCTGTTCACATCTGAGCATTCCGACGCCTTGAACAAAACGCCCGACCCCCCAAAAAGTACATGAGCTTCTTTTTGGGCAATTTTTGCCCCATAGACTTAATATAGAGCGTCTTACAGGTGTTTTACCCATAAAACGCTTGTAAAAACGCCTATCAAAACGCCTATAAAAACATCTGGAAAAAGCCTGGAAAACGTCTATAAGATAGCAACGCCTAGATGTGAATGTATCCTCTGGGTAAACAAGACTCTAAGTTCTGTATAGATTGTAGAAAATCTTGTCCTGAAACTTTCAAGAGTAGAAAGAATAGACAAACATTGGATAATTGGATAATGAACAGTGTTAAGTATGAACAATTGCTGAATAAAGAAGATTAGAGAAACTTATTGGTATTTTAGATAATTTGTTTTTGTGCAGAAACACCCCAGAGGTTTGTAAATCTAAGCCTCCTCTGTTTCCTATCTCTGACACAAATCAAGGCAAGCAACTATAAAGTTACAGTTAAAGATACAATTTAGTAAAGACAAGGTTGTTTTCCTTTGGTTATCGTATTTCGGAAGGCAGCAAGAATATGATGGTTTAAAGAGCTAAGCTGATCAAGCACTTCCCCATCCCACAGAATACCAGACAACTGCGTGCCTTTTTTGACATTGGTGGGATCAGGGCCGCTGATAGTTGGGGACCATCACTCTTCCTGTAGGGGGCCAAGGCACACAGGGGCACCCCAACAGCACAGGGAATCTGTGCAGTTGGGAGAAGGGGCAATTACAGAAGGAAGCCCTGTGCGGCTTTCTGCAGCAGCTGAAAGCCAGTTTCTCCTCCTCCTGCCAGCTTTCACCTGCTGCAGGGAGAGACACAGACACAGGGCATCATTCCTGTAATTGCTTATCTGACACCAACCCCCCTCCCTGTTCTACCTGCTTCTGACCCCCTCCTCCCCGTGTGCCCCCCTTTCACTGTGCCACCCCCTGTCCTGTAAAAATTTAAAAAAATTGTAAAATTGAATAATTGTAAACAATTTTAATATCTTTAAAAAAAATAAAAAGGGCTAGTTTTAGGTATTTTTGGGAAGTACCTTGGCCAGTGCATTATCTTTAAAAGGTATTGTCCAGTGTTTCTCACTATTTTTTCTATACTCCTATACTGACGGTCAAATTCTCTTTTACTGGTAAATGTTACTGTATAGCAGCATGTGGATGAGATTAATAGTACATTAAGTGGATGAGCAATCACTTATGGCTGCTCATTATACAGAATTAGTTATAATAGTGTGGGTTTCTTTTGTTTTAGTTATATCTCTTGCAAAATAGACCTTGTAACCAATGGTTCACCCACCAGTGTGAGGTCAGTTGCTGCATTTTTTTTTTTTTACAAGGTAGTTGATATCCTATTAGATCATAACCTTGTACTCATGGTTCCACATGCAGTTAACGGGATATTTAAGTCTTGTTTTTTGTTAAAAAAAAAAAACATGTTATACTTACCTACTCTGTGCAGTGGTTTTGCACAGAGCAGCCCCGATCCTCCTCTTTTCAGGTAAATTGCTGGCACTCCTGGCCCCTCCCCCCTGCTGAGTGCCCCGAAGCAAGCAGCTTGCTATGGGGGCACCCAAGTCAAGCTGCTGCTCTGTGTGTCCATTCAGACATGGAGCCCCGGCTCGGCCCTGTCCCCTCACTCTCCTCATTGGCTCACTGACTTTGAGGAAGGAGAGCGGTGGCGGTTCTACATTAAATTGCTCCCCGGGCAAGACTCCCTCCCGGCGCCCCCCCCCCCAAAAAAAAAATAACATGACAGCTTTGCCCCCAATAAATGCAGAGTGCCACAGCATTGCCCCAAATAAATGCAGAGTGCCACAGTGTACATTGATATCATATCCCCCCTCAGTCGTCTCTTCTCCAGAGAGAATAGGTTCAGTGCTTGCAGTCTTTCCTCATGGCTGATGTCCTCCATTCCCCTAATTATTTTTGTTGCCCTTCTCTGGACTCTCTCCAGTTCCAGCACATCCTTCCTGAAGACCGGTGCCCAGAACTGGACAGCATACTCCAGATGTGGCCGGACCAGAGTCTTGTAGAGAGGGAGAATAATCTCTTTATCTCTGGAGTGAATCCCCTTTTTTATACATCCCAGTATTCTGTTGGCTTTACTTGCAGCGGCTTGGCATTGCATGCCACTGCCAAGCCTGTTGTCTACCAGTACCCCCAAGTCTTTTTCCATCCTAGACTCACCCAGAGGCTCCCCCCCCTAGTGAGTAGCTTGCTTTCTGGTTTTTGGCCCCAAAAGTGCATTACTTTACATTTTTCAACATTAAACCTCATCTGCCATGTAGTTGCCCACCCCGTTATTTTGTTCAGGTCCGCTTGCAAGGTTTCCACATCCTGCATAGAAAATATTGGCATGCTTAGTTTAGTATCATCTGCAAATACTGAGATTGTACTAGATATCCCCTCCTCTAAATCATTTATGAATAAATTAAACAGGATTGGTCCCAGGACAGAACCCTGGGGGACCCCACTTTCCACACCCGCCCAATCCGAGTACTCTCCATTAATCACCACCCTCTGAACTCTCCCCTGGAGCCAGTTCTCTATCCAGGTACTCACCTTATGGTCCATACCTACCTTCCTTAGTTTGTACAGTAAGCGTTTGTGGGGAACGGTGTCAAAGGCCTTTGCAAAGTCCAGATACACCACATCCACATGCTTTCCTTTATCTAGGTGGCAGCTCACTTCATTGTAGAAGGTTAATAGATTGGTTTGGCAAGAATGATTTTTCATAAATCCATGCTGATTGCTACTAATAATACAGTTTTCATTACTAAAGTCTTGTATGTGGTCCCTTAACATCCCCTCAAAAATCTTGCAGACTACCGATGTTAGGCTGACTGGCCTATAGTTCCCCGGGATACATCTCGGCCCCTTTTTAAATATTGGTACCACATTGGCTTTTTTCCAATCAGCTGGCACCATACCCATCTGTAAACTATCCTTAAAGATCAAGAATAATGGTCTGGCAATCACCTGGCTGAGCTCTTTAAGAACCCTCGGGTGCAAGCCATCCGGTCCTGGTGATTTATTTATGTTAAGTTTCTCTAGTTTAGTTTTAAGTCTATCTTCTGTTAGCCATGGCGGCATTTCCTGAGGTGTGTTGTTTAGTTCGGCCTTACAAGCTAGGTTCGTGTAGCCCCCCGATTCTTTTGTGAAGACTGAAGAGAAGAAATGATTTAACACTTCCGCCTTTTCTCTGTCCTCAGTGGCCATATTCCCTTTGTCATCTTTTATGGGGCCAATGTGTTCTGGCCTCGCTTTCTTACTGTTTATATACTTAAAGAACTTCTTGGGGTTCTTTTTACTCTCCTCCGCTATATGTCTCTCGTGTTCTATTTTAGCCGCCCTGATTTCGTCTTTACATTTCTTATTACACTCTTTGTAATGCTTATATGCTGCCAATGACCCCTCAGTCTTGTATTTTTTGAAGGCCTTTTCTTTAGCTCTAATATACATTTTTATGTTGGAGTTTAGCCACCCAGGGTTTAATTTATTTCCCTTTGGAATGCACTGGTCAATCCCCTTGTTAAGTATGCTCTTGAAGCACTCCCATTTTTTCTCCGTGTTCTTTTTTTCCCAGGGTTCTATCCCAATTGATATTTTCTAGCAGCGAGCGCAGTTTAGGGAAATTGGCTCTTTTGAAATTCAGTGTCCTTATATTGCCCCTCTGCTTCCTATAACTGTAATTAATACTGAAACTTATTGACCTATGGTCACTGTTTCCTAAGTTGTCCCGTATTTCTATATCCGTGAGCAGGTCTGTATTGTTGGTAATCAGTAGGTCAAGTACTGCATTTTTTCTCGTCGGTGCATTCACCATCTGACCCATGAAATTGTCCTGCAAAACATTTAGGAACTGCCTAGCCTTGGCTGAGTGTGCGGTTCCTTCTGCCCAGTCTATATCTGGATAATTAAAGTCCCCCATTATAATGACATTTCCCATCCTTGCTGCCAATCCTATCTGTAAAATGAGGTCCGCCTCCCCCTCCTCCCTCAGGTTGGGGGGCCTATAGCATACGCCCAATATTACCTTCCCCACCGTGCCTTCCCTTTGAAGCTCTACCCATAGGGATTCTGCTTCGTCCATAGCTCCATTATTAATATCATCCCTCATATTGAAATTGTAGGCCACACTCCCGCAAGACTATCTTAATCTACTAAATAATAGCACTGACTCACAGTTTGGCAAGAAAAGGCCGCGGCACACTTTATTGGTTTAATATAATTTAAATCATAAATATTTAACTGTTTGTAAACAACCACTCAAATACCGTAATAACTTTTAGTTGCTCAGTTAAAGAACTCGAGCAACCATAAACCATAAATTACCATTATGAAAATACAATGTCCCCCCTAGGATACCAGGGTGACCCAACCACACAAAGGTGCTCGCGACAAAGGGAGGGAGGGTGGGGAACTTTCTTCTTCTTGCTCTTCGGTGCATAAAGGAAGCACCCCAGACCGGACCGAACTTATATAGCCTCTGCTATACCTGCAGGAACCTTCCTCATGCCCCTATTGGCTAAAAACTGCTGCAGAGCACAGGTATAATTTTAACCCCATAAAGGCCTAATCCTGCATAGCTTAGCCCCCTTATCTATCTAACCTAATGCTGCTAGGGGTGGCCACAATCCCACACAAGTGGCCACATAATGTGCCCCCTTTTATATGGAATTGTAGGCCACACTCCCGCAAGACTATCTCTACTAAATAATAGCACTGACTCACAGTTTGGCAAGAAAAGGCCGTGGCACACTTTATTGGTTTAATATAATTTAAATCATAAATATTTAACTGTTTGTAAACAACCACTCAAATATCGTAATAACTTTTAGTTGCTCAGTTAAAGAACTCGAGCAACCATAAACCATAAATTACCATTATGAAAATACAATGTCCCCACCAGCCGGGCTTGAGCATCAAGGACGGCCCTGCCCCACCACCGCGGCCCTTTCAATGCTATACTGCAGTCCAAGGTTAAATATGTCAATTCCCACATCCGAAAGGTGGATGCCATCCTGACGATAAAGCCCTTGAAAACCGCCCTCCAGATCTACATGCCTACAGGACAGGCCGCCAATGGACGGCATAAACTTCTCCATGGCCCTATTCACCCTCTTCCTCATTTTGTCCATAACCTTCCTCTGTGATGAGGAAAGCCAAGGAAGCCGAGGAACTATCTCGGAAAAGACTATCACCGTCCCAGGAGAAGAGAGAGAAAACAAATGCAAATCACTTTTTATCCTGAATAATAAGTCCAAAGTCCTAACATTACCCAGATCATTACCCCCAGCATGAATTACCACTATGGATGGAGGAGGCCAAACTTGAAACAACCTAGACAAGTGAAAATATAATTGATACCATTGCAGGCCTCTAATTCCTTTCCAAAATAACTGAAAATCCGTAGGTAGTGCTAAATTCGTACTGTATGAACGCTGTGCTGCTCTCTTCCTCGCCCAATAAATGAATGAGTGACCTAATATCCATACTGTTCGCTGGCAACCTAGGGAATTTAAAGAAACAAATTAGGTCTCACATATAATTTTAAACATTTAGATTTCCACCTTCCCATATTTTGTATGACCGTGTCTTAAATTCCCTTTCTAGCTGCCTCAGATGCTGCCCCTATCCGGAAAGAATGGGACGAAAACTTAAAATTCTGTAAACCCAGCCTTTCTAAGCAATTATGTAGTACGAAATCAAACTGGTATTTTGTGAGAGGAGCAGAGTCTTGGTGAATCAAAAAACGTCCACCACTATTAGGTCTCACTTCCAAAAATTTTTTGACCGTTAATAAAGGGCACACTTCCCCCATAATTTGGGCCTTGAGGGCAATTCCCACACCCCTTCTCATAATGTCCGCCTTTGAGCGACTTAACCAAATATGAACCCCTTCCCGGCCTACTACCACATGATCGTACAGAAGGCCTCTATCCGCCTTCCTCGATAAGGGTAGCAGCTCAGAGATGCGGAGGGCCCCAAAGAAAGCCAATACAAAGGCCGTTCTAAAAAGCAGTGCCTCGTAAGCAGAGTAACACACCGTCGAGGTCGCACCGCAAATATCCACCAATAACTCAAGCGATATAGGTCTCCTGTTATCGACCACCACCACTGCCCTCCTGTATCCCTTCAACACCTGCTGTACTGAAAAATATGTCGTGCATGCCGGAAAGCCTTTCAAGCGTCAGAAAAAAGAAATGCCCGCAAGTGTCTTTCTCACATAACTGTAAGACAATTCCCGCTGCATTAACGACGCTACAAACTCCAAAACAAAACTTTCCTCCGGACGACCATCCATCCGACCCTTTGCTTCCATGAAAGACAACCAGCTCCTCCAGGCAGCGGAATAGCTCGCCCAGGTTCTCAAGGCCACAGATCCCACTATTGATCTCTCGATTAGATCCCAACTACTGTCCAGACCTGGCTTGGAATTTCGGTACCCTCCTCGTCCGCCTCCGGCAGCAGTTGGCGAAAGCGGTCCATCTGAAACCGAGATAAGGCATCGGCTAGATTATTCATGACACCCGGGGTGTGTTTAGCCTTAAGCCAAATATTGAGCTGTAAACATAACAAAACCACCCTTCTCAGCCCTCTAATCACAAATATTGATTTGGAGGATAGGCAGTTCACTGCGAACAACACCCCTTTATTATCAGTCTCCACCAAAATCCGCCTATTCACGAAGCGCTCTCCCCACAGTTCCAAAGCCACAAGAATTGGAAAAAGCTCTAGCAGGACCACATTTTTCGTCAGCTTTCCACTCTTCCATGACTCAGGCCATTCCGCACAGCACCAATGTGTCTGCCAGATGGCCCCAAAGCCTTTAGAACCCGCCGCATCGGTGAACAAATGAAAATCCGGGGCAAAAATAAAATCCGCTTGGAAAAAGGAACGACCATTGAAAACGTCGAAAAATTCTGACCAAACCAACAAATCATTCTTCAGCTCGTTGGTCAACCTAATATGCGAAAAAGGGGACTTCAAACCCGAAGTAGACAGGTAAAGACGCCTCGAAAAGACCCTGCCCATAGGCAAAATTCTGCACGCGAACGCCAGCAAACCAAGGAACGATTGCATTTCTTTTAGGAGGACCTTTTTCTTAGACATAAAAAGCCTCACCAGAGATCTCAATTTCGCCACCTTATCCGCCGGCAAGCAGAACTCCATCCTGTTCGTATCAATGTGAATTCCTAAAAAAATTATCTCCGTAGCAGGCAGGCAAGTCTTTTCTTCCGCCAAAGGAACCCCAAAATCCTCAGCCACCTCTCTAAACACCTGGAGCAGGTTAAAGCAATCCTCAGAGCCTGATGGACCCATGAACAAGAAGTCGTCCAGGTAATGCAGAACACCCGCACTACCCGACAGATACCACCCAATGCAAAAAGGACGAAAAGGCCTCAAAGTAAGAGCAGGACAGTGAACATCCCATAGGGAGGCTTTTATCGAAGAAAAACAAACCATCCAGCTGGAAACCCAAAGAATTAAATGCCAAAGGGGATACCGGTAACAGCCGAAAGGCGGACTTTATATCTGCCTTCGCTAGCAACGCACCCTGACCAAAACTCTTTATCTTAGCGATAGCTTCCTCGAACGTAGCATAGGACATCGAACACAGCTCCCCATCTATATCGTCGTTCAATGAACTACCCTTAGGATAGGAGAGGTGATGTATAACACGGAATTCATCCGTCTCTTTTTTAGGAACCATCCCTAGCGGAGAGATACGAAACTTATCAAAAGGCGGATGCTCAAAAGGACCAGCCATCCGTCCCTGCTCAATCTCCTTAATAATCTTGTCCCGAACCACCTGTGGAAAATTTTCAACCGATTTTAAATTATTAACCTCCAGGCACCCTTCCCCGGTAAATGAAGGCAGAGGAAAACCATCCTCAAAGCCTTTAGTGAGAAAACGAGCCTTCTCCCTGTTTGGGTATCTGTCTAACCACGGACGCATTCTTTCCAGCCTCACAGGCGTGCAGGCTTTTTGGAAAAATATTGTTCTGTGATTGGCTAGCCCCTACGTTGACATTTTTCCTAAAGCACTTAGTCGCTGGATGCGTGCCCGCGCAAAACGAACACTCGTGTTTATAACGGCAAGCCGCATTCCAGCGACACTGGCTTTCATTGAATGCGAAACAGCAACCCTTGCGATAAGCCGCATTCGGAGTAGTCAATGTCGCTGGCCTAGTAGAAATCTGCCTCTGGGGGGCAATCAGGTTCAGCCAAAGGCCAACATCTTTCATACCCCACTGTAACGAGGAATGGACTGACAATTTTTGACGAAACGACTCGTCATAATAGTACCAACCCAACCCCCCGAAGCTCTTATAAGCCTCCAAGATATGGTCTAGATGCTGAAACAAGCCCCCGCACTTCTCGGGGTGCTTCTCAGCCATTACACCAGCGAATATGCAAAATGCTTGGAGCCAATTATGGAATGATCTGGGGGCCCCCCTGCGCCGTTCCTCCTCCTGCTCTTTCTCCCTCCTATCCGACTTAGCCGACAGCTCTTTGTGAGCGGCAAAAGTGACAATATGTCAAGGAACTCTCCCTTCCAGATCTTTTCCTTGACCCCCAAACTCAGATGGTAGCCCAAAGGTGACACTTCGCAGGGCATTGCGCCCTTCATGCACGCCTCCGGAACACCACTAACCACTGACGGTGCATGTAGAGGCAATATATTAGCATCCTTTAATATATCAGCACTCCCCTGTAACAAATTTGTGCAAAAGAATTTACCAAGGATGACAAAGAGTTAATTAGAACAGACAAATTGTGCGCATTATTCAACTCACCCACTGGGGGCAGCACTGCCTGCTGTGCACCCAGCATATCACTGACTGCTCCTGGAAGTCTTTGCTGCAATGTGGCCATGCCCCCAGCAGGTGTCGCCTGTACCTTCACTGGGATAGCCTTAGGTGGAGAAGGCAGCCGCCCTCTTTCCTGCTCTGAGCCCTGGAAACCTTCAGCCCGTCCTCCACTGCCCTTTTTTGGAGACGTGGAGGCTCGCCTTCTTCTTTTGGAGGCACGGCGTGGGCGCGCCTGGGCTGTCTTCACCGCCGTGACACCGCACGGCGGCTCTCCTGCAGTCACTCGAGCCGGCTCTTCTTCCAGCTTCTTCTCCTTCTCAGGGGCCCGACTTCTCCTCGCTCTGGTCTCCCGTCCTGGACTGTCCGCCGGCCGCTCCGCAAATACACTGGTCTGTGAGGGGTGGGGGCGGCCATCTTCGGTACCATGCTCCACAGTCCCAGGGATATTCAGGCAATGCCGCAGCCAGGCTTCTCCCCCTGCACCCTCCGCCTTCTCTATAAGCTGCTTCAGAAGAGCCTCCATGCCAGCAAGGTGCGCAGAAATTTCTTCTTAATCACTCTGCTGTACTATCTTCCTCTTGAACTTTCTTCTTCTTGCTCTTCGGTGCATAAAGGAAGCACCCCAGACCGGACCGAACTTATATAGCCTCTGCTATACCTGCAGGAACCTTCCTCATGCCCCTATTGGCTAAAAACTGCTGCAGAGCACAGGTATAATTTTAACCCCATAAAGGCCTAATCCTGCATAGCTTAGCCCCCTTATCTATCTAACCTAATGCTGCTAGGGGTGGCCACAATCCCACACAAGTGGCCACATAATGTGCCCCCTTTTATATTACCTGTACACTGTTCTTAATATACAGACATACCCCTCCTCCTTTTTTACCCTCTCTATCTCTGCGATAAAGGGAATACCCCTGAATGGTTGCCATCCAGTCATGAGAGCTGTCAAACCAAGTCTCAGTTATCCCCACAAAATCTAAGTCCTCCTCAAACATCAGCATCTCCCATCTTGTTGGCCAGGCTTCTGGCATTGGTATACAAACCTCTTAATTTTGTCCGGTTACCTATATCCTCGTTTGATGTTTTTAGGCTGCTCTCCTGATTTTTCCCCATACCCACCCTGGGTATAGGAGCTCCGAACACTCTACCGCTAATGCCCCCATTTCTGCCCTCTGAAACTTGCTTTCCACTGGCTAATTCTACATCTGTACCCTCCCCCCCCATTCCCTAGTTTAAAAGCTCCTCTAACTTTTTGGCCATCCTCTCACCCAGTACGGCTGCACCCACCCCATTTAGGTGCAATCCGTCCCTACCAAAGAGCCGGTGACCGACTGAGAAGTCAGCCCAGTTCTCCAGGAACCCGAAACCCTCCTTACTACACCAGCTCCTCAGCCACTCGTTAACTTCCCTAATCTCCCGCTGCCTCTCTGGTGTGGCTCGAGGTACAGGTAGTATTTCGGAAAATACTACCTTTGAGGTCCTAGTCCTCAACTTAGCGCCTAAGTCCCTGAAATCGTTTAGGACTCTCCGTCTTCCTCTTCCTATGTCATTGGTACCCACGTGTACCATGACAGCTGGGTCTTCCCCAGCCCCACCCAATAATCTGTTCACCCGATCCGCGATGTGCCGAACCCGAGCGCCCGGCAAACAACAGACTGTTCGGCGCACACGGTCTTTGTCACAGATTACACTATCTGTCCTTCTAATAATTGGGTCCCCTACCACCAGCACCTGTCTTTCCTTTCCCTTTCTCCCGGCCTCACTGGAGGAGTTCTTCCCCTGGCAGCTAGGGGCGTCACTCTGCTCCAGCAATGCTGGTCCCTGACTGGTTTCCCCAACATCACACAACGGGGCGTATCTATTGGGGTGCTCCAGCCCAGGATCAGCCTCCTTGCCTTGTCCCCTTCTACCCCTCCTAACTGTCACCCCTCTACTCTGCTCTGATGCCTGCACCTCCAATACTCCGCCCATCTCTGTGCAGACCCCTGTCTGCACCTGACTGGTACGATCCTGGCTCTCCTCCGGTATGGACATTCGTCTCAGTGTTGCCAGCTGCTTCCCTAGATTCAGGACCTGAGCTTCCAGGGAAGCAACGTGCTTACATTTTGCGCATTCGTATTCGCCCTCGATCACATGTCTGAGGAACGCATACATATCACAAGATGTACACCGAGTCGCATCTCCACACCCGCCGGGCATTGTACCTACTAATCTAATCTAATGGGGATACAGCGATTTAAGTCTATCCTATGTGGCTATTTCCTAGCTTCCTAACGCTACCTTCTCACCCTCTGGTATTCCGCTCCACTCACTTGACACTCAGTTGCACAACACTCACAATCTCACAGCCCGGTCAGACGCACAACACTGAGTCGCACAGCCCGGTCAGATGCACAACACTGAGTCGCACAGCCCGGTCAGACGCACAACACTCAGTCGCACAGCCCGGTCAGACGCACAACACTCAGTCACACAGCCCGGTCAGACGCACAACACTGAGTCGCACAGCCCGGTCAGACGCACACACTGAGTCGCACAGCCCGGTCAGACGCACAACACTCGGTCGCACAGCCCGGTCAGACGCACAACACTAAGTCGCACAGCCCGGTCAGACGCACAACACTATGCCCCCCAATAAATGCAGAGTGCCACAGCAATGCCCCCAATAAATGCAGAGTGCCACAGCAATGCCCCCAATAAATGCAGAGTGCCACAGCAATGCCCCCAATAAATGCAGAATGCCACAGCATTGCCCCCAATAAATGCAGAGTGCCACAGCAATGCCCCCAATAAATGCAGAGTGCCACAGCAATGCCCCCAATAAATGCAGAGTGCCACAGCATTGCCCCCTTTCAATGTAGAGATGGCAGCTTATTCAAAGTTCCTCGGGCGGCCCGGTACCATTTGATCCACGGACCGGTACCGGTCCGCGGCCCGGGGGTTGGGGAACACTGTCATGCCGCCCCCAACGTGTCATGAAAAGACTCTTAGACGTACATCTCAAGGATCAGAACATTCAGGGCTATGTGAGATGATTACAGCCACACACACCTACACAGGTTGAACTGGATGGACTATTGTCTTTATTCAACCTCATCTACTATGTAACTATGTAACTATGTAACCTTTCAATGCAGAGCGCCAGCGTTCCCCCCGCAAGACCCGTGCACTTACCTCACTTCTCTTCAGTTCAGTCCCTGGATTCCCCGCGTCTCCTCAGTCCTCCCGCGGCGCCTCCTCCTTGGCCAATGGCGTGGGGTTTGCCTTTCGGCCAATCAGGAAGCGGGATGACCCGCTCCCTGATTGGCCAGGAGGAGGATCAGTGTGACAATAGCGAATTTTCATTTGCTATTGTCACACAATGGGCGGGCTGGGGGGGAGCAATGCTCTGCACCTCGGCTCGGCTGCCACAGTGAAATTATTTAAAGTTCCTCGGGCGGTCCGCGGCCCGGGAGTTGGGGAACACTGTCATGCTGCCCCCCACGTGTCATGAAAAAATGCCGCCCGGGCGGCTTCCCCGTTCGCCCATGCCTAAAACCGCCACTGAGGGAGAGTCCAGGACATCTGAGGCTCTCGTGCAATATCGCTGGATTGAGATGGGGCTCAGGTAAGAGGGGGGCTGAGGGGGGCTCCTGCATATAGAATGCATTAAGATAAAAACCTTCTGCATTTAGAATCCAAATAGGGTTACATAGTTAAATATAGTTAAATAGTTAGTGTGGCCAAAAAGTCCATCCAGTTCAACCAATAGAAGGAAAAAAGATATATATACAGATTCAGTATTTATTCAGAACAAACACTTGTCCTCAGGCTGAGTCACCAAAAAAGAATTTGCCTTACTGACTCCCTTAAATCATATCATCCAAAGGTGTCGTTTTCTCAGCCCTGCCACCTTGTTGCCCTATGATCAAAACCCCTATGGTAAATCATAACTGCCGAAGCAGATGGCTGCTAAAACAGCAGGTCTGTCCCATGCCATTGAAGTTCCTGCAGGCAACTGGTATTTTATTCCTTTTGTTTGCAGCTCCAGGTATCACATTAATAAGGCTTATTCCCATCCAAGACATACCGGAGTGTATGTAACACAGGCTGATATTATTAACCAAGCATACCTTTTGCTTAAGTATTACAATTGTACAATGTTTCCTCACCAAGTCTATTGAATGTGCAGCAAATATGCCTACAAATGGCTGCCAAGCAAGTATGTGAATACATGTTATTTTGGGTAAATCATCTTTAAAGCGGAGTTCCACCCAAAAGTGGAAGCTCTGCTTATCAGACTCCTTCCCCCTCCGGTGCAACATTTGGCACCTTTAGGGGGAGAGGGGGGGACGGGTACCTGTTTTTGACAGGTACCTGTCCCCACTTCCAGGAGATTGTGCCTTCCCCACGCTACTGGGTCATTCAGAATGTGCAACGCGCTTCGCGCCTACATAGTAGGGAGCTGGCTGTGAAGCTGCAAGGCTTCACTGCCGGTTTCCCTTACAGACAATGGTAGCGGCAGCACCCAAGAGCTGATGGAAACATCGACTGGGGTGCCGACATCGCTGGATTCCAGAACAGGTAAGTGTCCTAATATTAAAAGTCAGCAGCTACAGTATGCGTAAGTAAGTGGAAAATCTTGGAAAAGCAATAAATGTAACCACCTACGAAGTTGGTCTTTTACCAGAAGAAAAACGGGCAGATTAGATTAATAACTCTTTAGATTGTTTATTAGCCAGACAAGAGAGGACATCTGTCCTTATAAGGGACCAGTGTTGCATGCATATTCCCAATCATACTGCAAACATAGCCAGACATCTTAATAAAGTAAGAGAGGCTGAGGTTACCCTCGAAAGGAGACCTAAGAGCATGTTAGATGGCATAGCTGATTCTATAAAGAAATGTTTACAGATATGTTTGGTAACCCTGGTAAATAGCTTACTTATAGAGTTTCATTTTTCCTAGCCAAGTATGATATCTACTACCTTTTCAAAGTACTGTATGTCTGTAGAAAATTTTTGAGTGTGCATTACCACCAAAATACCAAGAGTAAAATTCCATTTATTTAGGGTCTCATGCCCAGAGAATTTAGGCCTCACTATTACCCAGTTCACCTCCCTACAAGAAGATTCTAATGGTTAGATCTATCCCTTTGTACACAAGGACAGACCTATTCAGGCATACTCTGTGTTATTGGCCCTAAGATTCAGCCCACTGCTTATTGCAAATTTGTGTTAGCTGAAATAGCACAGGTAAGATACTATACTGAGTTTAGGTAAGGATAGTAGGTGTTTTCAGTGGATGACAAAATGGAGAGACTGAAGGAGAAAAGTAGGAACCATTTAGAAAATGTAGCAATCATATTGTTTACAACAGTTTTTTTTCTCACTCTCTATAAATATCCTTTTGCTTGCCCTTGCCCTTTTAATTCATGTATGTGAAAGGAGACTTCATATAGGAGGAACTTTCGGAACAAACAGAACATGATAACTATCTGTTAATGTCCTGAGGATGTGACAACCCAGCAAATCTCAAACAGTAGATGCTAATCTTTAGACATTTTATGGTCTAACTAGTTATTTAGGTAGCCATCCCCCTCGGACTATAAAAACTCTATAAGTGGCCTTAGATATTCAGAAAAACCCTATTGAATGCATTCTGCTGTGTTGTATTCAGGGCCGGCCTTAGGTGTTCAAGCGCCCTGTGTGAGCTAATCCTGTGGCGCCCCCCCCCCCCCATCTTGACCCCTCGCCTCCCCTGGTCACCTAAACATAAAGAGGAAAAAAATATTTGAAACAAATAATTTGTTTTAATAACAGTTAATTTAAGTGCATGTGCAAACAATTACAATAATAAATAACTGGATAGACTGGTAACAATGATGTATATTAAATACATAAATACAGAAAAAAACAGCTAACAGTGCAATCTTTTTAACATTGTTTTTGAGAAAAAAGATATGTGCAAATGCAATAATACCTGGGAACATTGGTAAACATAATATGCACCTTCTGACAAGTTATTTTAATGTGAAGCTCAAAATACAACTTTACGTGCTTTTGCCTTTGCAAACTCATCAATCACGTTGTTCATGTCCAATGTCTTTAATACATCACTTTCAATGGATAATACTGATAAAGAGTAGGGTTGAGCGGACACCTAGATGTCCGTGTTCGACGGGTTCGGCCGAACTTTAAAAAAAAGTCTGGGTCCGTGTCCCGGACTTTTACCGAACTTTTCCCGGACACCGAACCCCATTGAAGTCAATGGGGACCCGAACTTTAAGGCACTAAAATGGCTCTAAAACACCAAAGGAAAGGGCTAGAGTGCTGCAAATGGCAGCAAAACGTAATTAAGAGCATGGCAAGTGCTCTGCAAACAAATGTGGATAGGGAAATAACTTAAAACAACAAAAAAAAACAGAAAAATAAAACAATGTTCTTCTTCATCTCTGAAGGACGAGGCCCATATGGAGTAGGAGGGAGGTTGAGGTGGTGGTGGATGTGGCGGTGACATAGGCGTGCGCACAGGGTGTGCTGGGTGTGCCTGGGCACACCCTAATCACCTAGGGCACATAGCATTGCCAGTGAGGAGATGGGAAAGATCTCCCTGGGACCTGCTCTGCTCTATTTCTCCTTGCCTACAGGTACATGGCCCCGATACATTACTCTCCCTGCTGGCAAACACATGCATGTGTATTTCAACTTTGGGGTGCACACCTTAATGCAATAGGCTGCGCACACCTATGGGCGGTGTAGGTGGAAGCGGCGGTGGAGGAGGACCAGGGCCGGATTAACAGCATCATGGGCTTGGTGCTGAGGATTTTGAAGGGCCTTAAGGGCCGTGCCTTGCCATGCACCCAGAGGAGGAAGGGTGCAGCCATGCATGCCTAATTCAACATGGGATGCTGTCTCTGAAGCCCATAAACACATCCATGCATCGCCAACTGTCCCTCCTTGTCCGGCCTTCACGCTGTGTGGGGAGGTTCTGAGGGTGCTGCCTGGGGAAGCGAGCATAGAAGCCAGACTTCTGTGTTTACAAGTGACAGAAGAGCGGTAACAGTGAATATGGCCAACCCGGGGCCTATATAAAAGGTAGGGGCCTGGAGCTGCAGCTCCAATAGCCCCTACATTAATCTGGCCCTGAGGAGGAGGACGAGGTAGCCAACACTGCTTCTTTTCAAAAATTTTAAATGAGGGTACACCCCAAAAGAGTGAGAAAGAGCAAAAATGGAACAATGGGTGGGTAAGGTCGGTATCCATTGCTATTCTGCATAAGGTACGGAAAAGTCCCGTGGGATCCATGCCTGGTTCATTTTAATGAAAGTGAGCTTGTCCACATTGTCTCTGGACAGGCGGCTGCGCTTGTCTGTTATAACGCCCCCAGCCGTGCTAAATACCCGTTCAGATAATACACTGGCTGCAGGGCACGCCAGCACCTCCAAGGCGTAAAGGGCAAGCTCAGGCCATGTGCCCAATTTGGAGACCCAGAAGTTGAAGGGGGCAGACCCGTCATTCACTACATGTAGGCGTGTGCACACATACTGCTCCACCATGTTGGTAAAATGCTGCCTCCTGCTAAGACGTTCCATCTGAGCTGCTGGTGCTGCTGTTTGTTGTGGCATGCTGACAAAGCTTTTCCACATTTCGGCCATGCTAACCCTGCCTTCTGAGGTGCTGGCGGTGCCCTGGTTGCGTTGGCGACCTCCTCCTCCTCCTCCTCTGCCTTGTGCTTCCACTGTGGCCCCGCTGTCAGATGGGAATGCCAGCAGCATGGCGTCTACCAGCGTGCGCTTGTACTCGCGCATCTTGCGATCGCGCTCCAGTGAGTGAATTAAGGACGGTACGTTGTCCTTGTAACGGGGATCCAGCAGCGTGGCCACCCAGTAATCAGCACAAGTTAGAATGTGGGCAACTCGGCGGTCGTTGTGGAGACACTGCAGCATGTAATCGCTCATGTGTGCCAGGCTGCCCAGAGGCGACGAAAGGCTGTCCTCTGTGGGAGGTGTATCGTCCGTGTCCTCTGTATCCCCCCAGCCACGCACCAGTGATGGCCATGAGCTGGCCTGGGTGCCACCCTGCTGTGAACATGGTTCCATCTCCTCCTCCAGCTCCTCCTCCTCCTCATCCTCCTCATCCTCCAGAACTGTGCCCCTGCTGGACAATTGCGTCCCTGGCGTTTGCGTGTGCAGGAACCCACCCTCGGAGCCCCTTGCGAATGACTGCCCTGAAAGCCTTGGAAATGTTACCTCTTCATCCTCCTCCTCCTCCTCATCCTGTGCCACATCCTCTTCCATCATCGCCCGAATTGTTTTTTCAAGGAGGCATAGAAGTGGGATAGTTAAGCTGAGAACGGCGTCATTGCCACTGGCCATGTTGGTGGAGTACTCAAAACAGCGCAACAAGGCACACAGGTCTCGCATGGAGGCCCAGTTATTGGTGGTGAAGTGGTGCTGTTCCGCAGAGCGACTCACGCGTGCGTGCTGCAGCTGAAACTCCACTATGGCCTGCTGCTGCTCGCACAGTCTTTCCAGCATGTGCAAGGTGGAGTTCCACCTTGTGGGCACGTCACATATGAGGCGGTGAGCGGGAAGGCCGAAGTTACGCTGCAGCGCTGCCAGGCGAGCAGCAGCAGGGTGAGAACGCCGAAAGTGCGCACAAACGGCCCGCACTTTCTGCAGCAGCTCTGACATATCGGGGTAGTTTTTAAGGAACCTCTGCACCACCAAATTCAGCACATGCGCCAGGCAAGGGATGTGCGTCAAACCGGCTAGGCCCAGAGCTGCTATGAGATTTCGCCCGTTATCGCACACCACCAGGCCGGCTTGAGGCTCGCTGGCAGCAACCACTCATTTGTCTGCTGTTCCATGCTCCTCCACAACTCCTGCGCGGTGTGTGGTTTGTCCCCCAAACAGGCAAGTTGTAAAACTGCCTGCTGTCGTTTACCCCTGGCCGTGCTGAAGTTGGTGGTGAAGGTGTTACGCTGTCCGGATGAGGAGGCGGTAGAGGATGAGGAAGCGGAGTAGGAGGAGTTAGGAACAGGAGGCAAACTGAAGCGCCCTGCAATCCTCGGTGGTGGAAGGACATGCGCCAAATTGCTATCCGCCTCAGGCCCATCCGCCACTGCATTTACCCATTGTGCCGTTAGGGAGATATAACGCCCCTGACCGTGCTTACTGGTCCACGTATCCGTAGTTAGGTGGACCTTGGCACAGATGGCGTTGCGCAGTGCACACCTGATATTTTCCCCCACTTGGTTGTGCAGGGAAGGGATGGCTTGCCTGGAAAAGTAGTGGCGGCTGGGCACGACATACTGTGGGACAGCCACCGACATAAGGTTTTTAAAACTGTGCGTCTCCACCAGACGGAATGACAGCATTTCAAAGGCCAATAATTTTGAAATGCTGGCATTCAGGGCCAGGGATCGCGGGTGGGTAGGGGGGTACTTCCTCTTCCTCTCAAGTGTTTGGGAGATGGAAAGCTGAACGCTTCCACGGGACATTGTGGAGATGGTTGTTGGTGACCCAGGTGGTGGTGTTGCTGACAGATCGTCTGTTTGCGGGGTGGCAGGTGCCGGTATCACTACAGATGTGGCTGGAGCGGCCGAGACTGCAGCAGAAGAGGAAGCAGGATGAGCCAGAGACGTTTCTTGGTTTTGAAGGTGTGTACTCCACTGCAGCTCGTGCTTTGCACTTAGATGCCTGATCATGCAGGTTGTGCTCAGGTTGAGAAGGTTTATGCCTCGCTTCAAGCTCTGATTGCACAGGGTGCAAACCACTCGTGTCCTGTCATCAGCACATTTTCTAAAGAACTTCCACGCTAGAGAACTCCTTTGAGCTGACTTTGGTGCGCTCGTTCCCTTGCTGCGTTGGGCAGTAGCGGGCGTAGTGTCTAGGGCACGGCCGCTCCGCTTCTGCACCCTGCTCCCTCTTCTGCTGTGCTGGTGGCTCTGTGCGACCACCGCCTCTTCCTCCAAACTACTCAGGTCACCTGCATGACGTTCATTCCATGTGGGGTCGAGGACCTCATCGTCCTCCACATCATCTTCCACCCAGTCTTCACCCCTGCCCTCCTTGTCGGTCTCCACAATGCTGAACGCCGCAGCAGTTGGCACCTGCGTTTCGTCATCATCGGAGACGTGCTGCGATGATCCTTGCATGTACTCATCTTGAGAAATAAGTGGTTGGGCATCGCTGCACTCAATCTCTTCCACTTCTGGGGCAGGGCTAGGTGGATGGCCCTGGGAAACCCTGCTGACAGAGTCCTCAAAAAGAATAAGAGACTGCTGTATGGCTTGGGGCTCAGACTGCTGGCCTGATTTGCAAGGGGGTGAGGTGAAAGACGGTTGGACATTGGCTGCAGGTGCCAACTCTGACCTTTCTGCAGTAGACTGGGTGGGAGACAATGTGAAGGAACTGGAGGCACTGTCAGCAGCAAACCAATCTACTATCGCCTCAACTTGTTCTGGCCTCATCACTTCTAGGGGCGTTTGATGCCCTACCAAATACTGATGCAGGTTCTGTCGCCTACTCACACTTGAGGAAGGTGTTTCACTTGTGCGTGTAGCTGGCACAGATCGACCACGTCCTCTCCTTGCAACAGGAGCTCTACCAGCAGCACCACGACCCAGGCCACGGCCCTTATTTGACGGTCTCCTCATATTTCTGTAATTTAAGATCTTGCCCTAGAAAGGTTTTTATTGAATAGCGGAATAGGAAATATGATCCAAAAAAGTGTATGTATATCACACGTACACAACCACACTAGGCCCCAATTACTATTGTTTGTACCCCTAAAAGGCTAGATGAGGAGTAGGGGGAGTATGGAACAGGCAGCACCCTCAAACCTTCAGAAGTATGAGATGAACCCCAACAACTTGGAAAGGTGGATCTCTCTCACACGTACCAACACAGACTATCCCCCAATTTAACTGATCCCCAAAGGTTTTTGATTAAATAGCGGAATAGAAAATATGATCCAAAAAAAGTGTATGTATATCACACGTACACAACCACACTAGGCCCCAATTACTATTGTTTGTACCCCTAAAAGGCTAGATGAGGAGTAGGGGGGGTATGGAACAGGCAGCACCCTCAAACCTTCAGAAGTATGAGATGAACCCCAACAACTTGGAAAGGTGGATCTCTCTCACACGTACCAACACAGACTATCCCCCAATTTAACTGATCCCCAAAGGTTTTTGATTAAATAGCGGAATAGAAAATATGATCCAAAAAAAGTGTATGTATATCACACGTACACAACCACACTGGGCCCCAATTACTATTGTTTGTACCCCTAAAAGGCTAGATGAGGAGTAGGGGGAGTATGGAACAGGCAGCACCCTCAAACCTTCAGAAGTATGAGATGAACCCCAACAACTTGGAAAGGTGGATCTCTCTCACACGTACCAACACAGACTATCCCCCAATTTAACTGATCCCCAAAGGTTTTTGATTAAATAGCGGAATAGAAAATATGATCCAAAAAAAGTGTATGTATATCACACGTACACAACCACACTAGGCCCCAATTACTATTGTTTGTACCCCTAAAAGGCTAGATGAGGAGTAGGGGGGGTATGGAACAGGCAGCACCCTCAAACCTTCAGAAGTATGAGATGAACCCCAACAACTTGGAAAGGTGGATCTCTCTCACACGTACCAACACAGACTATCCCCCAATTTAACTGATCCCCAAAGGTTTTTGATTAAATAGCGGAATAGAAAATATGATCCAAAAAAAGTGTATGTATATCACACGTACACAACCACACTAGGCCCCAATTACTATTGTTTGTACCCCTAAAAGGCTAGGAGTAGGGGGAGTATGGAACAGGCAGCACCCTCAAACCTTCAGAAGTATGAGATGAACCCCAACAACTTGGAAAGGTGGATCTCTCTCACACGTACCAACACAGACTATCCCCCAATTTAACTGATCCCCAAAGGTTTTTGATTAAATAGCGGAATAGAAAATATGATCCAAAAAAAGTGTATGTATATCACACGTACACAACCACACTAGGCCCCAATTACTATTGTTTGTACCCCTAAAAGGCTAGATGAGGAGTAGGGGGAGTATGGAACAGGCAGCACCCTCAAACCTTCAGAAGTATGAGATGAACCCCAACAACTTGGAAAGGTGGATCTCTCTCACACGTACCAACACAGACTATCCCCCAATTTAACTGATCCCCAAAGGTTTTTGATTAAATAGCGGAATAGAAAATATGATCCAAAAAAAGTGTATGTATATCACACGTACACAACCACACTAGGCCCCAATTACTATTGTTTGTACCCCTAAAAGGCTAGATGAGGAGTAGGGGGGGTATGGAACAGGCAGCACCCTCAAACCTTCAGAAGTATGAGATGAACCCCAACAACTTGGAAAGGTGGATCTCTCTCACACGTACCAACACAGACTATCCCCCAATTTAACTGATCCCCAAAGGTTTTTGATTAAATAGCGGAATAGAAAATATGATCCAAAAAAAGTGTATGTATATCACACGTACACAACCACACTAGGCCCCAATTACTATTGTTTGTACCCCTAAAAGGCTAGGAGTAGGGGGAGTATGGAACAGGCAGCACCCTCAAACCTTCAGAAGTATGAGATGAACCCCAACAACTTGGAAAGGTGGATCTCTCTCACACGTACCAACACAGACTATCCCCCAATTTAACTGATCCCCAAAGGTTTTTGATTAAATAGCGGAATAGAAAATATGATCCAAAAAAAGTGTATGTATATCACACGTACACAACCACACTAGGCCCCAATTACTATTGTTTGTACCCCTAAAAGGCTAGGAGTAGGGGGAGTATGGAACAGGCAGCACCCTCAAACCTTCAGAAGTATGAGATGAACCCCAACAACTTGGAAAGGTGGATCTCTCTCACACGTACCAACACAGACTATCCCCCAATTTAACTGATCCCCAAAGGTTTTTGATTAAATAGCGGAATAGAAAATATGATCCAAAAAAAGTGTATGTATATCACACGTACACAACCACACTAGGCCCCAATTACTATTGTTTGTACCCCTAAAAGGCTAGGAGTAGGGGGAGTATGGAACAGGCAGCACCCTCAAACCTTCAGAAGTATGAGATGAACCCCAACAACTTGGAAAGGTGGATCTCTCTCACACGTACCAACACAGACTATCCCCCAATTTAACTGATCCCCAAAGGTTTTTGATTAAATAGCGGAATAGAAAATATGATCCAAAAAAAGTGTATGTATATCACACGTACACAACCACACTAGGCCCCAATTACTATTGTTTGTACCCCTAAAAGGCTAGATGAGGAGTAGGGGGAGTATGGAACAGGCAGC
The DNA here is from genome assembly GCF_965119305.1 of Pelophylax lessonae. NCBI lineage: Eukaryota > Metazoa > Chordata > Amphibia > Anura > Ranidae > Pelophylax > Pelophylax lessonae. The sequence continues at coordinate 214,623,420 of NC_138772.1, read as the reverse complement.
ACCCTCAAACCTTCAGAAGTATGAGATGAACCCCAACAACTTGGAAAGGTGGATCTCTCTCACACGTACCAACACAGACTATCCCCCAATTTAACTGATCCCCAAAGGTTTTTGATTAAATAGCGGAATAGAAAATATGATCCAAAAAAAGTGTATGTATATCACACGTACACAACCACACTAGGCCCCAATTACTATTGTTTGTACCCCTAAAAGGCTAGATGAGGAGTAGGGGGGGTATGGAACAGGCAGCACCCTCAAACCTTCAGAAGTATGAGATGAACCCCAACAACTTGGAAAGGTGGATCTCTCTCACACGTACCAACACAGACTATCCCCCAATTTAACTGATCCCCAAAGGTTTTTGATTAAATAGCGGAATAGAAAATATGATCCAAAAAAAGTGTATGTATATCACACGTACACAACCACACTAGGCCCCAATTACTATTGTTTGTACCCCTAAAAGGCTAGGAGTAGGGGGAGTATGGAACAGGCAGCACCCTCAAACCTTCAGAAGTATGAGATGAACCCCAACAACTTGGAAAGGTGGATCTCTCTCACACGTACCAACACAGACTATCCCCCAATTTAACTGATCCCCAAAGGTTTTTGATTAAATAGCGGAATAGAAAATATGATCCAAAAAAAGTGTATGTATATCACACGTACACAACCACACTAGGCCCCAATTACTATTGTTTGTACCCCTAAAAGGCTAGGAGTAGGGGGAGTATGGAACAGGCAGCACCCTCAAACCTTCAGAAGTATGAGATGAACCCCAACAACTTGGAAAGGTGGATCTCTCTCACACGTACCAACACAGACTATCCCCCAATTTAACTGATCCCCAAAGGTTTTTGATTAAATAGCGGAATAGAAAATATGATCCAAAAAAAGTGTATGTATATCACACGTACACAACCACACTAGGCCCCAATTACTATTGTTTGTACCCCTAAAAGGCTAGGAGTAGGGGGAGTATGGAACAGGCAGCACCCTCAAACCTTCAGAAGTATGAGATGAACCCCAACAACTTGGAAAGGTGGATCTCTCTCACACGTACCAACACAGACTATCCCCCAATTTAACTGATCCCCAAAGGTTTTTGATTAAATAGCGGAATAGAAAATATGATCCAAAAAAAGTGTATGTATATCACACGTACACAACCACACTAGGCCCCAATTACTATTGTTTGTACCCCTAAAAGGCTAGGAGTAGGGGGAGTATGGAACAGGCAGCACCCTCAAACCTTCAGAAGTATGAGATGAACCCCAACAACTTGGAAAGGTGGATCTCTCTCACACGTACCAACACAGACTATCCCCCAATTTAACTGATCCCCAAAGGTTTTTGATTAAATAGCGGAATAGAAAATATGATCCAAAAAAAGTGTATGTATATCACACGTACACAACCACACTAGGCCCCAATTACTATTGTTTGTACCCCTAAAAGGCTAGATGAGGAGTAGGGGGAGTATGGAACAGGCAGCACCCTCAAATCTTCAGAAGTATGAGATTGTGTTCACTGTACCCCACAAAGATTGAGTTCACTGCACCCCACAATGATTGTGTTCACTGCACCCCACAAAGATTGTGTTCACTGCACCTCACAAAGATTGTGTTCACTGTACCCCCCAAAGATTGTGTTCACTGCACCCCACAAAGATTCTGTTCACTGTACCCCACAAAGATTGTGTTCACTGCACCCTAAAAGGATGTTGTTCACTGCACCCCACAAAGATTGTGTTCACTGCACCCTAAAAGGATGTTGTTCACTGCACCCCAAAAAGATTGTGTTCACTGTACCCCCCCAAAGATTGTGTTCACTGCACCCCACAAAGATTGTGTTCACTGCACCCCAAAAAGATTGTGTTCACTGTACCCCCCAAAGATTGTGTTCACTGCACCCCAAAAAGATTGTGTTCACTGTACCCCCCAAAGATTGTGTTCACTGCACCCCACAAAGATTCTGTTCACTGTACCCCACAAAGATTGTGTTCACTGCACCCCAAAAAGATTGTGTTCACTGTACCCCCCCAAAGATTGTGTTCACTGCACCCCACAAAGATTCTGTTCACTGCACCCCACAAAGGATTTTGTTCACTGCACCCCAAAAAGATTGTGTTCACTGCACCCCAAAAAGGATTTTGATCACTGCACCCCAAAAAGGATGTTGTTCACTGCACCCCAAAAATGATTTTGTTCACTCCACCCCAAAAAGATTGTGTTCACTGCACCCCACAAAGATTGTGTTCACTGCACCCCAAAAAGATTGTGTTCACTGTACCCCCCAAAGATTGTGTTCACTGCACCCCACAAAGATTCTGTTCACTGTACCCCACAAAGATTGTGTTCACTGCACCCCAAAAAGATTGTGTTCACTGCACCCCAAAAAGGATGTTGTTCACTGCACCCCAAAAAGATTGTGTTCACTGCACCCCACAAAGATTGTGTTCACTGCACCCCAAAAAGATTGTGTTCACTGCACCCCAAAAATGATTTTGTTCACTGCACCCCAAAAAGGATTTTGTTCACTGCACCCCAAAAAGGATGTTGTTCACTCCACCCCAAAAAGATTGTGTTCACTGCACCCCAAAAAGATTGTGTTCACTGCACCCCACAAAGGATTTTGTTCACTGCACCCCAAAAAGATTGTGTTCACTGCACCCCAAAAAGGATGTTGTTCACTGCACCCCAAAAAGGATTTTGTTCACTGCACCCCAAAAAGATTGTGTTCACTGCACCCCACAAAGTATTTTGTTCACTGCACCCCACAAAGATTGTGTTCACTGCACACCAAAAAGGATTGTGTTCACTGCACCCCAAAAAGATTTTGTTCACTGCACCCCAAAAAGATTGTGTTCACTGCAGCCCAAAAAGATTGTGTTCACTGCAGCCCAAAAAGATTGTGTTCACTGCAGCCCAAAAAGATTGTGTTCACTGCAGCCCAAAAAGATTGTGTTCACTGCAGCCCAAAAAGATTGTGTTCACTGCAGCTCACACACAGAAAAATGGATGTGGATCACTGACACCTGCCTATCTCCAATCCCACACCACACAGCAATATCGATTGTAGTTTGTAGAACACAGTTTCCCTAAAATTCAGCAGACTCTGTCCCTAACAGGATTGAGAAGAGATCGTAGATCAGGATTGAGTGCAGATTCACCCCACCCCCCACACAGCAATATCGATTGTAGTTTGTAGAAGACACTGACCCTATAATTCAGCAGACTCTATCCCTAAAATGCCTACAACTCGCCCTGCCTAAACACTCCGACCTGTCCCTCAATTCTATCCGGACACAAATGGTTTTTTCCTGCCTATCTTTCCCTAATCAGCAGCCAGCACATTGATGTGTGCTCTGTCCCTTAGCTAAGCAGCAGAATGACGCTGCTGCGGCGGCTGCCTCGAACTTATAAAGACTTGGTCACATGCTTCAGACGGCCAATCACAGCTACTAAGACATTTGCAGGCATGGCTGGGATGGCTTAAGGCACACCAGTTAAACGATTGTTGATTGGCTGTTGAAAGCCCGCCATGAAAAGAGCGCCAAAGCATGCAAAACCCGGAAATAAAACGACCGAACACGGATTTTTACCCGAACATACAGTAAAGTGTCCGTGTCCATGTTCGGGTAAAAAAAATCCAATTATTCGGTACGAACACGTATAATACAGTCCGTGTTCGCTCAACACTAATAAAGAGGTTAGTCTGTCATCAGTCATTGATGATCTCAGATATGTTTTAATCAGTTTTAACTTGGAAAAGCTGCGTTCTCCTGACGCCACAGAAACCGGAATTGTTAAAAGAATCCGAAATGCTATCCACATGTTTGGAAATGTGTCAGTTAGGCCATTTCTCACTATGAAATTAAGTGTATGGCGGGGTGCTGTGACATCTTGAGGTAGCAGGCTTTGAATATGCCAAAGCTCTTCTGAAAGATCTAGACCATGGGTCCTCAAACTACGGCCCGCGGGCCGCATCCGGCCCGCCAGGGTCCTGAACACGGCCCGCTGGCCAGGATGGATGAATCGTCATGTTTTGTGGCGGCCGCGGCTATCGCGGCACCGCCGATCCCCGCGATCCTCCAAGACTCCATCCACTGCCTGTCACTCACTGTGCAGGCTTCACACAGGACGGACGGGTGCTTCCAGCCAATGAAGTGCTGAGTCACCCTGATGTCATTCGTCCCCGCCCACAAGACAGAGCGCCCACAGTCCCTGGCTGTCACGCAGACTCACATGGTTTGAAGAAGAGAAGGTAGGAGAAGAGATGGGGATGGATGGGCCAGTGTATGATGAGTAAACAGGAGGATAGTCTATCATAGTCAGCAGTATATATATATATATAGGCAGCAGTATTAGAAAATTATATATTATAATCCAAATTATTAAATGTCAGCAAAAAAATATAAATGCATATGAAAGCAGAATTCTTGTGTGGTCCCCAATATTATATAGCAGTAGAGAGGTGTGTATGTATATATATATATATATATATATATATATATATATATATATATATATATATATATAAAATAAAAAATAAAATATATATATATATATACACACCTCCTTTACTGCTATATAATATTGGGGATCACACAAGAATTCTGCTTTCATATGCATTTATATTTTTTTGCTGACATTTAATAATTTGGATTATAATATATAATTTTCTAATACTGCTGCCTATATATACACACACACACACTGCGCTATATAATAATAATATGTTGCTTTTTTATATATTATATTTACTAGTAAATATAATTTATACAAAAGCAGCAGTCTTGTGTGATCCCTAATATTACTGTATATATCAGCAGTAAATATAATATACAAAGCAGCAGTCTTTTAATATAATACATATATATATATATATATATATATATATATATATATATATATATATATATATATGTATATATATTACCAGACTGCTGCTGCTTCTGTTAAGAGTGCTTCTCAAGCCGCAACCTAGAGGAGCCAAGGAGGAGGGACTACTAAGCTCTCCAGCGTGTATATCACAGACATCCCAAGTCTCCCGCAACTTGCGGGATTCTCCCGCCTTTGGCCAGAGGCTCACGGACACCTGCAAGTGGCGTGCGATCTTCTGGCTGCCGCGGGAGACTTAGGATGTCTGTCTCAGTGACAGAGCCGCTGCTTCCTGTATAGGTCCGGCTCTGTCACAGGCGGAGTGATCTGAAATGCACTCCGCCTGTGACAGGAGCCAATACAGGAGGCAGAGGCTCTGCTGCCGTTGATTTGAATGCGGGGAGTGACCGGGGGCGGCTTCTTCCCTCCGCACTCCTCCTCTTCCCAGTGTGTCAGTGACTGGGAGCTCCTCCTTCCAGGCTGCCGCTCTTCTCACCTGGCTCCCGGGCAGCAGGAAGTGGAGGTGACGGGTGAGAAGGTACAGGGGACCGGTTGTGGGGGTCTGTCACTGGGGACATTACACCGCCCGTCTAGGCTGACACCACTGGGGGACCAGGGGAGTGGCTGCATGGGGGGGGGGTGGATGCACAATTCTCCATTGATCCCATTGTGTGCTGAATGAAGGTCTGGGGAGATATTACTGTACACACGTGTCCTATCTAATACTGTGCAAGGAATAGGGGCTTCTATAGGGGGGGGGGGGGTGATTAGGTCACCCCTGTCATCACATGCATGCCTTGTGCACTGGGCCAGCACCACCTTCATCCTCCTCCTCATCATCATTGTATGGTGTGCTACCTCTGGGATGAGCAGGGCACAGGATGACAATGACAGAGCTGCTGCTTCCTGTATAGTTCCGGCTCTGCCACAGGCGGAGTGATATGAAATGGACTCCGCCTGTGACAGGAGCCATACAGGAAGCAGCGGCTCTGCTCTCTACTGCAGCCGCTGCTTCCTCCAGCAGTACCCAATATCATGACCAGCAGTAACCGCCAGCAGTAACCGCCAGAATTACCCACCAGCAGTCTGCAAAATTAGTAGAAAAGGTATGTGCATTAGCGTGTGTAAATTGTTGCTATATGTTTTTTAATAACTAGTTGTGTTTTGTCATAATATTTCATGTCCTTGTTCATACATAGCCCCCAGCACATAACTGTAAATATCCCAGCATGTGCAGTGTTTCTAACGCCTACCACCATGACAACTTCAAATCACTGAAGTGGTCATGGTGGTTAGAGTGTTTCTTTTATATCTCTCAGAAGAAGTAAACCTCTGCATACTGATTGCATTTAATTTCATCATCCTCTAGTTGTGTTAAATTAGTGCAGGGTCACGGTGGTGCGAGGTGGGGGGGGGGGGGTCTGCCGGCGGCGTGGGGTGCCACCTCCCTGAAATTCGTTTGAAACCTCCCTGAAATTAGTTTTTGCAGGTTGGGATGCCTGATATCACATCACGTAAGCTGATAAGAGTTGAAAATTAAATATATTTAGATAGGAGGGTGGTGGGTCCTGGGGGGGGGGGGATGTTAGAGGAGAGGAGGTTAATTACCAGTTGTATGTAATTTCTCAAATATGCAGCATGGGACTTTGTGTTTATCACTGGTGTTTAACTCATATTTAGTGTTGAGCGAACACGGACTGTATTATTCGTGTTCGTACCGAATAATTGGATTTTTTTTACCCGAACACGGACACGGACACTTTACTGTATGTTCGGGTAAAAATCCGTGTTCGGTCGTTTTATTTCCGGGTTTTGCATGCTTTGGCGCTCTTTTCATGGCGGGCTTTCAACAGCCAATCAACAATCGTTTAACTGGTGTGCCTTAAGCCATCCCAGCCATGCCTGCAAATGTCTTAGTAGCTGTGATTGGCCGTCTGAAGCATGTGACCAAGTCTTTATAAGTTCGAGGCAGCCGCCGCAGCAGCGTCATTCTGCTGCTTAGCTAAGGGACAGAGCACACATCAATGTGCTGGCTGCTGATTAGGGAAAGATAGGCAGGAAAAAACCATTTGTGTCCGGATAGAATTGAGGGACAGGTCGGAGTGTTTAGGCAGGGCGAGTTGTAGGCATTTTAGGGATAGAGTCTGCTGAATTATAGGGTCAGTGTCTTCTACAAACTACAATCGATATTGCTGTGTGGGGGGTGGGGTGAATCTGCACTCAATCCTGATCTACGATCTCTTCTCAATCCTGTTAGGGACAGAGTCTGCTGAATTTTAGGGAAACTGTGTTCTACAAACTACAATCGATATTGCTGTGTGGTGTGGGATTGGAGATAGGCAGGTGTCAGTGATCCACATCCATTTTTCTGTGTGTGAGCTGCAGTGAACACAATCTTTTTGGGCTGCAGTGAACACAATCTTTTTGGGCTGCAGTGAACACAATCTTTTTGGGCTGCAGTGAACACAATCTTTTTGGGCTGCAGTGAACACAATCTTTTTGGGGTGCAGTGAACAAAATCTTTTTGGGGTGCAGTGAACACAATCCTTTTTGGTGTGCAGTGAACACAATCTTTGTGGGGTGCAGTGAACAAAATCCTTTGTGGGGTGCAGTGAACACAATCTTTTTGGGGTGCAGTGAACAAAATCCTTTTTGGGGTGCAGTGAACAACATCCTTTTTGGGGTGCAGTGAACACAATCTTTTTGGGGTGCAGTGAACAAAATCCTTTGTGGGGTGCAGTGAACACAATCTTTTTGGGGTGCAGTGAACACAATCTTTTTGGGGTGGAGTGAACAACATCCTTTTTGGGGTGCAGTGAACAAAATCCTTTTTGGGGTGCAGTGAACAAAATCATTTTTGGGGTGCAGTGAACACAATCTTTTTGGGGTGCAGTGAACACAATCTTTGTGGGGTGCAGTGAACACAATCTTTTTGGGGTGGAGTGAACAACATCCTTTTTGGGGTGCAGTGAACAACATCCTTTTTGGGGTGCAGTGAACACAATCTTTTTGGGGTGCAGTGAACACAATCTTTGTGGGGTACAGTGAACAGAATCTTTGTGGGGTGCAGTGAACACAATCTTTGGGGGGTACAGTGAACACAATCTTTTTGGGGTGCAGTGAACACAATCTTTGTGGGGTGCAGTGAACACAATCTTTTTGGGGTGGAGTGAACAAAATCATTTTTGGGGTGCAGTGAACAACATCCTTTTTGGGGTGCAGTGATCAAAATCCTTTTTGGGGTGCAGTGAACACAATCTTTTTGGGGTGCAGTGAACAAAATCCTTTGTGGGGTGCAGTGAACAGAATCTTTGTGGGGTGCAGTGAACACAATCTTTGGGGGGGTACAGTGAACACAATCTTTTTGGGGTGCAGTGAACACAATCTTTGTGGGGTACAGTGAACAGAATCTTTGTGGGGTGCAGTGAACACAATCTTTGGGGGGTACAGTGAACACAATCTTTTTGGGGTGCAGTGAACACAATCTTTGGGGGGTACAGTGAACACAATCTTTTTGGGGTGCAGTGAACACAATCTTTGTGGGGTGCAGTGAACACAATCTTTGGGGGGGTACAGTGAACACAATCTTTTTGGGGTGCAGTGAACAACATCCTTTTAGGGTGCAGTGAACACAATCTTTGTGGGGTGCAGTGAACAACATTCTTTTAGGGTGCAGTGAACACAATCTTTGTGGGGTACAGTGAACAGAATCTTTGTGGGGTGCAGTGAACACAATCTTTGGGGGGTACAGTGAACACAATCTTTGTGAGGTGCAGTGAACACAATCTTTGTGGGGTGCAGTGAACACAATCATTGTGGGGTGCAGTGAACTCAATCTTTGTGGGGTACAGTGAACACAATCTCATACTTCTGAAGATTTGAGGGTGCTGCCTGTTCCATACTCCCCCTACTCCTCATCTAGCCTTTTAGGGGTACAAACAATAGTAATTGGGGCCTAGTGTGGTTGTGTACGTGTGATATACATACACTTTTTTTGGATCATATTTTCTATTCCGCTATTTAATCAAAAACCTTTGGGGATCAGTTAAATTGGGGGATAGTCTGTGTTGGTACGTGTGAGAGAGATCCACCTTTCCAAGTTGTTGGGGTTCATCTCATACTTCTGAAGGTTTGAGGGTGCTGCCTGTTCCATACTCCCCCTACTCCTAGCCTTTTAGGGGTACAAACAATAGTAATTGGGGCCTAGTGTGGTTGTGTACGTGTGATATACATACACTTTTTTTGGATCATATTTTCTATTCCGCTATTTAATCAAAAACCTTTGGGGATCAGTTAAATTGGGGGATAGTCTGTGTTGGTACGTGTGAGAGAGATCCACCTTTCCAAGTTGTTGGGGTTCATCTCATACTTCTGAAGGTTTGAGGGTGCTGCCTGTTCCATACCCCCCCTACTCCTCATCTAGCCTTTTAGGGGTACAAACAATAGTAATTGGGGCCTAGTGTGGTTGTGTACGTGTGATATACATACACTTTTTTTGGATCATATTTTCTATTCCGCTATTTAATCAAAAACCTTTGGGGATCAGTTAAATTGGGGGATAGTCTGTGTTGGTACGTGTGAGAGAGATCCACCTTTCCAAGTTGTTGGGGTTCATCTCATACTTCTGAAGGTTTGAGGGTGCTGCCTGTTCCATACTCCCCCTACTCCTCATCTAGCCTTTTAGGGGTACAAACAAATAGTAATTGGGGCCCAGTGTGGTTGTGTACGTGTTATATACATACACTTTTTTTGGATCATATTTTCTATTCCGCTATTTAATCAAAAACCTTTGGGGATCAGTTAAATTGGGGGATAGTCTGTGTTGGTACGTGTGAGAGAGATCCACCTTTCCAAGTTGTTGGGGTTCATCTCATACTTCTGAAGGTTTGAGGGTGCTGCCTGTTCCATACCCCCCCTACTCCTCATCTAGCCTTTTAGGGGTACAAACAATAGTAATTGGGGCCTAGTGTGGTTGTGTACGTGTGATATACATACACTTTTTTGGGATCATATTTTCTATTCCGCTATTTAATCAAAAACCTTTGGGGATCAGTTAAATTGGGGGATAGTCTGTGTTGGTACGTGTGAGAGAGATCCACCTTTCCAAGTTGTTGGGGTTCATCTCATACTTCTGAAGGTTTGAGGGTGCTGCCTGTTCCATACTCCCCCTACTCCTCATCTAGCCTTTTAGGGGTACAAACAATAGTAATTGGGGCCTAGTGTGGTTGTGTACGTGTGATATACATACACTTTTTTTGGATCATATTTTCTATTCCGCTATTTAATCAAAAACCTTTGGGGATCAGTTAAATTGGGGGATAGTCTGTGTTGGTACGTGTGAGAGAGATCCACCTTTCCAAGTTTTTGGGGTTCATCTCATACTTCTGAAGATTTGAGGGTGCTGCCTGTTCCATACCCCCCCTACTCCTCATCTAGCCTTTTAGGGGTACAAACAATAGTAATTGGGGCCTAGTGTGGTTGTGTACGTGTGATATACATACACTTTTTTTGGATCATATTTTCTATTCCGCTATTTAATCAAAAACCTTTGGGGATCAGTTAAATTGGGGGATAGTCTGTGTTGGTACGTGTGAGAGAGATCCACCTTTCAAAGTTTTTGGGGTTCATCTCATACTTCTGAAGATTTGAGGGTGCTGCCTGTTCCATACCCCCCCTACTCCTCATCTAGCCTTTTAGGGGTACAAACAATAGTAATTGGGGCCTAGTGTGGTTGTGTACGTGTGATATACATACACTTTTTTTGGATCATATTTTCTATTCCGCTATTTAATCAAAAACCTTTGGGGATCAGTTAAATTGGGGGATAGTCTGTGTTGGTACGTGTGAGAGAGATCCACCTTTCCAAGTTGTTGGGGTTCATCTCATACTTCTGAAGGTTTGAGGGTGCTGCCTGTTCCATACTCCCCCTACTCCTCATCTAGCCTTTTAGGGGTACAAACAATAGTAATTGGGGCCTAGTGTGGTTGTGTACGTGTGATATACATACACTTTTTTTGGATCATATTTTCTATTCCGCTATTTAATCAAAAACCTTTGGGGATCAGTTAAATTGGGGGATAGTCTGTGTTGGTACGTGTGAGAGAGATCCACCTTTCCAAGTTGTTGGGGTTCATCTCATACTTCTGAAGGTTTGAGGGTGCTGCCTGTTCCATACTCCCCCTACTCCTAGCCTTTTAGGGGTACAAACAATAGTAATTGGGGCCTAGTGTGGTTGTGTACGTGTGATATACATACACTTTTTTTGGATCATATTTTCTATTCCGCTATTTAATTAAAAACCTTTGGGGATCAGTTAAATTGGGGGATAGTCTGTGTTGGTACGTGTGAGAGAGATCCACCTTTCCAAGTTGTTGGGGTTCATCTCATACTTCTGAAGGTTTGAGGGTGCTGCCTGTTCCATACCCCCCCTACTCCTCATCTAGCCTTTTAGGGGTACAAACAATAGTAATTGGGGCCTAGTGTGGTTGTGTACGTGTGATATACATACACTTTTTTTGGATCATATTTTCTATTCCGCTATTTAATCAAAAACCTTTGGGGATCAGTTAAATTGGGGGATAGTCTGTGTTGGTACGTGTGAGAGAGATCCACCTTTCCAAGTTTTTGGGGTTCATCTCATACTTCTGAAGATTTGAGGGTGCTGCCTGTTCCATACCCCCCCTACTCCTCATCTAGCCTTTTAGGGGTACAAACAATAGTAATTGGGGCCTAGTGTGGTTGTGTACGTGTGATATACATACACTTTTTTTGGATCATATTTTCTATTCCGCTATTTAATCAAAAACCTTTGGGGATCAGTTAAATTGGGGGATAGTCTGTGTTGGTACGTGTGAGAGAGATCCACCTTTCCAAGTTGTTGGGGTTCATCTCATACTTCTGAAGGTTTGAGGGTGCTGCCTGTTCCATACTCCCCCTACTCCTCATCTAGCCTTTTAGGGGTACAAACAATAGTAATTGGGGCCTAGTGTGGTTGTGTACGTGTGATATACATACACTTTTTTTGGATCATATTTTCTATTCCGCTATTTAATCAAAAACCTTTGGGGATCAGTTAAATTGGGGGATAGTCTGTGTTGGTACGTGTGAGAGAGATCCACCTTTCCAAGTTGTTGGGGTTCATCTCATACTTCTGAAGGTTTGAGGGTGCTGCCTGTTCCATACTCCCCCTACTCCTAGCCTTTTAGGGGTACAAACAATAGTAATTGGGGCCTAGTGTGGTTGTGTACGTGTGATATACATACACTTTTTTTGGATCATATTTTCTATTCCGCTATTTAATCAAAAACCTTTGGGGATCAGTTAAATTGGGGGATAGTCTGTGTTGGTACGTGTGAGAGAGATCCACCTTTCCAAGTTGTTGGGGTTCATCTCATACTTCTGAAGGTTTGAGGGTGCTGCCTGTTCCATACCCCCCCTACTCCTCATCTAGCCTTTTAGGGGTACAAACAATAGTAATTGGGGCCTAGTGTGGTTGTGTACGTGTGATATACATACACTTTTTTTGGATCATATTTTCTATTCCGCTATTTAATCAAAAACCTTTGGGGATCAGTTAAATTGGGGGATAGTCTGTGTTGGTACGTGTGAGAGAGATCCACCTTTCCAAGTTGTTGGGGTTCATCTCATACTTCTGAAGGTTTGAGGGTGCTGCCTGTTCCATACTCCCCCTACTCCTCATCTAGCCTTTTAGGGGTACAAACAATAGTAATTGGGGCCTAGTGTGGTTGTGTACGTGTGATATACATACACTTTTTTTGGATCATATTTTCTATTCCGCTATTTAATCAAAAACCTTTGGGGATCAGTTAAATTGGGGGATAGTCTGTGTTGGTACGTGTGAGAGAGATCCACCTTTCCAAGTTGTTGGGGTTCATCTCATACTTCTGAAGGTTTGAGGGTGCTGCCTGTTCCATACTCCCCCTACTCCTCATCTAGCCTTTTAGGGGTACAAACAATAGTAATTGGGGCCCAGTGTGGTTGTGTACGTGTGATATACATACACTTTTTTTGGATCATATTTTCTATTCCGCTATTTAATTTAACTGGGCCTCCATGCGAGACCTGTGTGCCTTGTTGCGCTGTTTTGAGTACTCCACCAACATGGCCAGTGGCAATGACGCCGTTCTCAGCTTAACTATCCCACTTCTATGCCTCCTTGAAAAAACAATTCGGGCGATGATGGAAGAGGATGTGGCACAGGATGAGGAGGAGGAGGAGGATGAAGAGGTAACATTTCCAAGGCTTTCAGGGCAGTCATTCGCAAGGGGCTCCGAGGGTGGGTTCCTGCACACGCAAACGCCAGGGACGCAATTGTCCAGCAGGGGCACAGTTCTGGAGGATGAGGAGGATGAGGAGGAGGAGGAGCTGGAGGAGGAGATGGAACCATGTTCACAGCAGGGTGGCACCCAGGCCAGCTCATGGCCATCACTGGTGCGTGGCTGGGGGGATACAGAGGACACGGACGATACACCTCCCATAGAGGACAGCCTTTCGTTGCCTCTGGGCAGCCTGGCACACATGAGCGATTACATGCTGCAGTGTCTCCACAACGACCGCCGAGTTGCCCACATTCTAACTTGTGCTGATTACTGGGTGGCCACGCTGCTGGATCCCCGTTACAAGGACAACGTACCGTCCTTAATTCACTCACTGGAGCGCGATCGCAAGATGCGCGAGTACAAGCGCACGCTGGTAGACGCCATGCTGCTGGCATTCCCATCTGACAGCGGGGCCACAGTGGAAGCACAAGGCAGAGGAGGAGGAGGAGGAGGTCGCCAACGCAACCAGGGCACCGCCAGCACCTCAGAAGGCAGGGTTAGCATGGCCGAAATGTGGAAAAGCTTTGTCAGCACGCCACAACAAACAGCAGCACCAGCAGCTCAGATGGAACGTCTTAGCAGGAGGCAGCATTTTACCAACATGGTGGAGCAGTATGTGTGCACACGCCTACATGTAGTGAATGACGGGTCTGCCCCCTTCAACTTCTGGGTCTCCAAATTGGGCACATGGCCTGAGCTTGCCCTTTACGCCTTGGAGGTGCTGGCGTGCCCTGCAGCCAGTGTATTATCTGAACGGGTATTTAGCACGGCTGGGGGCGTTATAACAGACAAGCGCAGCCGCCTGTCCAGAGACAATGTGGACAAGCTCACGTTCATTAAAATGAACCAGGCATGGATCCCACGGGACTTTTCCGTACCTTATGCAGAATAGCAATGGATACCGACCTTACCCACCCATTGTTCCATTTTTGCTCTTTCTCACTCTTTTGGGGTGTACCCTCATTTAAAATTTTTGAAAAGAAGCAGTGTTGGCTACCTCGTCCTCCTCCTCAGGGCCAGATTAATGTAGGGGCTATTGGAGCTGCAGCTCCAGGCCCCTACCTTTTATATAGGCCCCGGGTTGGCCATATTCACTGTTACCGCTCTTCTGTCACTTGTAAACACAGAAGTCTGGCTTCTATGCTCGCTTCCCCAGGCAGCACCCTCAGAACCTCCCCACACAGCGTGAAGGCCGGACAAGGAGGGACAGTTGGCGATGCATGGATGTGTTTATGGGCTTCAGAGACAGCATCCCATGTTGAATTAGGCATGCATGGCTGCACCCTTCCTCCTCTGGGTGCATGGCAAGGCACGGCCCTTAAGGCCCTTCAAAATCCTCAGCACCAAGCCCATGATGCTGTTAATCCGGCCCTGGTCCTCCTCCACCGCCGCTTCCACCTACACCGCCCATAGGTGTGCGCAGCCTATTGCATTAAGGTGTGCACCCCAAAGTTGAAATACACATGCATGTGTTTGCCAGCAGGGAGAGTAATGTATCGGGGCCATGTACCTGTAGGCAAGGAGAAATAGAGCAGAGCAGGTCCCAGGGAGATCTTTCCCATCTCCTCACTGGCAATGCTATGTGCCCTAGGTGATTAGGGTGTGCCCAGGCACACCCAGCACACCCTGTGCGCACGCCTATGTCACCGCCACATCCACCACCACCTCAACCTCCCTCCTACTCCATATGGGCCTCGTCCTTCAGAGATGAAGAAGAACATTGTTTTATTTTTCTGTTTTTTTTTGTTGTTTTAAGTTATTTCCCTATCCACATTTGTTTGCAGAGCACTTGCCATGCTCTTAATTACGTTTTGCTGCCATTTGCAGCACTCTAGCCCTTTCCTTTGGTGTTTTAGAGCCATTTTAGTGCCTTAAAGTTCGGGTCCCCATTGACTTCAATGGGGTTCGGTGTCCGGGAAAAGTTCGGTAAAAGTCCGGGACACGGACCCGGACTTTTTTTTAAAGTTCGGCCGAACCCGTCGAACACGGACATCTAGGTGTCCGCTCAACCCTACTCATATTGTAAATTGCAGCATGGGGGGTTTAATGTATTGCCACCACTGATACATTGGTGACCAGTGGCAATTAATTAACCCCTTTGTGCTGTATTTGTGGCACCAGTGTCAGTGTTGGTGCCACTAATGCAGCACAAAGGGGTTAATTAACTACCAGTGGTCACTAATGTATCAGTGACAAGTGGCAATACATTAACCCCCTCATGTTTCATTTTACAATTGTGATAAACACAAAGTTGTGCTAAAAAAGGTTCTTTGGTAACATCTGCACCTGAGATTAATTGTTTACCAGAGCAAGCAGGTATTTAATGTGCATATCTGGTGTAAATAACAGAGCGAGCAGGTATTTAATGTGCATCATCACTATTATCACAAACATTGCAAGATATATTCTGGAAATAGATCCATCACATTTACAATAATGAAAAACTAAAAACACAGGGTGGCTTATTAGCACCTTCTTCACCTACTACTTGGCGCTGACCACTTGCATTACTGCTGAATGCTGACCATTTGCACTATTGCTGAGCACTGACATTTTTTTATTTTAGTTTAGTCATTATTCCTGGTATATTGTTTTTGTAGCTCTGTATTTATTGGTATTTTACAAATTTTCAATTCCTAGGAAATCAATATGTCAAAAAAAAGAAAAATTGACTCTGAGTGCAGGGTATTCAAAGAACAGTGGACTTACGATTATTTTTTCACGCAGTACAAAGAAAGAGCTGTTTGTCTGATATGCCAGAATATAGTGTCTGTGTTCAAGGAATACAATTTGCGTCGACACTACGAAACTCAACATAAAGATAAATATGATTGTTTGGTCGGCCAAGTGAGAAAAGATAAAATATTAAAACTGAAACATGGATTGACAACTCAGCAAAATACTTTTGTGAAGCAAAAGCAGCTAAATATAGCATCATTGCGAGCAAGTTTTCAAGTTGCCAAGCTCATAGCGCGCACTGGCAAACCGTTCGTAGAGGGAGAATTTGTTAAAGAATGCCTTCTTTCTGTTGCTAAAGAGATGTGTCCAGAGAAGGCTGATTTATTTAGTACAGTGAGTCTTTCAGGACCTACAATTACACGTAGAATTGAAGAAATGGGAGAAAATTTGCATCTGCATTTAAAAAACTCTTCAAAAAAAATATGCTATTTTTCATTGGCACTCGACGAAAGCAATGATGTTCGTGATTCTGCACAACTTCTGATTTTCATTCGTGGGACAAATGAAAATTTCGAAGTCACAGAGGAGCTTGCTGCACTGAAAAGCATCAAAGGAACAACAACAGGAGAGGATATCTATGAAAAAGTTTGCCAAACTATGAATGATTTGGAGCTGGACTGGGCTAAACTAGCCAGTGTGACAACTGATGGTGCTCCTAGCATGGTGGGGTCTATGAAAGGAGTGGTTGCACGCATTAAAAAAGAGATGGACAAACACAACCATTCACATCCAATAGCCATACACTGCCTCATCCACCAACAAGCACTGTGTTGTAAATCATTGAAGTTGGACTCTGTCATGAAAATTGTGATATCGTGTGTTAACTTCATTAGAGCTCATGCACTAAACCACAGACAGTTTCAGGAATTTCTGTCTGAGCTTGATGTTGCCTATGAAGATATTCTGTACCACACGGAAGTCCGTTGGCTGAGTCGAGGGAGAGTGTTGAAACGTTTTTATGACTTACTTCCACAGGTTTCTGCTTTTATGCTTTCGAAAAACAAAGAAGTACCAGAGCTCAAAGATGCAGAATGGAAATGGCACCTTGCCTTTCTGACAGATGTAACAGAGCTACTCAACAGTTTCAATGTTCAACTTCAAGGAAAGGGGAAGCTCATCTGTGATATGCATTCACATGTGAAAGCATTTCAAGTAAAATTAGACCTCCTCATTAAACAAGTAAAGGAGAAAAACTTCTGCCATCTCCCCACGACTCAAAACCTTTTGGCTGAAAAACCAGAAGTTGCATTCCCAAACAAAACATGTGTGGATTTACTAGAAATTTTGCAAAAGGAGTTTCAATTTAGATTTAAAGAGCTTCATCTCCATGAACGGGACATACAGCTTTTCCGGAACCCATTTTCTGTTGACATTGAAATTGTTGATCCGATTTACCAAATGGAATTGGCTGAACTAGAGAATTGTGACTCTCTGAAAGACGCATTCAAATCAAGCAGCCTTACTAATTTCTATGCATCTCTCCCCTCTGAGACATATCCTAACCTCAGGAACCATGCACTCAAAATTGCAACCATGTTTGGCAGCACCTATGTCTGTGAACAGACTTTTTCCCGAATGAAACATCTGAAATCTCCAACCAGATCCAGACTAACTGATGAACACTTGCATCACTTGCTACGACTAGCAGTGACAAATATGGAACCGGATATTGACCATCTCATTAGCCAAAAGCAGGCCCATACTTCCCATTGAAATACCAATAAGTTTATGTTGATTAAAATTGTTCTTCCTTTTAAATATTCTATTGTTTTTCCTGTTTTTTTTGTGCAGTATAAATAAAATATGTGCATTGAAATTCGTTCATATTTTTTTCAAACTATAGTTCGGCCCCCAACAGTGTCTGAGGGACAGTGAACTGGCCCCCGGTTTAAAAAGTTTGAGGACCCCTGATCTAGACCATTAATGTCAGATTGGCTGCTCTTCTCTAATGCCTTCTGTAACTGCAGGCAACAGTCCCTTAAGTTTTCTCTTGCTGGAAGTTGTCTCATGTTGTATAGAAAACTCCATACTTTGTTGTGTTGTTCCATCTGAGTAAAACGCTCCTCCAAAGATTTAGTAGCAGTATCGACCAAAACATAAAAAAATTAAATCTTAAATTTCTCAGTGGGATCTGTTAAAGGTTCATCTTGGCTTTCATATTCAAACAAGGCTTTTTTTCTGTGAATACGAGAAGGCTTAAAAACAGGCTCCACATTCACTTTTTCTGCTAGTTCCTTTGCAATTTGAAAGGACCTTTCAAATCCAGACTCTCTGAAATTTATTAAAAAATTGTGACATTTGTGGATTAGGTCTGATACTAAAATTATATCAGCAGCCTCATTCTGCATAGCCTTGCTCACAATATTAACTTGGTACAATATCTCATACCAAAAACACAATGACATTATGAATTTGAACTCCACGATTTGCTGAGCTAGTGTGTTAGCCTCATGACTAATGTTTGGTTCAGTGTGGGTTTCCTCAGACAAAACAATCAATGCTTCTTGTATTTCGCCTAGACTATGTCTTAGTGGTTTAAGACAATTTATACGGCATTCCCACCGCGTGGTGCACAAAGGTTTTAAAGTGAGGCCAGAAACATGGTCAGACAAAATTTTCCATCTCTTTACTGATCCTGAGAATAGAACATAAAGGCGCTGAATGATACCAAATAGTTGCATAGATTCCTTGCATGAGCGTACTGCATCTCCAATTACAAGATTAAGACAATGACAGCCACATGGTACAAATACTGCTCTTGGGTTTATGTTTAAAATTTTGGCTTGAACTCCGTTGTTTTTTCCTGCCATATTGGCTCCATTGTCATAACCTTGTCCACGACAATTATCAATATCCAAATTTTTTACTGAAAGAAATTCAAGGAGGAAATCACTTAATCCTTTTCCAGTTGTATCCTCTACTTTATTGAAACCGAGGAAATGTTCCTTTACTTGAAAATTTCCAGAAACCTCTTCCAAAAAGCGAATAGTAAAAGACATTTGCTCCTTATGGCTAATATCTGGAGTGCAGTCAAGAATAATTGAGAAATATTTTGCATTTCTGCAGCGTTGTAAAATGTCCTCAATTACCTGTTTCGCCATAAGATTTATTATTTTGTTTTGAATTGTTTTTCCACAGTAGTGGTCTGCAGTTTTTTTTGATACCACCCTGTGTAAGTGTTCTGCCATCACACTGTCATATTTTCCTAATAGTTCTACGAGACCTAAAAAATTTCCATTATTGGATGTAAAAAGTCGATCTGAAGATCCTCTGAAGGCCAGATTACGTTCTGCTAAAAACTGGACAATGCTTAACAGCCTCTCCATCACAGATCTCCAGTGTTGCCTTTCACGGCTCATGAGATTTTGGTAGTTTTGATCAATCGCATGTTTTAATTTCAGCCTCAGTTGTGTTTCATGCCACATCTGCTGGGCTGTAAAATGACCACTGGAGGTTTCATGTGATTTCAAAATACCTGACATATGTGTCCAGTCATCTGATCCTCCAAGGGCAAGCAATGTTTTAGGATTCTTATCAAATAGTTTACAAGAGAAACAGAATACTTTATTGGCAGATGAGGAGTATACCAACCATCGCCGTTTTTGCTCTTCACCACTGTCTAATTTCCTTTTGTAGAATGCTGAAGAAAAATGTCTATTATAGGCATCTTTTTTAAAATCAACATCTTGCACCTGTACAGGACCAACCTCTAAAATACTATCAATGTTCTTAGAAATCAATTTTGGCCACAAAGCAGGATCTGTGAAGCTTGATTTTTCACATGTGCTTATTGTTTCATCAAAAGACACTGGGCCAGATTATGTATTAGCATCCTCTTCTTCCAAAGATGTTCTTGATGTTGAAGGCTCGCTGAGCTGAAGATGTACATCACTTTGGCTACTGCAGCTTTCCTCATCTTTTCTTTCTTTAGTGATTTCATCAAAAGTCACAGGGCCAGAAGGTGTATTAGTATCCTCTTCTTCCAAAGATGTTCTTGATGTTGAAGGCTCGCTGAGCTGAAGATGTACATCACTTTGGCTACTGCAGCTTTCTTCATCTTTTCTTTCTTTAGTGATTTCATCAAAAGTCACAGGGCCAGAAGGTGTATTAGCATCCTCTTCTTCCAAAGATGTTCTTGATGTTGAAGGCCCACTGAGCTGAACATGCACATTACTTTGGCTACTGCAGCTTTCTTCATCTTTTTCTTCTGTGGTTTGTAAACCACTAGCTGCTGGTGTTACAAAATATTTCTTTATCGCTCCAGCACTCTTTTGGTCCTCCAAATCCATAAGGGCCCTCCGTTTTCTATTCTGAGCACCTGACAATTTTTTAGGACCCATAATGCTGCTGCAACACAATACAATAAAAAATACATATGTATGTAAAAGATAGGCCATTAAAGTATGGAGGATACAAGCAAATTATCTGTTTGCAGCGGTCCATGCAAGATTAGCAGCATCAGCATACAGATAATATGAATTAAATAAATGTAGTACACCAACATTTGCGCCAAATAAAGTATACATAAACAAATGACCAAATATCAGAGCTTCACTAAATACCACCACCTAGCGATCAACTGAATAATACATACACACCCTGTACTGCAGGTATAGATTAACTGTATAACCAGCAGGGCTTTTTTTCAGCGGGAACGCGGGGGAACGCAGTTCCGGCACCTCCTGAACTGAATGTATGTAATGGCAAGGGGTGCTGGGGTGTGCTGGAGGGTCTATTGATACTGGGTGCTGGGGAATCTATTGTTGCTGGAGGCTACCTATATTTGTGGAGGAAGGAGGTCTATTGTTTCTGGGAAGGTCTTCTGTTGCTCGTGTGGGATCTATTGTTGCCAGGGTGGGATTTTTGTTGCTGGGGGGTCAGTTGTTGCTTGGGGGGATTTAGTGTTGAGGGAGCAGTCTTTGTTGCGGGCTGTTGAGGGATCTATTGTTGCTGGAGTGGATCTGTTTTTGCAGGGGGTTTGTTGCTGGGGAGGTCTATTGTTATTGGTGGGTGATCTATTGTTGTTGGTGGTGGGTCTTATGTTGCAGGGGGTCAATTGTTGCTGAAAGGGATCTACTATTGAGGGATCGGTCTGATGTTGCTGGCTGCTGAAGGGTCTATTGATGCTGACTATTGGGAGTCTATTGTTGCTGGGCTGGAACTATTGTCACTGGGGTGTCCATTGTTGTTAGAGCTATTTTACTGCCTTTCTTATTATCATGAACAAATTCCGTACAAAATACTTAGCACCACACTGTATTTGTGCAGCAATTTTTCTAACACTTTTTTTTTTTGGGAAAGAAAAAAAACGTTTTATGAACAAGAAAAAAATACACACACTAAAGTTAGCCCAATTTTTTTTGTATAATGTGAAAGATGATGTTACACCGAGAAAATAGATACCTAACATGTCACGCTTTAAAATTGCGCATACTCGTGGAATGGCGCCAAACTTCGTTACTTAAAAATCTCCATTGGCAACACTTTAAAATTTTTTACAGGTTACCAGTTTAGAGCTACAGAGGACGTCTTGGGCTAGAATTGTTGCTCTCACTTTAAAGTTTGTGGCGATAAATCACATGTATAGATTTAACGCCGTTTACATATGCCGCCGCGACATTTGTATGCATTGGCTGGTAAGATTATAAATATATAAGTTTTATTACAGAGTATATCCAATATTCAGGATGGTTGGTGATTCACTCTAATTAATCCTCCTCAAAAAGGCAGGGACTTTATGAGGTGCATGTAAAACAGGCCAAAATGAATAAATAATGCAGCGCCAAAGTGAAAATAATGATTACAGTGTACAAACGGTTACATACATTACATTACATACATCACTCACATTACATACATACATACATTACATACATACATACAATATATTACATACATGCATACATACAATACATTACATACATGCATACATTACATACATACATTACATGCATACATTACATACATGTATACATTACATAACATTACATACATGTATACATTACATTACATGCATACATTACATACATTACATTACATGATGCATACATTACATACATGTATACATTACATAACATTACATACATGTATACATTACATACATTACATTACATGCATACATTACATACATTACATTACATGATGCATACATTACATACATGTATACATTACATAACATTACATTACATGTATACATTACATACATTACATTACATGATCCATACATTACATACATTACATTACATGAAATGCATACATTACATACATATACATTACATACATGCATTACATACATGTATGTAACTGTGCCATTACCGATGCAATTATGTAGAAAAATAATATTGTATTATTTTCTTGTATTTTAATTCTTTTTTTTTTTCCTTATGTTGAGACAAGTCCCTTATCCATTCCTCCCCTTCAATAAAATAGTATTTAGGCTAATTTAAATAGGATAACGGCACAGGCAGCCAGGCGGCAGCAGCAGCAGCCAGTGACATTGTGTCTTACCTGTTCTGCAGAAGGTGGCTACTCGCTTTGCATTTAAAAATGGCGCCTCCCGAGTCCCGGCGCTTAGACGCCACTGCGCCTGCGCCGTCTACCCGAGTATACCCGAGAGTGTTCCGAGACCCGAGCAGAGCAGCGGCGCCTGCGCAGTGTGTGCCTTTCGGGAGCTGTCAGCAGACATTTTTTTTTTCAGGTGCCGAGGCAGCCGATCCCGATCCGAAGCTGAGTCTTAGCTCTTCACCCAGTCACAGGGCAGGGGGACCTGCAGCGCCTGCTGCTACTACTCGTTCGGACTCGTGAGTAAACAGTCTGCGAGCTGTGATGGCCGCACGGCGCCCCTGTTGCCCACGGCGCCCCGTGCAGCCGCACAGCCCGCACACCCCAAAGGCCGGCCCTGGTTGTATTTTCTTTCCTTGCAATTGCATGGTAATACTTTTGTTTTTCTATTATTTTCTAAGTTGTGTTTTTACTGGTCAGCATTATTGAAACCTTAAAGGTTTCCCAAACACATATTTTTTTTAAACCTATAAAAGAAAGAACAGTGTACAGTTTCAGAGCTTATCGGTAGATATATTTCAACAGTGTCACAGATTGTGAATCCACTTCTGCTAGAAACAGACTGGCTGACCCGGGCATGGTAGCAGTAGCTGGTCAGACAGTGGCAAAAGCCACGGAAGAGGGACAGAGAGTTCATAATGCCCACTTGAATAGCAATAGTGAGAACCATAAGAAGGGCAGAAGTACAGAATGAAAGGAACTGCTGCATATGTTGCAGGCGATTCCCAGGTTGTGGTCTTCTGACTTACCCAAGCAGGCAGCTTCTGAGAGCAGGTGAAAGACCCTAGCAATGATGAGATCCTAGATTCACAAGGCTGTAGGTAACACAGTCCTAACTTAGAGGAGAGAAGTGCATTTGAACACACAGAAGCACAGAGGTGAAACACAGACCAGGAACACACAGATGCAAGTAAAGATTTTGTTATTTGTTGTAGTAAGCTTAAGCAGCACTGACTAATTTGGTTAAAAAGTGTGGTTGAAAACATGATGGTTTCACTCATATATGGAGGGTGGTAGTGTGATCCAGTTGACAGGTAATGAAAGAAATGTCTTATCAGCTTCACATTGAAACAGACTCGCTGTGATAGAGTATGTGGAAACCTCATCCTGGGCTCCAACCAGGCAACGCCTACCAACACAGTTCGCTCCACCCCTCAGAGCTTAATCAAGAGGCAGGTTTTATATATATATATATACATTATATATTGTATAGGACGCCAGGGCTGGGTCCTGTATTTCCCCTCTGTTTGGACTGTGTTTCCTTTAAGGTAAAAACAGGGTTAGCTCACTGCCAGAGGAAGTGGGTTTAAAAAAATCAGAAAGATGTAGGAGTAGGGTGGAGGAGTATAGACGAGGCTGGAGACTGGAAACTGTGGATTTGTGTACAGCTGTGAAACTCCATGTCGGTATCCTGGCTGGAAACCTGCTGGCAGGGGAAGTTACCCCCTCCAAAAAGTTGAGGACTGTTTAACTGGGATGGCAGTTCTGAACAGTTCAAGTCTGTGAGACTGTTATCTTCTGTAATAAACATTACTTTTTTTTTGCAAAGCCTGTGTCCTACAATCCGGCTGGATTTCCCAAACATTGCACTATACAGTGTATATATATATATATATATATATATATATATACACACGGGCGGCCGGATTTAAAGAAACTGCAGCTTCAGACATCCATGACGTGTTTCAGTTTCGCCGCTTTCAAATCAATTAACTGGCGCTGCGGCGAATTGGCTAGTGAAACAGCAATAATGAATTCCGCCGTCAGCGATATTCACTTATGATCGCGGCTTCGCAAATTCGCAAACTTATGTCTTCGTGCTTATAGCAGTTTCACATAACGATGTGGGCTAGTGGATTAGTGCACACATCACGTCTGTAATTCATCTCCCTCTGCTGTAGGTTTGAGGCTTACCATCTCCACCTAACTTTTTTATTTTCTTTTTTTGTTTATATTTCAAAAATGTAACGGATTACATCATATATATTGCTAAATAATGTTACACTCAGAAGCGCTTGCAAACTTACAGCATTTTTTGTATACAAACTTTTATTGAAAGGAAACAGAAGATGGTGGTACAAAGAGAATTGGTACCTCACACTAGACTAATTCACACTATCTCAGTTGCTATACAATGGCTGATTGCTATACATTGGAAATCAAACTCTTTTCCGGTTTCACAACTTAAAACAAAACTTACAGCATTTTAAGTGGTTTTATGATCTTGTCTGTGTGTCGAATCGATCTTATGATTGAAAGTAGCAAAGGCAAGTGACCAAACCCCTACACTACTTCAGGTCAAGAATTCTTCACTCACAATTTTACCATGGTCTTCTTCCCAGATTCCATACAATGTTTAGTACTTTAGCTATATGTGCTTTTTAGCCTTAACACACTCCTTTTTTTCCACCAAACAGCTTTATTCTGCACAATAGCTAAGTGCTTTGCAACTTCACTGCAGTTAACAACGTCATGGGTTCAAATCCCAACAATCACTACACTTGGGATCTCTTTTCACTCTCATTTTTTTTAGAGTTTTTTTTAAACTATCTTGAATTTGGGGGGGGTGGGGGGGTGTCCTACCCAAATTTCAAGCACATTAATGGAACCAACACAATTTTGATTTTATGAGTGTGGTCCTAGTTTTCTCGAGATGCAATTCTTTACATATTTACCATGGTTCTTACAATTTCTTGACCAATAAACATAGGTGTCTGATATTGGACTCTCTCCATATTTCAACAACACAGACCCTCATAGTCCAACACTACATTTGCCTCACACCTCAACACAACACTGTCACATCCCTACTCTACATTACAACCCCTCACATCACCAGTACAAGCAGCATGCAAAGTGCAAAGCTCCGGCCTTGGCAGCTTAATGGGCCATACACTAAGAATTTTTCAAGACTTTTTCCTGTAGACTTAACCAAACCATATAATATGAGGTCAAACCTCAACACTTTCAATTTGTATGCAATCAGGCAGGCCCTTGCACTACATAGAAAATGTCAATCTGAAGGATAAAGTCTTCTCTAAATCTTACAGTGTGTATAGCCCTTTTGTCTGTAGGCACCCACACAAAACAAAAAACACATGTTCAATTCTAAAGTCTTTATTTATTCTAGAATGACAGCATAAGGAGGGATGCAGCAAGATAATATTGTCAGTCTCCAGTCCGTGTGCCTTTACAGCGCCAGCCCACGATCTTTGCTCCATGGCTACGGGATTCTGATGTCTTCCCCAACTTCATGCAGAGTTCAGAATCCATTCTGCACCTCTACCAGCTCATAGGGGACAGGCATGGCCAGGTTGCTGGTCAGCTTCCAAGCCACTTTGGAAGTTCCAGGGTGTTCATGTTGGTCATCGATGCTGCTTTTTGCCATGTGCCTTACCAAATATCCACTGACCACAAAAGAAGATGAGTGGAGTCCATCAAGGTGGGTTTCTACCAGCTACAACCGCAAGCAGTACCACTCCTGGAAAAATAAAACAAAGGATAAGACATTTCATTATGAAAATCACATCTTAATGCCTGTTTGCTTCATTCTGAACTTCATTTAATTTCGACATCACGAGTGAAATAACACATTTTCTGCCAACTTACACAAACCAGAAATCATTAATGTAAACATTTGAATACACACCTGTGACGCCAGACAGCCCATCACCACAGGCTTCTCATGGTACATGCCATGATTCCAAGATGTTCACGTTCTGGAAAATTAGAACACCATAAGATACCAAGCAGCCGTTCATGTTATCAATAACTACACAGGTGGCATAGACACAAATAAACACCTGCCAGCTCTTCTCAGCCCTTTCCACTATTCACAATACCAACATGTTTATGGTTAGAGGTGCATGTTTTTGCTCAAGTAACACAATTTTACCAATGTTGACTACACTTTATCTACAATGGCAAGTGTCATTGGCAGATGATAATTACCCTCTGTCTCCCTGTGAGTGGCACCTCTGCTAACTAGCAAATTAATACACATGCCCTATCTTGACCAGTTACAGTACTTACATGTAAAGTGGCTAGCAACCAGGGTATTCCGGGTGGCAAAACCTGCAGCGGTGCTCCACCGCCTGGGGGCCGCCGGCTGACGGACCTCTGGCTCCCTCTCCTCCGTCAGCTCCCAAGATTCATCCCGGGCAACGCACATGTTGTGCAACACGCAGCACGCCAGGATGATCTTGGAAGCCTTTGTAGGAGAGTACAGGAGTTCACCCCCAGGCCGGGCCAAGCAGAGAAACCGGGATTTGAGAAGACCTATGGTCAACTCGATGATACTCCGGCTTCTCCGCAAGGCCCTGTTGTAATTCATTTCTGCTCGGCCCTGGGGGTACCTGATTGGAGCCATCAGCCACGTCAGCTGCGGGTAACCAGCATCCCCTGAAAAAAATGAAAAATATACATTAGTTCTTCATATCATGTGACTTTAGATGACTCCTCAAAATGGGAGACAATTATGCATTTTACTAAACAACCTGCTCGTCTGTTTGCAAAAACTCATATGAAACATCTCAACTCTGTCTAACTGTAATGTTCCGGTACCTTTGGTACCCTAAATTACACTTTCCACAAGTGTATGCGCCCCACCATTTACTTTTGGAAAGGTGCGCATACACCTTTAAGACTGGAGCTGTCATCACCCAGCGCCGGACTAGATGGCTATTTAAATCGCCGGTTCTCACTCACATGTGTTTGTTCAAACACCCTTACCTGGATGCTAACCTTGCTTGAAGCTTCCATGCTTGCAAGCTTACCTCGCTGACGGAACCTCGCTGCGCTGATCCCTGTATCCCGCTACTGGATCATCCGCCTCTCCTGAACCACCCTTCGGCTGTATCGCTAATAGTGCTAAGTACCCCGCAGGGGAATTCTTTATAAACTTATACTAAGCTTACACTATCTAGCTCTGCATAGTAAAGACTGTTTATCACATCTGCATAACTAGATTGCAAGCTCTTGAGACTACTGCTACTTTTCTGCACTGGGTTGATCTCTTTTGTATGTCCACCTGCTATTCTGTCATCTGCTACCATACAACATTGCTAAACCTTCCTGCATCCATCTGCTACTGTCTTACCTTCAAGTGTCTATCACCTACCACCTCCACTCAACCTATCCCTCAACCTTCATCATT
The DNA here is from genome assembly GCF_965119305.1 of Pelophylax lessonae. Classification (NCBI taxonomy): domain Eukaryota; kingdom Metazoa; phylum Chordata; class Amphibia; order Anura; family Ranidae; genus Pelophylax; species Pelophylax lessonae. Next base: position 214,595,740 of record NC_138772.1, on the reverse strand, counting down.
GTGTTACCACATACATAAAGTCACTCTAGGAACCAGCTTGCTAATTGTGTGTATTTACTGGCTGAAATAAGACCTTCCACACATGATGAGTCATTGAGGTTGGGAATGGTATCTCAGCATATCTCTTACATGACTACTGACGTGGAACTATTTCTGCAGCTGAAAATCCACACCATATAAGAAACGCAGGAGCGTTACAGATTGAACGAACCCAAAAATGGATTCAGCAGAAATAACCACTCAGGTGACACAATTAAAACAGCAAGTATCTGCGTTAATACACGCACTTGCTGAATTAAAAGAAGACAATCAGGCTCTGTCGCAGCAGGTAATTAGACTGACACAACTTACCTCTGCTCAGTCCCCTGAACCCAAGATAAATCCCCCTTTGGTATTTACAGGCGATCGCAAAAAATTTCGCGAATTTAAAAACGCATGTGAGTTACTTTTTTTGCTAAAACCTCGTACCTACCTTACTGATCACATTAAGGTTTGTACTATTATTTCTTACCTATCAAGCGATCCTCGAGCCTGGGCAGATTCTCTTTTTGAGAAAAACGACCAGCTTCTCAACTCCTATGCCTTGTTCCTGGCAGAGCTCACTAGCCTATATGATGACCCCAATAGGCAGAGTACTGCTGATCTTCAGTTAAGATCCTTGAAACAAGGAAGGAGGCCTGTAGAAGACTTTGTCGCAGAGTTCAAGAGATGGACCCTTGATTCAGAATGGAATGATGCATCTCTGAAAACCCAATTTAGGCTTGGCCTATCAGAAGCCGTTAAGGACGAGCTCGCCCGAGCGGATCTGCCAAAAACCCTGGATGCATTAATACAACTCAGTATTACCATAGATAGAAGACTACGAGAAAGAAAGGCTGAAAAGATGGGAATGCCATTATCCGTTTCCTCTCGGAGTCTGGCCGTTCCTATGGAGGTAGGAACCATACGCCCACCGCTATCAACTATGGAAAAAGCCAAAAGACGAAATGAAAATCTCTGCTTGTACTGTGCATCCCCGGATCACAAGATAAACGTCTGTCCCCTAGTCAACAAAAAGAAGGGTGAGTGTTCACATGTCTCTCTAGGAGGATTGACAACTTCATTCACTAACCCCTACATTTCTGTTTTTTTGACATTACAGTGGGACCAGAACAGGATTACTACTAAGGCCATGATTGACACAGGATCTTGTGGAAATTATATGGATATATGTTTTGCTGCTTTAAATAAAATTCCTATTATTTCTAAACTCAAACCTGTCTCAGTAAGTCTTATTACCGGTGTTCCGTTATCCTCTGGTCCGATCACCGATCAGACACAAGCACTTCTAGTCACCATTAACGAGTCTCATAGGGAGACTTCTACCTTCGATTTAATACCTTCACCCCACTTTCCCATTGTGTTGGGACTTCCCTGGTTACACACACACCAACCAACCATAGATTGGAAGAAACGGTCCTTGACCTTCCCTTCTTGTTATTGCGAGGAAACGTGTAACCTCCCGTTTTCCGGGAAGATTCTGTCTGTGGTGACAGATGAGATTGCACCACTATGTTATCAGGATCTTTCTGAGGTTTTTCTTGAGAAAAATGCTCAAGCATTACCTCCTCATCGAGACTATGATTGTAGCATTGATCTACTCCCAAATAGCAAATTGCCGTTCGGTCATGTTTATCCTCTTTCACAGGATGAACTTGCCCATCTCAAAACCTATTTGGATGAGAACTTGGAAAAAGGTTTTATTAGACCTTCCACTTCTTCCACAGCAGCAGGACTCTTTTTTGTTCGCAATAAAGATTCAAGTCTCAGACCTATCATCGACTACAGGAAATTGAATGCTATCACAATAAAAGATCGCTATCCTCTACCGCTTATCCCTGAGCTCATTGAGCAGGTGCGTGGAGCTACCTATTTTTCAAAATTAGACCTGAAAGGAGCATACAATCTCATTCGAATCCGTGATGGACACGAGTGGAAGACTGCATTCAGAACTAGATACGGATTGTTCGAATATCTTGTGATGCCATTCGGCCTATGCAATGCCCCTGCAGTTTTCCAACGATTTATAAACTATATTTTTAAAGACTTACTAGATGTCTGTGTTGTGGTATATCTGGACGATATACTTATATATTCACGGACCCTGTCTGAACACATAAGACATGTAAGACTTGTATTATCGAGATTGCTTGCACATAATCTTTATGTGAAGCTGAAGAAATGCTTGTTCCATAAAGATGAGGTACTCTTTCTAGGCTACATCATATCCAAAACAGGAATCGAGATGGACATGAGTAAAATATCCTGCATTCAGGATTGGCCTACACCAACTACACGCAAGGCGCTACAGCGATTCCTGGGATTTTCAAATTTCTACAGGAAGTTCATAAAAAACTTTTCTGCTATTGTGAGACCCCTCACACAGCTCACTAGCATAAAAAATACCATTTAAATGGTCAGAAGAAGCAAATAAGGCTTTCCACTTGTTAAAGACAAGGTTTACTTCCGCTCCCATATTACGCCATCCAGACCCATCCCTCCAATACATTCTGGAGGTAGATGCGTCAAACATGGCAGTAGGAGCAATACTCTCCCAACGACCTACCCACACTTCACCACTTCATCCAGTCGCTTTTCTTTCTAAATCCCTGAGCAGTCCCGAGATAAATTACCCCGTGGGTGAAAAGGAACTGCTTGCTATAAAATTGGCTCTGGAGAATTGGCGACATTTACTTGAAGGCACCCAATTACCAATAATTATATACACGGACCATAAAAACCTCCAATATCTTCAGACTAGCAAAACTCTCTCGCATCGACAGGTACGATGGTCACTATTCTTTCTAAGGTTTAATTTCCTAGTGACCTACACACCTGCAGATAAGAACAAAAAGGCGGATGCACTATCACGACTAACTGAAGAAAATTACTTTGAAATTCCTTCCGTTCCTATAATACCTCACAAACGCATTATTGGAGTTGTCCGTTTCTTGAAGGAAGAGGTTCTGCATGGTATAAGTTTGGATTCACCCCCACCACAACTAAATACTGATGCAGAAGGCTTCCTCTACTACAACGACAAACTTTACATACCACCTACCCTACGCACCAAGATCTTGGAATTATCGCATGATGTGCCTATGGCAGGACATATGGGTATGACAAAGACTTTCAATTTGATTTCTCGGCAATTCTGGTGGCCTGACATGAAAACATCTATACAAAAATTCGTCTCTTCATGCAATGTCTGTGCCAGGTCCAAAATTGACACTACGAGACCATCCGGTCTACTATGCAGTCTACCAATACCCCAAACTCCATGGGAGGTTTTGTCATTGGACTTCATCGTAGAATTGCCTCCTTCCAAAGGATTTAATACCATCTTGGTGTCAGTGGACCATCTGACAAAGATGGCACATTTCATTGCTATTCGCAGACTACCTTCGTCCAAACAAACGGCAGAACTCCTGATGAAACATGTCTTCAGATTACATGGTATCCCAAAAACTCTTCTGTCTGACCGTGGATCCCAATTTATTTCTAAATTCTGGCAAGAACTATGTCACATACTACGGATTGAGCGGAAGCTCACTTCTCCTTACCATCCGCAGACCAACGGACAGACTGAGAGAGTCAACCAATGCATCGAGCAGTATTTACGTTGTTACACTTCTTACCAACAGGATGATTGGTTGGATCTTCTCCCCCTGGCAGAATTTGCCTACAACAACGCAACCCACAGTACGACCAAGCAGAGTCGGTTCTACTTGAACTATGGGTTCCATCCCTCTATTCTCCCTCCACGCATCCTTCCTTCAAATAACCCAGTAGCCTCAGACTATCTTACCCAAATAAAGGATTCTCTGGGTTTACTAAATACTACCATTGCACACGCTCACAGTCAACAAAAGAAGTACTATGATCTTAGTAGAAGACCTTCTCCACAGTATACTATCGGGGACCTCGTTTGGCTCTCAACAAAAAACTTGAGACTGAAGATCCCTAGCAAAAAGCTTGGACCTCTGTTCTTGGGACCTTTCCCAATCAAGAAACTTATTGGAAAAGCTGCAGTGCAGCTTACATTGCCAATGGACCTAAAAATCCATCCCATTTTCTATGTGTCGCTACTGAAACCCCATGTTCCGGACCAAGGAATAAGGCCTAATATTCCACCTCCCCCTCCTGTACAAGTTGAAGGTGGAGAAGAATACGAGATAAAAGAGATTCTGGATTCTCGTATCTACAGAAGAAGACTTCAGTACTTGGTTAGATGGAAGAACTATTTGCCCCAAGACGACACCTGGCTAAACACCTCTGACATACATGCCCCTAGATTAATCCGCAATTTTCATGCGAGATACCCAGACAAACCAGCTCCAGAGGCCTTCAGGAGCAGGCCTTAAGGGGGGGGTATTATTAATGTTCCGGTACCTTTGGTACCCTAAATTACACTTTCCACAAGTGTATGCGCCCCACCATTTACTTTTGGAAAGGTGCGCATACACCTTTAAGACTGGAGCTGTCATCACCCAGCGCCGGACTAGATGGCTATTTAAATCGCCGGTTCTCACTCACATGTGTTCGTTCAAACACCCTTACCTGGATGCTAACCTTGCTTGAAGCTTCCATGCTTGCAAGCTTACCTCGCTGACGGAACCTCGCTGCGCTGATCCCTGTATCCCGCTACTGGATCATCCGCCTCTCCTGAACCACCCTTCGGCTGTATCGCTAATAGTGCTAAGTACCCCGCAGGGGAATTCTCTATAAACTTATACTAAGCTTACACTATCTAGCTCTGCATAGTAAAGACTGTTTATCACATCATAACTAGATTGCTAGCTCTTTAGACTACTGCTACTTTTCTGCACTGGGTTGATCTCTTTTGTATGTCCACCTGATATTCTGTCATCTGCTACCATACAACATTGCTAAACCTTCCTGCATCCATCTGCTACTGTCTCACCTTCAAGTGTCTATCACCTAACACCTCCACTCAACCTATCCCTCAACCTTCATCATTGTGTTACCACATACATAAAGTCACTCTAGGAACCAGCTTGCTAATTGTGTGTATTTACAGGCTGAAATAAGACCTTCCACACATGATGAGTCATTGAGGTTGGGAATGGTATCTCAGCATATCTCTTACATGACTACTGACGTGGAACTATTTCTGCAGCTGAAAATCCACACCATATAAGAAACGCAGGAGCGTTACACTAACTGCCTAAATCACTAATACAAATGGGAAAAAGGACACAGAAAGTGGTGGGTTTCTCTTGCAAGTTCCAACTTGGCCCCTATTTTGTTCCTATTACATTAGCCTAGGTATTACTTCTGGAATATATCTGCAACTAGAGTGAGAAAACCAATATTGACTCACTTATGCAAAGTACTTTGGGGATATGGCAATACCATTGGAATCATTTGTAGGTTTTGTTTGGGTGGCTAGAGGACACCATTTACACATTGGTTAACCACCTTCATTTGACTCAAAGACAACTTTGGAAATCTTTCTTTTGTGAGCTGCTAAGCTGCTGATCTGGTTGTGTGTGAACAGCCTGCCAACTCCTAACACATCCATTTTAGGTAGGCTTTGCTTAAATCAGGGTGTACACCGATGTAGCTTATTCCTATGTCTATGTAATCTTACAGTTTATGTTGTTAAGACAAAATACTTTACCAATAAGCCACCCTTGGGGCATTTGGCCACTTTCAAATGCCTCGTACAGAGTACTGGTTCTTAACATACTGGAATCATGGCACGACCCTGGGTGACCAGTGTTGACACTCGTGATGCGCTGTTTGGCGTCACAAACTAATTGGACGTTCAGGGAGTGGTACTGCTTGCGGTTGCGGTACTCCACTTCGTGGCTCCTTGGTGGCCTAATGGCTATGTGGGTGCCATCGATTGCCCCTAGTATTTGCGGCATGTGTGCCCGCAGGTAGAAACCCAACTTGACTTCATTCCACTCATTTTCATTCTGTGGCCAGTGGATAAAATTGGGCACTATATCGACTATGGCATTAATGACCAACATGAACACCCTTGAAACTGTGGGCTGGCTAATGCCCATGATACTTCCCAAAGTGGCTTGGAAGCTGCCACGCCCTAAAATATACAAAGTGGCCAGCAATCTGGCCATGCCGGGCACCGCATGGCCGCGCTGTGTGTCCGGGTCAATTTTGTCTGCTATGAGCTGGTAGAGGTGGAGAATAGTTCCTCGCTCGAGCCGGAATTTCCTCCTGACATCAGAATCCCGCAGCTTGTCCAAATAGATCCTTGGAGCAAAAATGCGTGGCTGGCGAGGTAAGGGCACACGGACTGGAGGTGCTGCTGGAGGTGGTGCTGCTGGAGGTGCTGCTGCTGCTGCTGCTGCTTCCCCACCTTCTGCTGCCTCCTGTGCTAGGGCCTCCTCAAACAAGGCACCGATGAATGCCAACATTGCAACATCTAATGCGTCTGGGATATCGTCCTCCATTTTGAACGCGCAAATTCGCGAATGCGCAGATATATATAGAAACGGCCGCTAATTATCACACCTGTGAGCCAGCTATAAAAGGAGCACATGGCCAATATGGCTGCTGGATGTTATAGATCGATGTTTCTTATGTGCTAGCAAGACCCTGTGACCCACAACGTACATTATCTGGAGGTAAGACAATTGTATCTCTCTCTCCCAAAAAAAAAAAAAACAAATTCTCTCTCTCTCTCTCTCTCTCTCTCTATATATATATATATATATATATATATATCTAGATCTGTCTGTTTGTGTGTTCTTGCTCACCGTTATTGTTTACTGAAGGAGAGAATTTGTGGTGTGCTTAAGTTGTCTATGGTGAATCCCCTCCAACCCACAATAGCTTGTGAACCCCTCAAGTGTCTTTTAATCATTGGCAGTTGGCCCCATGTGCATGTGGTTTTGACATGTTTTGACATGTGTTTTCTCATGTTTGTTAAAGGTGTGCAGTCTAGATTTGGCATCTAAACCTGCCCCCTTACCTTCCCAGCTTCCAAAGACACCATTTTTGCTTTCCTGATAACTGTAATTTATTATGTGCACGTATGTAGGTCATGCGATTTCTCATGTATGTTTAATGTTTGCAGCCTCCTTTGGCCTATAAAATATTACACCACCACCCCCACCAAGTCTGTTTGTGCCATTAGGTAAGTGTTTGGAGGGCCTCATATGATTTGTGCCCATATGCGTTTTCTTATGTGTTTTTTTTTCTATTTCTTTGCAGCCTCTTGGGCTCTTTCAACACCACCACCACCACCAGCACCAGCACCACCGTGTTTGTGCCATTAGGTAAGTGTTTGGAGGGCCTCGTGTGATTTGTGCCCATATGCGTTTTCTTATGTGTTTTTTTTCTATTTCTTTGCAGCCTCTTGGGCTCTTTCAACACCACCACCACCAGCACCACCGTGTTTGTGCCATTAGGTAAGTGTTTGGAGGGCCTCGTGTGATTTGTGCCCATATGCGTTTTCTTATGTGTTTTTTCCCATTTCTTTGCAGCCTCTTCTGCTCTTTTGCCACTACCACCACCACCACCAGCACCAGCACCACCGTGTTTGTGCCATTAGGTAAGTGTTTGGAGGGCCTCGTGTGATTTGTGCCCATATGCGTTTTCTTATGTGTTTTTTTTCTATTTCTTTGCAGCCTCTTGGGCTCTTTCAACACCACCACCACCAGCACCAGCACCACCGTGTTTGTGCCATTAGGTAAGTGTTTGGAGGGCCTCGTGTGATTTGTGCCCATATGCGTTTTCTTATGTGTTTTTTCCCATTTCTTTGCAGCCTCTTCTGCTCTTTTGCCACTACCACCACCACCACCAGCACCAGCACCACCGTGTTTGTGCCATTAGGTAAGTGTTTGGAGGGCCTCGTGTGATTTGTGCCCATATGCGTTTTCTTATGTGTTTTTTCCCATTTCTTTGCAGCCTCTTCTGCTCTTTTGCCACTACCACCACCACCACCAGCACCAGCACCACCGTGTTTGTGCCATTAGGTAAGTGTTTGGAGGGCCTCGTGTGATTTGTGCCCATATGCGTTTTCTTATGTGTTTTTTCCCATTTCTTTGCAGCCTCTTCTGCTCTTTTGCCACTACCACCACCACCACCACCAAGTCTGTTTGTGCCATTAGGTAAGTGTGTTCTGTAACTGTTCACTAATTATACTGTATATGAAGAGCAATCTGCAAATCATGTTTTTTTCTGTTTTCTCTTTTGTCATTTCAGATTTAGGAGTTTGGGGCTCTTTGCTGCTGCTGGACAGCCAGATTCTCTGCCCACCTCGTGCTCCCATGGCCCCACCCACTGGAAGGCTGAGGAGAAGGGGCAGGGTGGCCAGGGGGGGCAGGGTGGCCAGGGTGGCCATGGGGGGCAGGGTGGCCAGGGTGGCCAGGGGGGGCAGGGTGGGCAGATCGTCTGGCTCTGGTGTGAGGGAGGCTCCAGCTGTATCCATGAGGGAGTCCACCATCCCCATCCCGGAGGAGGAAGCCGGGGGAGGTGGTAACACACCAAGTGGACAAGCTGGCTCTTCTGACAGTAGTCCTGGAGAGGGTCCGTCCACCAGAGTCAGCTTGTCCACATTATCCCGGCTTCCCCGTTTCACCCACAATCAGTGCTGTGCCCTGGTCCACGCCTATATGGCCAGATATCAGGCGATACATGGGACCAGGGCTGCGGCTCACTCGGTAACAGAGAAGCGCAGATTGTGGGATGAAATCCGGGATGCTGTAAATGCACTGGGTTAAGCACCTCGCCACCGTGACAGTGTGCGGAAGAAGGTCACCGACATCTGTGCGTCCGTTCGGAAGAAGCTAATTGCATGGGCTGCGGAGGGTCTTTATGACCGACAAGGTCGGCTGGATGAACGTGCACGAAGTTCTCTCTGGGATTATCAATTACCTTTCTTGCAGATCATAGGACCCGATACCATCTTTCCCAGAGAGGACTTAGATTCGGATGCTTTGCACCGAGGTAGGATATTATCTTGGATGTCAATTGTGTGAGTTGTTTTGAAAAGATGAACTACTATCCTATGTGTGACATGAATAGAATTTGATACTTGCCCTTCCAATTGTCCTTTTTTTGTTTTCCCCAACCTGCAATTTGTTCATCTGTAGCACGGATCTCAGCCCCTCCACAGCCCATGCAGCTTGGTGACCCAGACGGAATCACAGGTGTTGACATCAGTGCTGACCCTCCTCCTGGTAGGTCCCATATCATACTGTGCCAAACAATGTAGATGTATATTTTATTCTTTCCAAGATACCTCATATTGCTATGTCCTTTACAGAAGATCCGCAGCAGGGAACACACCCAGTGCAGCAAGGCCTGGAGGAAGGTGTTGGTATGTCTAGCAAAATAATATTTTTTTTTGAATCTTATTAACCCCATTAACACACATGTTTTTTCTTATGAAAGAGTGTTGCCTTTTAGATGTTTACCCTGCAAAACACCGTTGACAGCATTAATGGGTGCCGTCATTAGTAGGCAGACCAAGCCTTCTTAACCTTTGGGAGGGTTTAGCAAGTGTCCGATGAGCCCAGGAAAGCACTTTTGAATGTTTGGCCTCAATGCTTCATTCCTGAAGCTAGGAGGGCAATCTGGCCATAATCATTACTGCCTAAGGTTATGTACTAAACATGTTTTTTTTTTTTTTTTTCAAAGAACATCAGGCCCCTCTTGACGTAGCAGCTGGAGTTGGATCAGGAGCTGGCGACGATTCTGCATCCAGTGCTGTGGTATGTGATATAAGGGAACAAGGTGCACATGTAACATTTCAATGGTAGTAATGATTTTGGGCTAGATGTGGCTTACATTGTGTGTGTTAAATTAGTGCTATGACATTCTGACGATGCACCAGCACAACAAGAGTTCTATCTTGAACATCAGGGAATTATGTTATAATTTGGTGTGCCACTAATGTTCCAAAAACATCCAGGACCTTTAAAGTCCGGCCAGTCTTTGATTTTCCAGGTCCAAATTCATGTGTATCGTTTGGTTGGGTTGTCCTGTAGCCGATTGATGGCAAGATTTTAGACAACATACGTAGATGTAGAAAGTCATTGGTGTAGTAACAGATTTACCAAAAGCATAAACAACCTACCACACCAGGGTTAATTGGGAACACCTTCATGTCGAAACTTTTTTGCCTTTGTCATATTAGTCCTACCAATATAATATGTACCCATTATCAGAAGTGTTGCTAGCTTGGATAATATTACAATGAACAAGTACTTATTAGAAGCACATCAAACTTTTCAACGTTCTGCTTGGGGTGTTAAGTTGTCAAACTAAGCTGAACTATTTAGTCATGATGTTTGATAATGATTTGGTCTATTTCTTCTGCTTTCAGGTAGCCTTCGATGCAGAGGGATTGTCACCTACCCAACCTCGTCCATCTATGCTTGATGTAGCCGAGAGGCTGCTTGATGAGTATCGGATCCAAAATGAGTTAAGGAGGCGTACTCAGCAATCTACTGAGGTAGTACGTCTGCTCGGGCTCATACAGGAATCTGTAGCAACAATGGTACAGGTTCAACAGGATATGCGTAACAGCTTGGTAAGTTTAGCAGACCAGCATCAACGGGATCGGCAAAGTGTTGACACTCAGGTGCTGGCCACACGCCAATGCCTGTTTGGATCTGAAGATGCCCCATTGGCAGAGCCCTCCCAAACATCTCACTCACCTGCCACTGCAGGTTGTGGTATTGGAAGGGTAATGGCAGTGTTGGCCACTTGTCAGGCAGCTGGGGATGGGACAATTCCTCCTGTAGCCACTCCTAGCACTTCACACTCCGTTCGGACTCCCACACCCCTAAATGAGCAATCCTCCTGCACAACCTCATTGCGCACTGGTTCCACAATGCCCCTTCCATTTGACTACACTCCCTACACACCTTTAGAATTTCACTCCTACCCAGGCCATCACCCTTTGTCAACAGCCCCACATGCCATTTCCCCCCACACCGTGGACCACAACAACCAATCAACCACCACTCCCCACACATCTTCACAACCCTTGCACCACCAGCAGCATCAAATAGCCTCAGGGCAGCAGCTAACAAATTTCATGGTAATGGCACACGTTCCCCAAATTCTTAGGCTGAGCACAGAGCAAATTGGACTATTGGCACAAGATCTTCAGTCTGGGACATTTCCAGGGTTCACCACCCTACATCAGCAGCAGCCTCATACACAAGATCTGATCATAATGGGCCACTATACCACAACTCTAAGGCTAACCCCAGAGCAGATGGGACTATTGGCCCACCATTTGATGGCAGGAACCTTTCTAGTGTTCACCACACTGCTTCAGTCACCACCACCACCACCACCACCACCACCACCACCACCACCAACTTAATTTGATATTTTTTTATTTATTTGTGTTAGTTTTGTTAATGATTGTTACATTGGCCAATTTGTGGGGCCATTTTTTTGTTTAATTTGAGGGTGGCACAATATGATTTATTATAGTGTTTTTTTTTGGTGATGCAATTAAATTTTATGCAAAATGATTAGTTTGTGTTTGATCTTTGGTTTTTTATGAGTGTTGGTGGCCAAGTAATGGCCCTGGTTAATGCAGGCATTTATACACACGTGCTTCTCTATCTCCAAACATATGATTTCATTTAAATTTGGAAAACTCAATGTTCACATAATGACCAAAGAAAAGGTCTCCCTTCAAATGTAGCTTCAAAACAAGTCTCAAGGATAACATAAACCAAAGCCAACATACTAACAATTACAGACCACACCACTCGACTAAACAAATACAACACAAAAGACATTCGATGTGTACACCAAAAAGAAAACTTTGGTAATAAAAGAAACTCTTTTTAATAACACATGTAGGTGTCTACCAACTGTAGCGTACAAAAAATATATTATTAAAATATATAATAGAATGAACAAAATTTCAAATGTAACATTTGTGTTGCAACGAGCAACATACTTTTTTTTTTATTTTATTTTTATTAAAAATTTTTTTTTTTTTCCAAATTTTTTTTCCCAAAAAAAGGGTTTTTTTGTAAACATTTTTTTTATTTTTTTCCCCAAAAAAAGGGTTTTTTTGTAAACATTTTTTTTATTTTTTTTTTCCCAAAAAAGGGTTTTTTTGTAAACATTTTTTTTATTTTTTTCCCAAAAAAATGGTTTTTTGTAAACATTTTTTTTTCTCCCAAAAAAAGGGTTTTTTTGTAAACATTTTTTTTATTTTTTTCCCCAAAAAAGGGTTTTTTTGTAAACATTTTTTTTATTTTTTTTCCCAAAAAAAGGGTTTTTTGTAAACATTTTTTTTATTTTTTTTTCCCAAAAAAAGGGTTTTTTTGTAAACATTTTTTTTATTTTTTTTCCCAAAAAAATGTTTTTTTGTAAACATTTTTTTTTCTCCCAAAAAAAGGGTTTTTTTGTAAACATTTTTTTTATTTTTTTCCCAAAAAAAGGTTTTTTTTTTAAACATTTTTTTTATTTTTTTTTCCCAAAAAAAGGGTTTTTTGTAAACATTTTTTTTTATTTTTTTTCAAAAAAAAGGGTTTTTTTGTAAACATTTTTTTTTATTTTTTATTTCCCAAAAAAAGGGTTTTTTGTAAACATTTTTTTTATTTTTTTTTCCCAAAAAAAGGGTTTTTTTGTAAACATTTTTTTAATTTATTTTATTCCCAATAAAAGGTTTTTTTTTGTAAACATTTTTTTATTTTTTTTTTCCAAAAAAAGGGTTTTTTTGTAAACATTTTTTTATTTTTTTCCCCAAAAAAAGGGTTTTTTGTAAACATTTTTTTCCCAAAAAAGGGTTTTTTTGTAAACATTTTATTCCCAAAAAAAGGTTTTTTTTGTAAACATTTTTTTATTTCTTTTTTTCCCAAAAAAGGGTTTTTTGTTAAACATTTTTTTATATTTTTGTTTAAAATATTTTTTTTTATTTATTTTTTGGTAAGAACGATTTAAAGGCGTGACATTCCGCACAAATGGCTCCTTAGGGTCCGGATCCACCCCACACAGCTGCTCCAAAAACATGATGCGGTCTCCGCACCACTTTAAATACTCCAGCATTACCTCGCTGGTGAGGTGGGTGTGCCCTGGGTAGAAAAAGACATGACAATTAGTTTTATGCAAAATGATCCTAACAAGGATTGTAATTAATGTGCCTCAACAAATATGCTTAGGAGTCTATTGGTTGGCTTTTTATGAACACTCTGAAGCAAATATGCAAAATTGCTGTTGTAAACCTTGAACTCAAACTTTCAACTCAAATAGTTCAAAAGGTTACATAAGATGGCTTGGAATGTTAGTAGCAGTTCCACCAAAGCTAAGTAAAAGGCTTTTCTGCATGTAAACACAAGCAATCATTTTGAAGAATGTAAGGTGTTTTGGGTTCAATTGGTCAACACGATACATGTGCACACATTTATCTCTATCACCATTGGAATCTGTGGAGCGTCCTCTCTCCCTCTTACTGTCTATAGATTGAACCTGACACATAGTAGAGACTCACCCTTTGGAATTATGAGGGACAGTTCTGGGCGGAGTAGATGTGTCTGCTCCCCTGATCTCCTTTCCGCCATCCCAGCTGTGTTAAGAGAGAAGAAAAAGTTTCTCAACAAATGGACTCACGCTAACTGTAGGTTACGCAGTCATGAAAACGCTCTAACACCCACTCATTACCCCTCCACACTTCCCTGAAAGTTTTATTTAGACATTGATACGGTGGTGATGCAGATTTGTACAGTGCAAGCGTCATTCTTCTGGGTGAAGCTTGTAGCGTTAAGGATACGTACTCCCTGCTTTTGTGCTGATTGTGTTTCTCTGATGTTTTTTGTGCCTCAGCCCTGCCTGTTCTAAGTGTTGGAAACATATCATTTTTGGAGGGCTGCGGAAAACTAATCAGGTTAGACTTACACTCTCTAGGTTTTTGGGGACGAGAGAAATAACAATCCTCCTTTTTACATGGCCCCTGTACACACCTCTAGGCACCTCCCTCCTGTTGGTTGACCCCACAGCAGGCAGCTTGCTATGGAGGCACATGAGATGAAGCCAAGCACCCTGTGCCTGTTCAGGCACTAGGCTGTGAGCCAGCCTTGCCCCCCTCCCTTCCGATGGTCTCAATGATTAGGAGTAACAGCATCAGGAGGCAATATTGGCATGCTGTCACCTCAGTTAAGGAGGAGGGGGAGTCTGTTCCAGACAAGTATTTGTGCAAAATTTTAGACAGTAAGAAAATGGTCCCAGTAAGTCTTAGGGGGAATATGCACACCTATCACTTGGAATACTAATGCATAGAATGCATTCACATAAAGAACCTGCTGCCTTTAGAACAACTTGAAGCCTGATCGGGGACATACACAGTTAGCATTTCTCCACTTACTAAGTAGACACATTACTGCAAAAGCACACAACTTACCATCATCACGTTTTTTTTGGCCCCCCGAACAGGATGGGCTTGCTGGCTCAGGAGAAACTGCACAAAAAGAACACAAATTGTGAACTGGAATGTGGTACATTACCGAGGAAGAGTATTTATGAAAGATTGATAAACACACATTTTCAGTGTTGACTAAATCAGGACATGAGTAAATTACAATGTCCCCAAAAAATTTACAAGTACAAAGCACACCATTTCCAATGTAGAGAAACTAACACCAATTTAGAATAGGGTGGCTTGAGAAAACTTAAAAAAATATAACATGTCCTGTAATGCTCCCCAAAACCACCTTTCAAACATGAAGGTTAAGCAAGAGTATTTCATGACCAACCTTCCTGTCACATATAGCAAAACTACACTTGCTTTGACTCCAACTTAGATTATCCTAGATACACATCATCCTGGCACACACAATACATGTGAGAATCTAAATTTAGGTACTTACAGACTAGTTCAGGGGAGCCACTAACATCATCTGCCTCTACCCCTGGAGTGGGGGAGGATGGGGGAGACCCTTCATGGGGGGATGGTGTCCCTTCATGGGGGGATGGTGTCGTATCTCCTAGAAACACAAAGACACGGATACAATCCTTGAACAAAAGCTATTTGATAAAGGCACACAGAAAGTAGTCGGGAAACATTGAAGGTAGTAGTTACAGTGGACTGGGTAAGCAGCGGCCCCTCTTCCCCAGTCCTCCACAACAAACATCCTCAATGTCAGCTGCTACAAAACCCCAATGTCAAAATATATATATTACAGCCCTTATATTTCCCAGGACACATTGAACACACAAACACATGTAGAATACTTACTTCCCATTTGAGGAGAGCCCAGGTCCTCATCAGAGTCTGACCAATTGGCCTCTTCTTGGGCAACAGTGTCTTCCTGGCCCGGATCCAGGCGACTTGGCCCTGCCTGAGGCTCCTCTCTTGCTGAAGTTACATCAACCACAAAAGAAAACAAAACAAACAATCATTCCTCCAAGTTCGACCTAATACACAACACAACAACACATCCACATTACTTACACTGGGCCTGAGAAGTCTGAGGCTCATCACTGGTTTCTAAAAAAATAAACAAAAAAATAAACAACAAAAATAATACATTATATATTATTTATGGACACAAATAGGCAGTAACCTCTCATCATGCTAGCACCATACTCAATGCCCCTACAATTCAGAACATAGAAGTGCACTTACACCAATGAGATGCATTGAGCATGTTTTAAAACAGGAGGGCACCATGCAAATTAAATGGTCGCCTAAGGCCTCGCACCTACAGGGACCTTGCAGCCAGTGGCGGAGCACCAACATTTCGAAGGGCGCAGTCAGGGAAATCGCCCAAGTCAAAGATTGCTTTCAATCCTCGGATCTAAAATTGGCAGCAGTGTGCTGCAGTCCCTTCACTGCGTTTGCCAGGTGTCTGTTGTCCGCTGACACTTACTCCTCCTTCTCTGACTGGGGATTGGCCATCTGATCATGTTATCCTAAGATGTTGAGGAATCGGTAGGTGTGTACCTGCACCAGTAGGAAGTTACTGCCTGGTCAACTCACTCTGCTATCATCGGTTGTTGCTCTGGGAGGAGAGCTCCGCCCTGGACCCGGAACATACAGGTAACCAGGCCCAGACTTGATATTTTGCAGGCTGCTCATAGATTTGTGGTGTCTACTATGCAAAGGGGTGAGTAGCCCCAGGGAATTTTGAAGAGTCCGAAAATGGTTGGTGGAGGAGGAGGAGAAGAAGGCCCTGGGTGGCTGGGGGACAAGGAGAGGGCCCCTGGGTGTTTTCTAGAGGAGGAAAGACCCCCAATGACGCCAGAGTCAGTTGCCAGGGAAGAGAGTGGAGCTGAGCAAGTCCTGCATATCTGACATGAAACCAAACATGGTGGAGATGGAGCCCTCTGCCCTACACAATGACAGCACCCGAGGTGGAAGGTGAGGGGTAGCGGGTCTTTGACATTATAGAGCATATGGACTCTGTCCATTATTGTTAGTTTGGTTTGGAGTTGTCCTTTAGATGTTTAACTCTGTTGTTTTTGCCCCGAGCTGTGAGGGACTGATATATGACAGCCCACTATGCTGGGACTTATAGTGCCCTAGAATGTGGAGGACTGAGGAATTCTTAGTCCCTAACAGAGGGCACTACAAGTCTTAGCATAGCAGGCAGTAGTTCCTTAGTCCCCTACAGAGAGCAGTACAAGTCCAAGCAGGTAGTCTTCTGCGTTGGGACTTGTTGTGCCCTTGACTGTGGTGGACTGAGGAAGGGAAGTGTAAGGGGGTCTCTGTAAGCTCAGATGTATGGGGGAGCTTTGGTGACCACAGAGTTCCCTTTTACACCAGAGTCCCCAGCTTTCCCACTCAAATAATGGTTCCCTGAACTCTCCTTATATCAGAGTCTTCACACTTCCCTCTTACAGTGTAGTAAGTCTGGAGACTCCGATGTAAAGGGGGCTCTGTGAAATGTGATTAGAGATTAGACATTTCTACAATGTACATTTTTCTACTTACGATCCACAATTTGTAGCAGCTCAAATGGCTCGCTGCCTCTGAAGGCATAGTTCAATGTGGCAGTCCTCCTCCTCCCCTTCTTCACCAAAAGTACAAAAGGGTGTCGCCCGTCCGCTTTTGCTAGAAGCAGAAGAGAAAAAATAAACATTAAAAAAAATCATGTACATAGTAGTATTAAAGGTTGTGAAGAGACACTTGATGGAGGTAGGAAAGGTAGGAGCGAGAGGGAGGGGAGGGGGGGGGGGTTGTTGGTATTTGTGTTGTTGCATACCTAAACACATGTCCACCTACCCACTAAATTATAACCTATCTGGTCACATGTCATGTATATTTTTACTTACCGGAGATTTGCTCCACAGCCTTTTTCAGGAGCCTGGGTGAGCGCCTTTTGGCATCACTCCAGGCCCGCTGAAGATCCACCACTAAAGGCAGGAAGTTAAATCTCCGCAGCATCCTCATCCGGAGACGACACATCATCTTGTACTTTTGGTGAAGATGCATGTTCACCTGATCATACCCCCAGAGGAGGAGGAGCTGTGGAAAGAGCAATGTATGTTTGAGTCCAAGTATGTCCAAAAAAGTACAGTCTTACAAAAACATGCTAGGTCGTCTTTGAGATTTTGTAGAACAAAGAATCCCATTTCTGGTGATACATAGACATCGATGTCCAAATCTACCTCCATGACATAGGTTGCCCCAACTGGTGATTTCCTCTACATGATCTAGACATTTTGACAATTGTCCTTTCATTACACACCCAGGGCCGCCATCAGGGGGGGACAGCCAATACACATGTAGGGGGCCAGAGTGCCTGTAGGGGCCCCGGACCCACCATCCATGAAGTGTGCAGGAGACAGCAGCCAGTTGACACATAAGGCAGGAGAAGCGCCGAAGGATAAATGCATAGTAAGCACACTAAACTAGCTGGAAGGCCTGGGACTCAGGAGATGTTAGGAGGAAGGGACTTAAGAGCCTTTCAGCTACTCATTGGCTGAGGAGGTAACAGGAGGCAGGCTGATCCACTTCCTGCTGCCTCCTTAGCCAATGGGTACACAGGGTGCACTGTCCATCACTGCACAGCCTTGTGCTTCCTCTGCTGATGGGATAGAATTCCTCTGCCAAAATAACATGCAGCAGAGATGGAGATAAGAGAGATGTAAATTAAATATTTCCTAATGAAGCTGCTATATTTAGCTAGAATACATGTACAATTCATAGCCCTTGGCATGTTAATTACAGTCACTGTATTTACAACCTTATTGCTGTCCATTTAGCAGGGTGCAAGTAACTTTACACACATGTAGCATAAGTATCAACTTTTGTCACCATGTTAAAAGGACAGCAGTATGGGTAGCATTACAGTGACTGTTATTAGTCCAGGCTCACTAAACTAGCCAATGCTTGGAAAGCAAGCCATGCAGATTGCTTTTCAGGTCCCTTTTAACATGAGCTGTCTGATTGGGTGTGTCTGTTCATTATGCTGTGCTGAATTACCCTGGATTCGCTATTCCTGCAAGAGGAGCACATGGGATGTGGGAGATGTGAATTTAACCACTTAAGCCCCGGAAGATTTTACCCCCATTCCGACCAGGGGGTATTTTGCGATTCGGCACTGTGTGACTTTAACGGAGAATTGCGCGGTCGTGCGACGCTGTACCTAAACGAATTTGGCGTCCTTTTTTTCCCACAAACAGAGCTTTCTTTTGGCGGTATTTGATCACCTGTGCAATTTTTTGATCACGCGCTATAAACAAAAAAAGAGCGTCCATTTTGCAAAAATAGCAATATTTTTCCCTTTTTTTTTATATGAAATTCCCCCAAAAAAAAATGTAAAAATCAAAATTTTTTAAAATTTTCGGCCAATTTGTTTTATGCTACCTATGTTTGGTAAAAAAAATCGCAAAAAGCGTATTTTGATTGGTTTGCGCAAAAGTTATTGCGTTTACTAACAAAGGGAAAGATTTTTGTCATTTTTGTTGTTTTTTTTTTTAACGCGTAATGGCGGCGATCTGAGATTTTTTTTTGCGGTACTGCGACATTGCGGCGGACAGATCGGACCCTTGACTGACATTTTTGACACTTTTGGGGTTACCAGTGACATTTCTACAGTAATCAGTGCTATACATATGCACTGTTACTGTAAAAATACACTGGTAGTGAAGGGGTTAACTTTATTTGAGAGGGAGGGGCTGTGTGTGTCCCTAGGGGCGTGATTCTAACTGTGATTGGCTGGGGCTTCAGCTGTATGCAGAGTGATCAACGGATCTACATAGTAGATCCAGATGATCAGCTCTCATACAGCGAGGAGAATGACAGGCAGCTTGTTTACACAAGCTGCCTGACTTTCTCCCTCTCCCCCGCCGATCGCAGAGTGGCCGGCGGACATCGGGTCCGCCGGTCACACGCGCGGGGGGGTCCGTGACCACTCGGGAGCGGGAGCGCGCCTCCGGGGGCGCGCGCTCGCTCCCTAGACCCTCACAAGCTAGTGACGTAGCCCTACGTCACTTTGCCTGTGAGGGGCTGACCGCCGACGTAGATAGTCGTGCGGCGGTCGGCAAGTGGTTAATGTGTCAGAATTATTCACACAATCACACATAATCCTTTTTAAAGTTCCCCAGCAGAATTTGATGGCATAGTGGTGGACAGCAGTGCCATCAGATTCCAGTTATATCTGTAAATTAACAAAGCAATGGGATCTGGGGGCGTATTTAACTTGCAATGGACACCCCCATTGAAACACATATGGCAGTGTGAGATGCGTGTGCTGGGAATGTGATCCATTAAGAGAAGTGATTATACACTCATGTGTTTCATTTAGAGGTGATTTGTCCAATGCAATCCTTTGAAGACATGACCAGTCCATATTTTTGTGAGCACTGATTCCATCTCAGGTGAACAAATTAGCTGCTGTGTGCAGATCCAGCTTATGATGGTGAGTCTCCGACAAGACAAACGGTGCAGAGCTTGCAGTGTGTATGGATGTATTTAAGGCAATAATTTTTGGCATTATGTATTTAGGGAATATAATGTTTCTAATCTTGCATATATGAAAAGGGGCAATACATTTGTCTTTATCTAGACAGATTCCAAAGCGTCAGAGCAATCTGTCACAGATAATTGTGTTTCATTTTGTGTAAAAGTAGAAACTAATCAAATCTATCTATATACAGGCATACCCCACTTTAAGTACACAATGGGACCAGGGCATGTATGTAAACCGAAAATGTACTTAAAGTGAAGCAATCCCTTTTTTCTTTTCTCAATGCATGAAAATACACCAGCTCCATTGTAAATTTTGGCCACATTGACATGGCCTTGCTCCCAAACCATGTGGGAGCATGTTAAGGGGATCCAGGACTATGACATAATAGATTACCTAGGCAAGCTGGCCAGCCACAAAATGGATATGGTGTAGTCCTGGGTACCCTCTCGTTGCTCCCTAAGTTTGTTATCCCTGTCACTTATGGTTTGTGAGCAGTGTCATGGCAAGCTGAACAAGCTGTGTCCTTACTCACGAGTGTATATAAAGTGAGTCTACTTAAAGCAGGGTATGCCTATCTATATCTATATAGAAAGTTCAGAGATGTGAACCTGTTCCCTATTATATACACTAATATATGGTATATAATATATTCTATAATGTATACATATTGTATATAATGTATATATATTGTATATAATATATACATAGTATATATATTGTCTCTAATATATATATATATATATATATATATATATATATATTGTCTATAATATATATTTTTTGTGTGTGTGTGTGTGTGTGTGTGTGTGTGTGTGTGTGTGTGTGTGTGTGTGTATATATATATATATATATATATATATATACACATATATATATATATATACATATATATATATATATATACATATATACACATATATACACACATATATATATACACATATACACACACACATTATATATATACATATATACACATATACACACACATTATATACATATATTATATACATATACCCAAAAATAAATTTATATATATATATATATATATATATATATATATATATATATATATATATATATATATATGTGTAGGGAACAGGTTCACATCTAGGAAGTTTCTATAACAGGAAGCTTCTAGATCACGTCTAATAGGCAGAAAGTGCATGCGCAGATCAGCAGACCAAAAGTTAATTGCACACCCGCTAGATAAGCGACCCACCCAGCCCCCCAGCCACCATCCCCCATCTCGCACATTCACCCCCCCCCCTTACCTTACATACAAATGCCACAATTTCGGCAGTAAAGAGTGCAGGAGCCATGATGCACACACTTGCGAGAGGGCCTGGACAATTTCCGGAAACGTGTGCACTCACCAAAAGTTTCGTTTCCGGTTGCATGTACAAATGTGAGAACGCGGTTTTGTATATTAGCGAATTCGCGAACAATAGTCACCTTACACAACCATTAAGTATATTTAACTTAAAACAAGAAATACAAATACATACATTTGTGTACACCAGAAAACTTTATTTAGACACATGAAGACATTTGAAAAAAAGATTGGAAACATGCTGTTTATTACACAAATACACAGCTCAAACATTTCACATGACATATTTTTGGCACAGTCTCCACAGTATCCCATTGAAGCCACAGATTTGGAATTTTAAAACCAAAACAACCTTTGTACAACATTTAGACCATATACATATACCATATACATCGACATATACATATACATATACAGCCCATAATCTACAGATGCATGTGCAGATTGACAGAACAATACACAATTATGTTAACAGCAATAAATACTTACAGAGAGGCAACACACAACACAGCCAAATCGCACCTCCATAAATAACAAAGGCCCCCAAATGTTAACCATAAAGCATGTGACACACAATATATTGGACCTCTTCGTAGGTCAAATCTTTCCTGATGTCTGAGTGAGCTATATATAATCAAAGCAAACACACACCCAGAATGTTAACTCCCAGGCAAAAATTTAACTGTGTGTGTCCTGTGTGTTTTGGAGCATGCTCAGTTGCCAAAAAAAGGGAAATAGAAATGAGGAGGAGGAGAGAGACATAAACAGCCCAAATACATGTATGTATGTATGTAGGTGTGTATATATGTGAATTGATAAAATTCTCTCTTCAAGTTTGCTAGTCATTATTTAGAATGTTTAGATACAGGAATACATACATATATATATACAATTAAATGAGAGAGCGAGAGAGAGAGAAATATATATTTAGGGAAACAATTGAAACACACCTTTTGGGATTTGGGAAGTTAGATTGTGAAGATTGAACAGATATGTAAGCCAACAATCTGACTCATCACTCATGAACATCCCTAATTTTGGCGTGGCAATTATATCAGGCGTTCTTATGGGCGTTTTTGCTGGCGTTTTCCCAGGCGTTTTGACATGCATTTTTTGGGCAGGCATTGTTATATGAAATCACCTAAAAAAGCCCCAAAAACAGACCACGAACACCTACATGTGAACGTAGCCCGTTTGGGGGCGTTTGAGGGGGATTTGTACAGCTCAAGGATCAACTCCCAAAACAGCCAAAAAATCCAATCCTATTCAGTTCAATGGCCCCTGTTCCCATGTGAGCATTTTGACGGCATGAGGAAAACACCCAACGCTCACTGAGAAATAGCACAATGATTAGGGAGTCTGCCTTCCTGCTGTAGGTTTGTAAGTTTGAATCCAGAAGGAGCCCTCTGTATGGGCAACACTTGGATATCTCCAAACCTCCAAATGTTCACATCATTAATTTTGTTCATGTTTGAAAAAGGCATGTGTATCAGCAAACTTTTAATCTAAAGACATGAACAAAATACAAAAGATGCCACATAAAGTCAATATGTAGCAATATTGTGAGCTAAAGCTATATTTGTTTGTTGGGCATACTTTGCTAATTAGCCAAGTATGGGGATATATATATATATACCTTCAGTTAAATGTGTAGTAAAATGGTAACACTTGGCCATACCCATATGGAAGAAAAGGTAGTATTTGCAATATATTTAGAAAAACATTCTTTTGAAACACATAAAATATTGTCAAAATTGTGACATTTCCTTGAAATGTGTGAAATGCTAATAATCTTTCTTTAAAATATGTTTTACATCTATTTTTGTTCTATCTGACGACCCGTTCCCCAATGTAATATTTTGTGTGATTTTTCAGATAATGTGGAGGTTCTATATAAACACTGTAGATTTCACTGTTATGATTTCTGAGTTAGCAGGAAAGGTGTATGGAATGTGATGGTGTTTACTAAGGGATCCCTTGTTGGAAGTGTGCATGTTTTTCCAATTCCGCCGGTTTTTTCCATTTTCTATGGCCGAGACAGCGGATTGTCAATCGGTATTAAAAAAAAAATTGCCCAAAATCGCGCTGGCGGAATTTTTTGAGCCTATTTGGCGTTGCGCATGCGCACATTCGCGCGTTCGCAGCTCGGGGCTGGAGGAGCTTTTTAACCTTTCTACACTTTCGCAGATATCTCTCTTTCTAAGTCAGTTTTTGACATTTTTTAAAAGCCAGTCATCTCCAAATTGTCTTCCACACCTTCCACAGTGATTTGGGATTTTTGGGGGTACAGGGGAAAATTTGGCAAAACTTTAGTCGAGCTTTTAGCTGGCGTGTTTTTAAGTCGCGCTCTGACCTTGTTGCATCTTAATGAATCTCACACTAGGCGCTATTTTCCGCCCGCCGTTCTCTGAATACCAATTCTGACGTACGAATTCGCTGGTTCACAAAAAACCCGCCAAAACGCCAATTCGCTGTACTATGAATCAGGCCCAGTATCTCACAAAAGTGAGTACACCCCTCACATTTTTGTAAATAATTTATTATATCTTTTCATGTTACAACTTTGCTACAATGTAAAGTAGTGATTGTAAATTTGCTGACCCCTCAAAATAACTCAACATACAGCCATTAATGTCTGCACCGCTGTACGCCCCTGAGTGAAAAGGTTCAATTTGCTCAGTTACATGAAAAGATATAATAAAATGAGAGGGGTGTACTCACTTTTGCGAGATACTGTATATTTTCTGTCACAAAGACTCTGTTCTTGTGCTGCCCTTTCCCTTGATTCTCCAGCTGTAGAATCAAAAGTTCAGACAACAAAGCTACACAAGGCAAACTGTCATCTCATTCTGTTAGTAGCTTGGTTTTAGGTGTATGGACCCATACAACAACATGATGTGTGGATGGCTGAGTTTCACCTCCTGCTCCAGTCTAATCAATAGTCACCTCATGTTAAACATTAACATCCCAAGTGTCTTTTTTAGACAGCACTTTCCTATGGGACAGGAATACAATATGCAAAGATTATTAAACTTGGCTTACAATCATGAACCTAAATAAATAAGAGAAGTACACTAGAACCATTATAATATTTCTGTTCTAATTTGAATTTGCACACTGAATAGCAAAACATGATGGTGAACGCACCGACAAGAAACAATGCGGTACTTGATCTACTGATTACCAACAATTCAGACCTGCTTACGGATATAGAAATACGGGGCAACTTAGGAAACCGTGACCATAGGTCAATAAGTTTCAGTATTAATTATAGTAATAGGAAACACAAGGGTAATATAAGGACACTGAATTTCAAAAGAGCCAATTTCCCAAAACTGCGCTCGCTACTAGAAAATATCATATGGGATAGAACCCTGGGAACAAAGAACACGGAGGAAAAATGCGAGAAGAGAATACTAAACAAAGGGATTGGCCAGTGCATTCCAAAGGGGAATAAATTTAAAAGAGCAAAACTAAACCCTGGGTGGCTAAACTCCAACATAAAAATGCATATTAATACTAAAGAAAAGGCCTTCAAAAAATATAAGGCTGAGGGGTCACTGGCAGCATTCAAGCATTACAAAGAGTGTAATAAGAAATGTAAAGGCAAAATCAGGGCGGCTAAAATAGAACACGAGAGACATATAGCCGAAGAGAGTAAAAAGAACCCCAAAAAATTCTTTAAGTATATGAACAGTAAGAAAGCAAGGCCAGAACACATTGGCCCCATAAAAGACGACAAAGGAAATTTGGCCACAGAAGATAGGGAAAAGGCAAAAGTGTTAAATAATTTCTTCTCTTCAGTCTTCACAAAAGAATCGGGGGCTACACTAACCCAGCTTGTAATGCTAGCTATACTAAATAATACACCTCAGGAAGTACCCCCATGGCTAACAGAAGATAGACTTAGAACTAAACTAGAGAAACTTAACATAAATAAATCACCGGGACCAAATGGCTTGCACCTGAGGGTTCTTAAAGAGCTCAGCCAGGTGATTGCCAGACCATTATTCTTGATCTTTAAGGATAGTCTACTGACGGTTATGGTGCCAGCTGATTGGAAAAAAGCCAACGTGGTACCAATATTTAAAAAAGGCCGAGATATATCCCAGGAAACTATACACCGGTCAGCCTAACATGAGTAGTCTGCAAGATTTTGGAGGGGATGTTAAGAGACTATATACAAGACTTTAGTAATGAAAATGGTATTATTAGTAGTAATCAGCATGGATTCATGAAAAATCGTTCTTGCCAAACCAATCCATTAACCTTCTACGATGAAGTGAGCTGCCACCTAGATAAAGGTAAGCCTGAGGATGTGGTGTATCTGGACTTTGCAAAGGCCTTTGACACCATTCCCCACAAATGCTTACTGTACAAACTAAGGAATGTAGGTATGGACCATAGGGTGAGTACCTGGATAGAGAACTGGCTCCAGGGGAGAGTCCAGAGGGTGGTGATTAATGGGGAGTACTCGGATTGGGCAGGTGTGGAAAGTGGGGTCCCCCAAGGTTCTGTCCTGGGACCAATCCTGTTTAATTTATTCATAAATGATCTAGAGGAGGGTATATCTAGTACAATCTCAGTATTTGCGGATGATACTAAACTAAGCATGCCAATATTTTCGATACAGGATGTGGAAACCTTACAAGCGGACCTAAACAAAATAATGGGGTGGGCAACTACATGGCAGATGAGGTTTAATGTTGAGAAATGTGAAGTAATGCACTTGGGCGTCAGAAACCCGAAAGCAAGCTACTCACTAGGGGGGGGAACCTCTGGGTGAATCTAGGATGGAAAAGGACCTGGGGGTTCTGGTGGCAGGCTTGGCAGTGGCATGCAATGCCAAGTCGCTGCAAGCAAAGCCAACAGAATACTCGCATGTATAAAAAAGGGTATTCACTCCAGAAATAAAGACATTTTTCTACCACTCTTTAAGACTCTGGTCCGGCCACATCTGGAGTATGCTGTTCAGTTCTGGGCACCGGTCCTCAAGAAGGACGTGCTGTAACTGGAGAGAGTCCAGAGAAGGGCAACACAAATAATTAGGGCAATGGAGGGCATCGGCTATGAGGAAAGACTACAAGCACTGAACTTATTCTCTCTGGAGAAGAGACGATTGAGAGGGGGATATGATATCAATGTACAAATACTGTACTGGCGACCCTAGCATAAGGAACAAACTTTTTAGTGAAAGGGAATACAATAAGACACTTGGCCATTCACTAAAACTAGAGGTAAAACGGTTTAACCTTAAAATACGTAAGGGGTTTTTCACTGTCAGAGCAGTAAGGATGTGGAATTCTCTAAAACAAGCAGTCATATCAGCAGGGAGCATCGATAGTTTAAAAAAACGATTAGATGGGCACCTAAAGACCACAACATACAGGGGTATACAATGTACTAACCGTACATCAAACACACACAAACATCATAGGTTGAACTGGATGGACTGATGTCTTTTTTCAACCTCACAAACGATGTAACTATGTAACATTTTTCTCAACATAAAAAAGTTGAATAAAGAATATAAAAACACGATCATTTTCATGTACAATTTAAAAATCTTTAACAGTCATACATTGTATTGAAATTTTGTTTCCATTCATATAACACAAGGTTACCAGACTTTCAAAATGACACCCTACTAACCCTGCCTGCCTTTTGTAGCCATACCCAGAAAAACACACCTCTTCATTTGTAGACACATTCACAAAATAATGCCTACTTTAACCATTACTACAAAAGCATGTCCCTATTTTTATGCACCCTGAAACAATTGGTCAAAGACTTTTGGAATAAGATGCAGACATTCAATTTATAAAGGTTAAATGTCCTGGGCACCATGATTTAAGAAATGGCATGGTGTGCTGCAGAAAATTGTGGGTGTGGCCAAAATATGTTAACAGTGGGGAGATCCTAAAGGGGTAGGGTTAAATAAAACTTGATCCTACTCTGCTCTAAAATAAGAGTGTAATTTAAAAAGTGCATGGGTCAGGAATAAAGAATGCACAGACTATAGAGGTCTGGAGTACACAGACAGAGTGCAGGGGTTAAAAATAAATAACATGCAAAGTTCAGAGAGTATAAAGGTCAGCAATAAAATAAATAACACATTGCAGATGTCAGGAATATCTAAATGCACATAAATGCACATAAATGCACATTTTATTGAGTTCAAGAGTAAGTAATGCACAGAATACAGAGGACAGGTAAATACTGTAAGTAGGTAAGTATGAAGACGCGTAATTATTCACGTAAATGCTCAAAAAAATTAAAGAAACACTCCTGGGATATTGATCTGGTTAATTAAGTTGCAGAGGGGGTTGGTAAAGTTCAGCTGCTTTGGTGTTAATGAAATTAACAACAGGGGCACTAGATGGGCATCAATGAGACAGCCTCCAAAACAGAATAGTTTATTTCCCTTCTCATCTTTTCTGACTGTTTTTCACTAGTTTTGCATTTGGCTAGGGTCAGTGTCACTACTGGACCCTATAGAGGTTTCACATGCATTCCAACTCCTCCAGGATAGCACATCTATACATGCCATTGCCAGAAGGCTTGCTGTGTCTCCCACCACAGTCTCAAGAGCATGGAGGAGATTTTAGGAGACAGGCAGGTACTCTCGGAGAGTTGGACATCAACAGGACCAGTATCTGCTCCTTTGTGCAAGAAGGGACAGGATGAGCACTGTCAGAGACCTATAAAATGACCTCCAGCAGGCTACTGGTGTGAATGTCTCTGACCAAACAATCAGAAACAGACTTCATGAGGGTGGCCTGAGGGCCCAATGTCCTCTAGTGGGCCCTGTACTCACTGCCCAGCACCGCTGAGCTACATTGGCATTTGCCATTAACTACCAGAATTGGTTCACCCTGAGCACATGTGACAGACGTGAAAGGGTGTGTTGAAGCCGTAAAGAAGGCTATGCTGCCTGTAACATTGTTCAGCATGACCAGTTTGGTGGTGGGTCAGTAATGGTCTTGGGGGGGCACGCATATGACTGCCATTAGGTATTGGGATGAAATCTTTGGACCCATTGTCAGACCCTAAGCTGGTGCAGTGAGTCCTTGGTGCCTTTTGGTGCATGACAATGGCCGGCCTCATGTGTCGAGAGTATGCAGCCAGTTCCTGGAGGATGAAGGAATTGATATAATTGAATGGCCCCCATGCTCGCTCGACCTAAATCCAGTAGAACACATCTGGGACAATATGTTTTGGTCCATCTGACATCACCAGGTTGCACCTCAGTCTGTTCAAGAACTCAGTGATGCGCTTGTCCAGATCTGGAAGGAAATACCCCAGAACACCATCTGTCGTCTTAAAAGGAGCATGCCCTGACATTGTCATGCATGCATACAA
Source organism: Pelophylax lessonae (assembly GCF_965119305.1). Classification (NCBI taxonomy): domain Eukaryota; kingdom Metazoa; phylum Chordata; class Amphibia; order Anura; family Ranidae; genus Pelophylax; species Pelophylax lessonae. The sequence goes on along the minus strand of NC_138772.1, from coordinate 214,567,120 downwards.
GCACGTAAGGGTCATACAAATTACTGAGTACCATTTTGAGTTGCTGCAATGAAATTTCTGCAAAATGGATTAGCCTGCTGCATCATTTTTTCACTTTGATTTTGGGGGTGTGTTTGAATTCAGCCCTCTGTAAGTTGATCATTTTTATTTCCATTAAACAATATGGCATCCTTTCGTTCCTAAATCATTACCCTTTCCATATCAGTATAGGTATCCAGCATTATATTTTTCCCCATTCAGATGTGATGTGTTTTCAAAGTGTCCCTTTAATGTTTTTAAGCAGTGTATAAATATACCTGTATATAGCCTCTCCTTAAACCACAAATTTACAGTACCTGACTGACTCAAGTGTCTTGGCTGGCTTTTCTCACCTAAAATGGGGTCGTTCAGAGGAAACTGGCATGAATGGTAACCATAATATACAGTAACACGACACATCTTTCATTTTCTTTTGTATTTTTCCAGTCAATCGTGGTTCCTTATGCCCCGTACACACGATCCGAAAATCGGACAACAGATCGTTTAACTTTTTTCGCTTCCTAGTCGCAAGTAGAAATTGAATAGGTTACCAAAGTTACGAAAATTCTCGTACGACAGAAAAAGCATTTGGAAGTGTAGTGTATTTGTATTGTATTTTTAGACAACAACTGTACTGATTAAACGAAATACGTACGATTGGGTATCATACTAGGAAAATTTTGTACTTGCACCATCGGAAAATATTGGATGAACTATCGAGATTGGCTATTGAAAGCTGTGTACTAACAATCAGATTATCATAGGATTGCTTCAAAAACAGAATTTTTAGTACGGTTTTCGGATCATGTGTACTTAAACTAAAACTAAAAATGAACCAAAAGTACCTAACACATTTTTTTACCTCTATTAAATGTATGATTATGTTAGAATTTACTAGTGACGTATCTTGTTTTTATGTATAGTCCTTTACTGTGGATTTTTTTGCAAATCAAAAGCTCAACAAATCAAGAAAACTCTTCAGAATACAACATAAGCCTTTCAAAAGCATACTTTATATTAAAAAAATGTTTATCCCTAAGCTGAAACTGTCAGGCGTTCCTTCCAGTATGTTGCCAGCTTTAGTAAATTCATATGCACTCTATCAGTGTAGCATTCTTTAATTTGGTTGCAAACCCTTACAAATATCCAGTAAAGGGACTAGGTTCAGGTGATATACAAAGATGAAACAAATTATCCTACATAAGTTGTACCAGTATCTCTCAGCAATGTCTCCTCTACATCAGTTCAAAGTACCCAGATCAAAATGATTTTTTCTGCAGTAAAGGGCTAGTAGTTGGGATCTGATGTCACATAATGCACTGCTAGAGCACATGTAAACTTAGAGCAGAGTGGAGGGAAGTGACATACCTAACTGTACACAGTCCCATGGGGAAACATACACAGCTTATGTTGTCAGCCACCTGCTGTGTGCTGGAGGGTGGGGCAGTTGTTTTTGGCTTAACCGATCATAAGTGACTTTTCCAGATAGCAGAGGGAAAGGAAGCAAATACACACTATAGAAGAATATGGTTTGTTCATTTTTAATGTCAGATGTTTACAATCACTTCAAAATAAAATAGCATCCCCTCCACCTATTGCTGTTTGATATCTCTCTTTTAAAGGGTAACTCCACTTTCGTGGGGGAAAAAAAATAGCAAGAAAAGAAAAAACAATATAGCGTATACAATTGCAACACAAATCATATTGTAATTGAATGTTATTAAAAAATGACCTTTCCTTTTTCAGTCTGCAGCAACTGTAATTTTCTGAAAATGCAATGCAATATGGCTACCTGGAGCTGTTCTGTACACAGAATGTGTACTGACCACACCCCAGAAACATCATTTCCCGATTGTGTGGTTGCATCACCAATTTTCCCAGAAGTCTGCCTAAGGTACTAAGTCAGATCATCCCCTGCAACAAAAATGGAACACATCTAAAGGGATGCAGGCCCAGCATCTTTTCTCATTAGAGCCCTGCAGCTGCCACAGCTGATAGATAATTATGAAACCACTCCCATTAGACCCAATCAGCATAGAGGCACAGAGAAACAAACAATGATTTCTTCAGAATAACAAAAGGTAGGAATCTGCAACAAAGTTTTTTTTAATCCTTGTAATGTACATAGATCACCAAGAGGGGAATGTTTTTTTCACAACAAAAGTGGAGTTACGCTTTAAGTGTTTTGTGCTGTATATCCCTTTATCAATATCATGTTTGTCACACGTGACAAAACATTGTGAATAAAATTCTACCAGTTTATGACCAGCTTTAGTAGCCTTTATTTATCCCTTCGACAATAGAAAACGTAGGAAATTTGAATTATTCATCTTGACTTTGATGTTCAAAGGTAGCTAAATAGTTTTTTACTTGTCAAAAAACAAAATAACCTATTTGATGAACCCCTTCCACTGTACGTTTGAATGTATGTGGACTCATAGCAGTCTTAAGGCCCGTACACACGTACCGATTCTCGGCCGTAAATATTCGGCCAAAGCCCGATCGGCCGATTGTCGGCTTGTTAGTATGATGCTTCCGCCAAACGACTGCGACTTTTTGGCCAAACAAAATCTGGTGTGCAGGCTATAAAATTTTTGTAGGCCAACAAAGAACGGCCGATTGTTCATCAGTCAGTACAGATTTCGGCCGACAAAAAGCAGATGAGCAAGACTGGGCATGCTCAGAGAAGAAAAAACACACTGAAAGTTAATCATCACATGACATCACTTCTGCAGTCGGTTGTTGTTGGCCGACAAAATTCGTGTGCAGTCTTTAGCACTTTTCAACCTACACGACAGCACCGGACAAAAGACGGCCGAACGGTCGGCCGACAATCGGTGCGTGTGTATGGGGCTTTAATCCTGTGGGGCCTCATACAGTGCCTTGCGAAAGTATTCGGCCCCCTTGAACTTTGCAACCTTTTGCCACATTTCAGGCTTCAAACATAAAGATATAAAACTGTAATTTTTTGTGAAGAATCAACAACAAGTGGGACACAATCATGAAGTGGAACGAAATTTATTGGATATTTCAAACTTTGTTAACAAATAAAAAAAACGAAAAATTGGGCGTGCAAAATTATTCAGCCCCCTTAAGTTAATACTTTGTAGCGCCACCTTTTGCTGCGATTACAGCTTTAAGTCGCTTGGGGTATGTCTCTATCAGTTTTGCACATCGAGAGACTGAAATTTTTGCCCATTCCTCCTTGCAAAACAGCTCGAGCTCAGTGAGGTTGGACGGAGAGCGTTTGTGAACAGCTGTTTTCAGTTCTTTCCCCAGATTCTCGATTGGATTCAGGTCTGGACTTTGCCTTGGCCATTCTAACACCTGAATATGTTTATTTAAACCATTCCATTATAGATTTTGCTTTATGTTTTGGATCATTGTCTTGTTGGAAGACAAATCTCCGTCCCAGTCTCAGGTCTTTTGCAGACTCCATCAGGTTTTCTTCCAGAATGGTCCTGTATTTGGCTCCATCCATCTTCCCATCAATTTTAACCATCTTCCCTGTCTCTGCTGAAGAAAAGCAGGCCCAAACCATGATGCTGCCACCACCATGTTTGACAGTGGGAATGGTGTGTTCAGGGTGATGAGCTGTGTTGCTTTTATGCCAAACATAACGTTTTGCATTGTTGCCAAAAAGTTTGATTTTGTTTTCATCTGACCAGAGCACCTTCTTCCACATGTTTGGTGTGTCTCCCTGGTGGCTTGTGGCAAACTTTAAATGACACTTTTTATGGATATCTTTAAGAAATGGCTTTCTTCTTGCCACTCTTCCATAAAGGCCAGATTTGTGCAGTATACGACTAATTGTTGTCCTATGGACAGAGTCTCCCACCTCAGCTGTAGATCTCTGCAGTTCATCCAGAGTGATCATGGGCCTCTTGGCTGCATCTCTGATCAGTCTTCTCCTTCTATGAGCTGAAAGTTTAGAGGGACGGCCAGGTCTTCGTAGATTTGCGGTGGTCTGATACTCCTTCCATTTCAATATTATCGCTTGCACAGTGCTCCTTGGGATGTTTAAAGCTTGGGAAATCTTTTTGTATCCAAATCCGGCTTTAAACTTCTCCACAACAGTATCTCGGACCTGCCTGGTGTGTTCCTTGTTCTTCATGATGCTCTCTGCGCTTTAAACGGACCTCTGAGACTATCACAGTGCAGGTGCATTTATACGGAGACTTGATTACACACAGGTGGATTCTATTTATCATCATTAGTCATTTAGGTCAACATTGGATCATTCAGAGATCCTCACTGAACTTCTGGAGAGAGTTTGCTGCACTGAAAGTAAAGGGGCTGAATAATTTTGCACGCCCAATTTTTCAGTTTTTTATTTGTTAACAAAGTTTGAAATATCCAATAAATTTCTTTCCACTTCATGATTGTGTCCCACATATCATATCTTTATGTTTGAAGCCTGAAATGTGGCAAAAGGTTGCAAAGTTCAAGGGGGCTGAATACTTTTGCAAGGCACTGTATATATGCACCTGTATTTGTGCTGGAAATGCACTGCACAGAACAGAGAATGGGCTCTTTCCAAAAGCCCCAGGTCCTGTACCAATGACCAGAACTTGGGAGCTCCGAAACCCAGTCACCGGATCACTGTAATAACCTCTGATTTTTTTTTTTTTTTGCCCTTAATGAATTGAGAAAAAGAAACATTTTTTTTCTCCTTGTTAGAAGAGAAAAATGTAAACAAAGAAGTGTGTGAAGAAAAATAATAAAAAAGAAAAAATAGCTAGATCAAGATTTGATCTAGGCTGGAATCAGTGTTAGGGTCAAAGGTCAAAGTTAGAGTCAAAGGTCATAGTCAGTATTTTTTAGGTTCGATTATAATTTATTTTTTTTTTTTTACTAGTATCAGTGTCAGTGTTTTCTAGGTAAGTTAAATAAAGGAAACATGCTTTATTGTTTCTGGGCCCTACTATGGGTATAAACAACAAATAACATACACATATTTGGTATCACTGTGATCAATAGGAGCAGGAGAATTTTTTTATGGGTTGTTCTTTGGCAGTAGACAGTATACAGCTAAATATATAAATAAAATATATATTTTTATTATTTAATATAACTATTTATAATAAAATAGGAGATATCCATTACTGTTTACCACCAAATCAAAGTCCAATTTGTCCTGAAAAAAAAAAAAAGAAATAATGAACCTAGATACACTAAGTGGTTGAGATGATATGTACAGTTTTACTAACACATGTTAAAGTTGCAAAACTGTGTTCAGGCATTAGGATTTGTTTTGCCCTGGTCACAAATGGATTCAACTATTGGTAATTTAAACCTTGATTACCTGCAAGTTTGGCAAGGAATCAGTCTGACTATCCATGTATCCAACAGTCTGAAACTGTTTTCAATCTTCACAGTCTGGCTTCAAATTTGCTAAGCTGTGCTCATTTTAATAAGAGTGTCTTTCTCTAATTTGTCTTCTTGTTTTCATCAATAGTGTTCCCTTTCTGTGATTTCAGATTCATGGATAATGGCAAGAACTCTCTAAAACTGCTGGACTGAAAATGAAATATGCACTAGCCGCGAGCTATTTCTTTCTTTCTCTTGCTAGGAAGTGCTGTCAATATAATTGTTCTTATCTGGTGAAAGTATAGCACAGGCAAAATAAAAGAGGGGAAAAACAAATGTGTATCTGTTTTGTATTTTCAATAAAAAAAATTATTTTCATGCAAGCAATTAGGAACATGAATGTTAATGTCTTACCATGCTTTAATTGTCTTTTTTCTTAGATCGGGTGTTTTAAAATTAATTGAAAATGTCATAGAAGTCATGCTCTTAGATTAATTCTTGTGAAATCACCTTTCAATGAAAACGACAAGAACATTTTATTGATTCTGTGTTTCATATGTAGTTTACAACTCAATTATTGAACAAATAGAAACCAAACAATTATTACAACTTATTTAGGAAGTCGACATATACTAAAGTGAGGGAAAAAAGTATTTAAGCCCCAGCTGATTTTGTACCATTGACAAAGAAATGATCAGTGTATAATTTTCATGGTGGGTTTATTTAACACAGTGAGAGACATTTTCAAAAAAGTTATAAATTGTATTGCAGTGAAATAAGTATTTGATTACCTATCAATCAGCAAGATTTCTGGCTCCCAGGTGTCTTCTATACAGGTAACGAGCTGAGAGGGAGTGCTTTTAATCTCAGCTTTTTACTTGTATAAGAGACACCTGTCCACAGAAGCAATCAATCAATCAATCAGATTCCATTCTCTCCAATCTCTCCACCATGGCCAAGACCAAAGAGCTGTCCAAGGATGTCATGGACAAGATTGTAGACCTACACAAGGCTGGAATGGGCTACAAGGCCATCACCAAGCAGCTTGGTAAGAGGGTGACAACAATTGGTGTAATTATTCGCAAATGGAAAAAAAACACATAATAACTGTCAATCTCCCTCGGTCTGGGGCTCAATGCAAGATCTCACCTCATGGAGTTTCAATGATCATGAGGACAGTGAGGAATTAGCCCAGACCTACACTGAAGAATCTTGTCAATAGTCTCAAGGCGGCTGGGACCATAGTCACCAAGAAAACAATTGGTAACACATGTAGCACCCTACATGTAGGTGCTAGGTAAATGTATAGTGGGCCTTGTCTGCCTAACAGCAGGGCCGTGATTGATTTAGTCAGGGTGTCCTGGTTTCCAGGTGTGCCTGCTGAAGGGGGAGTCTCCCCACTGGCTCCTGTGAGAGGCTTCTCATAGGGCAGTGGAGGAAACCCAATCAGGGGACACATCCAGGCTTGTAACTACCCCAGAAGGCAGATTATGCCGCAAAGGATTCTGGGAGTGGGCATAAGTCTGGGGGTGGTGCATGACACAATGTCTTTGGTGGGAACAGAGTCCCAGGAGCGAGAGTACGGCTGTCTCTCCTCCTGTCTGAGGAAGAGGATCTCGGGGTGTTGCCTGCAGATCCAGAGAGTGATAAGCTGAGGGGATCGTGTGTCCTGAGAACCTGCAGAGATTCAGAGGAGTCCAGTCACAGGAAAGCCTACACAGGTCGTGAGTACTGAGGATTGCCCCTGGGGGTCTGCCTGAAGTTAAAGGGGACCACTCCGGTGGAGGTTCGGGGATCCAGTGCCAGCTAGTGGTGAAAGGGGGTACCTAGGTTGAGGACCCTGAAGTGACAGAGGGGGTACATAGTCAGTGGACCCTGAAGAGTTCAAGGTTAAAGGGGGCGCCTATGGATGGGCCCTGAATTGTACAGTGTGCCAGGTGGAAGTTGCAGTTTTCCAGAATCCTACAACATACTACCTTAAGCCAGTGCAAGGTGGGAGGGAAGTATTCAGTGACTTTGCAGTGCAGCAGTGTCAGCAGTTCTACAATTCACAGTCCTTCATCTTCTGGACTTTAAGTCGAGGATTCAGCACTTCTATTGAGGGACATAGTGCTCTCAGAGTTAGTGAGGCCGGCGTCGAGGAAGCGCCAATGGATATTTTTCAGGAACAAAGTCCCAAGTGTATAAAGTTGAAGCCTAATGGGGTATCCCACTCATTCCCTTCTCCCATCCCCTTTAAATCCAATAAAACAACAAACAAAGATGCCGGAGTTGTCGATGTCTCAGTGCTCACACGCAGGGTCGCAGCTCACATGGGCTGGAGAGGTGACTGGTACTGATGGCAGACCCACATCAGGCCACAGGCCTGGAAAAACTGCTACATTTGGGTGCTCATCCAGGATTTTGTCATTGGTTACTGGGCCAGTTGCCACTGGCAACGGCAAAAGAAAAAGTCCAAAAAGTCAATTTTTGTGTCCGGAACTGCTATTTAAAAGCCAGGCCGGGTGTGAGACTGCAACGGCGGGAGACAGGAAGAGTGGGTTGAAGTTGGAAGCCCACATGGAGGGATGTTTATGGCAATGGAAGTGTTCCAGTAAAAGTTGTAAAGTGATTAGTGATGTCGCGAACATAAAATTTAATGTTCGCGAACGGCGAACGCGAACATCGGCAAATGTTCGCGAACCGGCGAACATTGCGAACCGCCATAGACTTCAATAGGCAGGCGAATTTTAAAACCCACAGGGACTCTTTCTGGCCACAATAGTGATGGAAAAGTTGTTTCAAGGGGACTAACACCTGGACTGTGGCATGCCGGAGGGGGATCCATGGCAAAACTCCCATGGAAAATTAAGTAGTTGACGCAGAGTCAGGTTTTAATCCATAAAGGGCATAAATCACCTAACATTCCTAAATTGTTTGGAATAATGTGCTTTAAAACATCCAGTGTGTGTATACGATCAGGTATGATGTTGTATCGATCAGGTAGTGTAAGGGTTACGCCCGCTTCACAGTGACAGACCAAACTCCCCGTTTAACGCACCGCAAACATCCGCAAACAGACCACAACCGACCAAAATGGGATAGGAACTGGGCTTTAAGGGTTAGGGTTAGGGTTAGGTTTAGTGTTAGGGGATAGGGTTAGGGTTATGGTGAGATACTTAGGGTTAGAGTTAGTAACCCTACCCCTATGCCTCAAACCCTAACCCTAAGCACTAAAAATAACCCTAACCCTAGCCCTAACCCTAGCCCTAACCCTAATTCTATTTTTTTTCTGGTTCTGGACATGCTAACTTCACAGGTACACTTTTTAGACTTCATGTAACTTCACAGGTACACTTTTTAGACCCCCCCAGACACCAAATCACACAAAAAAAAGTTCTTAAAAATTGGCATTTTTGATAGAGAGACAATTATTGGAAAAATTAAAAAAAGAATAAAAATAAAAAAAATAAAAAATGTCTTTGGATTTGGTGTCTGGGGGGTCTAAAAAGTGTACCTGTGAAGTTTCAGCTCTGTAGCATGCCCAGAACCAGAAAATACGAATTAGGGTTAGGGCTAGGGTTAGGGTTAGGGCTAGGGTTAGGGCTAGGGTTAGGGGGTTAAGTTTAAGGTTAGAGGGTTAGGATTAGGATTAGGGTTAGGGCTAGGGTTAGGGTTATTTTTATGGCTAGGCTTAGAGGGTTAGGGTTAAGGTTAGAGGGTTAGGGTTATGGTTAGAGGGTTAGGGTTAGGTTTAGTGTTAAGGGATAGGGTTAGGGTTACGGTGAGATACTTAGGGTTAGAGTTAGTAACCCTACCCCTACCCCTCTAACCCTAACCCTCTAACCCTAAGCACTAAAAATAACCCTAACCTTAGCCCTGACCCTAACCCTAACCCTAGCCCTAACCCTAATTCTAATTTTTTTCTGGTTCTGGACATGCTACAGAGCTGAAACTTCACAGGTACACTTTTTAGACCCCCCAGACAATAAATCCAAGGAATTTTTTTTTTTAATTTTTCCAATAATTGGCTGGAACCCTCCTTTTACACCTATATGATCTTTTTTTTCTGGTTCTGGGCATGCTACAGAGCTGAAACTTCACAGGTACACTTTTTAGACCCCCCTGACACTAATCCCAAAAAAGTCATGCCTGCCTCCAAAAATGCCTGATAAATATATAGAAAAAAAATACTCAAATACCAGCCCTAAAAAGGGCTTTTGGGGACAATATATATATATATATATATATATATATATATATATATATATGTATATATATATATATATATATAAATTGCACAAATACCAGCCCTAAAAAGGGCTTTTTGGGGACAATATATATATATATATATATATATATATATATATATATATATATATATAGTTACATAGTTAGTGAGGTTGAAAAAAGACAACAGTCCATCCAGTTCAACCTATGATGTGTGTGTGTGTTTGATTTTAACCGTACATTGTATACCCCTGTATGTTGTGGTCTCTAAGGTGTCCATCTAACAGTTTTTTGAAACTATCAATGCTCCCTGCTGATACGACTGCTTGTGGAAGAGAATTCCACATCCTTACTGCTCTCACAGTGAAGAACCTCTTGCGCATTTTAAGGTTAAAATGCGCAAGAGGTTAAGGTTTCCTCTAGTTTTAGTGAGTGGCCACGTGTCTTATTGTATTCCCTTACTCTGAATAGTTTGTTCCTTATGCCAGGGTCGCCAGTACAATATTTGTACATTGATATCATATCCCCCCTCAATCTTCTCTTCTCCAGAGAGAATAGGTTCAGTGCTTGCAGTCTTTCCTCATAGCTGATGTCCTTCATTCCCCTAATTATTTTTGTTGCCCTTCTCTGGACTCTTTCCAGTTCCAGCACATCCTTCCTGAGGACCGGTGCCCAGAACTGGACAGCATACTCTAGATGTGGCCGGACCAGAGTCTTGTAGAGTGGAAGAATAATCTCTTTATTTCTGGAGTGAATCCCCTTTTTTATACATCCCAGTATTCTGTTGGCTTTGCTTGCAGCGGCTTGGCATTGCATGCCACTGCCAAGCCTGTTGTCTACCAGTACCCCCAGGTCTTTTTCCATCCTAGACTCACCCAGAGGTCCCCCCCCTAGTGAGTAGCTTGCTTTCTGGTTTTTGGCCCCCAAGTGCATTACTTTACATTTTTCAACATTAAACCTCATCTGCCATGTAGTTGCCCACCCCGTTATTTTGTTCAGGTCTGCTTGTAAGGTTTCCACATCTTGCATAGAAGATATTGGCATGCCTAGTTTAGTATCATCTGCAAATACTGAGATTGTACTAGATATCCCCTCCTCTAGATCATTTATGAATAAATTAAACAGGATTGGTCCCAGGACCGAACCCTGGGGGACCCCACTTTCCACACCCGCCCAATCCGAGTACTCCCCATTAATCATCACCCTCTGGACTCTCCCCTGGAGCCAGTTCTCTATCCAGGTACTCACCTTATGGTCCATACCTACCTTCCTTAGTTTGTACAGTAAGCATTTGTGGGGAACGGTGTCAAAGGCCTTTGCAAAGTCCAGATACACCACATCCACAGGCTTTCCTTTATCTAGGTGGCAGCTCACTTCATCGTAGAAGGTTAATAGATTGGTTTGGCAAGAACGATTTTTCATAAATCCATGCTGATTGCTACTAATAATACAGTTTTCATTACTAAAGTCTTGTATGTGGTCCCTTAATATCTCCTCCAAAATCTTGCAGACTACAGATGTTAGGCTGACCGGCCTATAGTTCCCCAGGATACACCTCGGCCCCTTTTTAAATATTGGTACCACGTTGGCTTTTTTCCAATCAGCTGGCACCATACCCGTCTGTAGACTATCCTTAAAGATCAAGAATAATGGTCTGGCAATCACCTGGCTGAGCTCTTTAAGAACCCTCGGGTGCAAGCCATCCGGTCCCGGTGATCTATTTATGTTAAGTTTCTCTAGTTTAGTTCTAAGTCTATCTTCTGTTAGCCATGGCGGCACTTCCTGAGGTGTGTTGTTTAGTTCGGCCTTACAAGCTAGGTTTGTGTAGCCCCCCGATTCTTTTGTGAAGACTGAAGAGAAGAAATTATTTAATACTTCCACCTTTTCTCTGTCCTCAGTGGCCAAATTTCCTTTGTCATCTTTTATGGGGCCAATGTGATCTGGCCTCGCTTTCTTACTGTTTATATACTTAAAGAACTTCTTGGGGCTCTTTTTACTCTCCTCCGCTATATGTCTCTCATGTTCTATTTTAGCCGCCCTGATTTCGTTTTTACATTTCTTATTACACTCTTTGTAATGCTTAAATGCTGCCAATGACCCCTCAGTCTTGTATTTTTTGAAGGCCTTTTCTTTAGCACTAATATGCATTTTTATGTTGGAGTTTAGCCACCCAGGGTTTAATATTGCTCTTTTAAATGTATTTCCCTTTGGAATGCACTGGTCAATCCCCTTGTTAAGTATGCTCTTGAAGCACTCCCATTTTTCCTCCGTGTTCCTTGTTCCCAGGGTTCTATCCCAATTGATATTTTCTAGCAGTGAGCTGTAATGTTCTGGTACCTCTGGTACCCTTGTTCCATATTTCTCTCTTACTAAATTGCGTCCCATCTTGTTATCCAAGAGACGCATACACCTTTAAGACCGGATGACATCATTGCTGAGCGCCGCTATGAGCGGCTATTTCAATCGCTGGCTTTCTCTCACTCATTGCTCGTTCAAACCACATGTTCACCGCAGCTTCTCCTGTGAAGTCGGAGCTGCTGACATTTCCCTTTGCTGAACTGAAGCCAGAACCTCGCTGCTGATCCGTATCTCGCTACGGGATCACCTCTCTCTAAAGGACACTGTTACTACTAACCTATCTAAGTGATAAGTACCCCACAGGGGATTCCTTACTAACCAATCTCCTACTGTCATCTACTGCAATTACCAGGACTATCTGTATCTATCTATTCCCTATCATCTGCATAGACTGTTAGCTCTTGGGACTACCTTCAACTATCCTTGCACTAGGTTACTCTGTCTAAGTATACTCCATCTGTGTCCTCTTACCATCTGCACTATAATTGACATCAGAACCTATCTGCTTTACCATCACCTGCAACTCTCCTAATGCTACTCTTAGTGCTCACCATACAATAGCCTGTCTCTCATCTATACATTCTCATATATTCTATCCCTCCATTAAACATCTGATTGAGTATATGTATATTGCATAACAGGCTGTGCACTGTGATGAAGTCCTGAGAGTTGGATATGTTTGTTCAACAGAATCTCTACAAGGCTACTGAGTGTAATAATTCTGCAGCTGTAAATCCATCCACTAACAAAAATGCATGAACGTTACAGATTGAACGAGCCTTAAAAAAAAAAAATATGGATTCAGCAGAATTACCCACTCAAGTACTACAATTAAAACATCAAGTAGATGCATTGATCCTTGCGCTTACAGAGGTACAAAACGAAAATCAGACCTTGAGACAGCAGGTTGGCCGTCTCACACAGCTTTCTGCTGCTCAGCCCCGGGAGCCTAAGATAAACCCTCCTCTAGTGTTTTCTGGTGATCGGAGCAAATTTCGTGAATTTAAAAACGCATGTCGATTGCTTTTTTTGTTAAAACCTCTAACCTACACCACTGACCAAATTAAGGTTTGTACCGTCATCTCCTATTTAACGGGTGAACCCCGGGCCTGGGCAGACGCTCTCTTTGAAAAGGATGATCCACTCCTTAATTCTTACCCTTTATTCCTAGCACAACTCGCTAGTTTATATGAAGACCCCAATAAGCAGAGTACCGCTGATACCCAATTACGGGCCTTAAAACAAGGAAGGAGACCTGTTGAAGATTTCGTGGCAAATTTTAAAAGATGGTCCCCTGATTCAGGGTGGAACGACACATCTTTGCGAACGCAGTTTAGACTCGGCCTATCTGAGGCCGTTAAAGACGAGCTCGCCGTTAAAGACGAGCGGATTTACCTGGCACTCTAGAGGGACTGATACAGACCAGTATCAATATTGACAGACGACTACGAGAAAGAAAGGCTGAGAAGATGGGCTCACCATTTTCCAGTCCTTCTCGGATGTTGCCTGCTGACCCTACTCCTATGAAAGTAGGAATGATACGCCCACCTCTGACCCTTTCTGAACGTGCCAGGAGGAAAACCGAACATCTTTGCATGTACTGCGCATCCCCGAATCATTTGATAAGCGGCTGTCCCCTTGTCCGCAGAAAAGAGGGTGAGTGTTCAAATGTCTTGCTAGGCGGACTCACAACTTCCTTTTCTAATCCTTATCTTTTTGTTCATTTAACATTGCAGTGGGACCAAACTAGGATCACCACCAAGGCTATGATCGACACAGGATCTTGTGGAAACTACATTGACATTTGTTTTGTCTCCCTTAATAAAATACCTATTGTTTCAAAACCCAAACCTGTCTCTGTTAGTTCTATTAACGGTACCCCTTTATCCTCTGGTCCTATCACCAGTCAGACACAGGCACTCCTTGTAACTGCTGACGAGTCTCATGTGGAGACCACCACCTTTGATGTATTAACTTCACCACATTTTCCAATCATTTTGGGACTTCCCTGGTTACACATACATCAACCAATCATCGATTGGAAAACAAGAACGCTAGCCTTCTCTTCTCACTATTGTGAAACGACGTGTAATCTCCCCACATATGATAGGATCCTGTCTGTAGTGCCTGATGACATTATACCCAAGTGTTATCAGGATTTATCGGAGGTTTTCCTTGAGAAAAACGCTCAAATGCTACCTCCCCATAGGGACTATGATTGTTGTATCGATCTACTCCGTAATAGCAAGTTGCCTTTCGGACATGTTTATCCTCTCTCACAGGATGAACTCTCTCATCTTAAGGAGTATCTGGATGAGAACTTGGCAAAAGGATTCATCCGACCTTCTACTTCCTCCACTGCTGCTGGACTCTTCTTTGTCCGCAATAAGGATTCTAGCCTTAGGCCTATCATTGATTTCAGACAATTAAATGCCATTACAATAAAGGATTCTTATCCTTTACCTCTTATTCCTGAACTTATCGAACAGGTGCGTGGAGCTTCTTTCTTTTCAAAATTGGACCTAAAAGGGGCATACAATTTAATTCGAATCCGTAAAGGGGATGAATGGAAGACGGCATTCAGAACCAGATACGGACTGTCTGAGTACCTTGTAATGCCATTTGGGCTATGTAATGCTCCCGCAGCCTTCCAACGGTTTATAAATGAGATATTCAGAGACTTGCTTGATGTTTGTGTTGTAGTATATTTGGACGATATACTTATCTATTCTCATTCCTTACCTGAGCACATAAAACATGTGAGACTTGTGTTGTCAAGGCTACTTGCACATAACTTATATGTTAAATCAAAAAAATGTTTGTTTCATAAAGAGGAAGTACTATTCCTAGGATATATTATATCTAAAAATGGAATCAAAATGGAAATGAGCAAAATATCCTGCATTTTGGATTGGCCTGTGCCAACCACTCGCAAAGCATTACAAAGGTTCCTAGGATTCTCTAACTACTATAGGAAATTCATTAAGAACTTCTCTGCGATTGTGAAACCTCTCACACAACTCACAAGCACGAAGAAACCATTTAATTGGTCAACAGAAGCAAATGGAGCATTCTGTCTGCTGAAATCAAGCTTTACTACTGCCCCCATACTATGCCATCCAGACCCATCCCTTCAATACATCTTGGAGGTAGATGCGTCAAATATGGCAGTAGGAGCAGTTCTCTCACAACGACCAACAAACACCTCACCTCTTCACCCAGTTGCTTTCTTCTCAAAGTCATTAAGCAGCCCCGAGGTGAACTACCCAGTAGGTGAGAAGGAGTTACTAGCCATAAAACTGGCGTTAGAGAATTGGCGACATCTACTTGAGGGCACTCAATTGCCAATCCTGATATATACTGATCACAAAAACCTTCAATACCTTCAGACTAATAGAACTCTTTCCCAGCGGCAGGTACGGTGGTCGCTATTCTTCCTGAGACTTAATTTTTTAGTGACTTACACGCCCGCAGACAAAAATAAAAAAGCGGATGCACTTTCACGACCGAGCCGAGAAAGATTGTACCGAGGTTCCCTCAGTTCCTATAATACCACTTGAACGTATTATCGGTGTCGTTCGCTCCCTGAAGGAAGAGATTTTGCACAGCATAGGACTGGACTCACCTCCACCACAACTAACTACTGACGCAGAAGGCTTCCTCTACTACAACGATAAATTATACATACCCCCTACTATGCGAACCAAGATCTTGGAATTGTCGCATGATGTACCTATGGCAGGACATATGGGTATGACTAGACCTTTCAATCTACTTACTAGGCAGTTTTGGTGGCCAGACATGAAGACAACCGTAAAAAAGTTCGTTTCATCTTGTGATATCTGTGCAAGGTCTAAAATTGACAACACGAAACCATCGGGGTTACTTTGTAGTTTACCGATACCCCAGGTTCCGTGGGAAGTGGTATCCTTAGACTTCATAGTGGAACTACCACCTTCCAAAGGATTCAACATCATCTTGGTGTCAGTGGACCATCTGACCAAGATGGCACATTTCACTCCTATCCGAAAACTACCTTCATCCAAACAAACAGCGGAATTGCTTGTGAAACATGTCTTTAAGTTACATGGTATTCCAAAAACACTGCTGTCTGACCGTGGTTCACAATTCATCTCAAAGTTTTGGCTAGCTCTATGTCAGATACTACGAATAGAGCGTAAACTTACTTCTCCCTACCACCCTCAGACCAACGGACAGACAGAGAGAGTTAACCAGTGCATTGAACAGTATCTGCGTTGCTATACTTCGTATCTACAGGACGATTGGGCAGATCTCCTCCCGCTAGCGGAATTCGCCTATAACAACGCGACTCATAGCACTACTAAACAAAGTCCATTTTACCTAAATTATGGGTTTCATCCCACACTCCTTCCTCCACGTATCTTGCCATCAAGTAATCCAGTGGCATCTGATTATCTTGCCCAGATAAAGGATTCTCTGGGATTACTCAACAATACCATATCCCATGCTCATAGCCAACAAAAGAAGTACTACGACCTCCGTAGGAAACCCTCTCCCCAATATGCCATTGGGGATCTTGTTTGGCTTTCTACAAAAAATCTGAGATTAAAAATCCCTAGTAAAAAACTTGGACCTCTATTTCTGGGACCTTTCCCAATAGAGAAGCTTATTGGAAAAGCTGCAGTACAACTCACATTACCAACGGACCTCAAGATACATCCCATCTTCCATGTGTCGCTACTGAAGCCCCATGTTCCTAACCAAGGAATAAGGCCTACTATCTCACCTCCACCTCCTGTACAAGTGGAAGGTGGAGAAGAATTTGAGATAAAAGAGATTTTGGATTCCCGTTTCCATAGAAGAAGACTCCAGTATCTTGTACGATGGAAGAACTATGGGCCCCAAGATGACACCTGGCTGGATACCTCCGATATACATGCCCCTAGACTGATTCGCAATTTCCACTCAAAATATCCAGAAAAAACAGTTCTAGAGGCCTTCCGGAGCCGGCCTTAAGGGGGGGTACTGTAATGTTCTGGTACCTCTGGTACCCTTGTTCCATATTTCTCTCTTACTAAATTGCGTCCCATCTTGTTATCCAAGAGACGCATACACCTTTAAGACCGGATGACATCATTGCTGAGCGCCGATATGAGCGGCTATTTCAATCGCCGGCTTTCTCTCACTCATTGCTCATTCAAACCACATGTTCACCGCACCTTCTCCTGTGAAGTCGGAGCTGCTGACATTTCCCTTTGCTGAACTGAAGCCAGAACCTCGCTGCTGATCCGTATCTCGCTACGGGATCACCTCTCTCTAAAGGACACTGTTACTACTAACCTATCTAAGTGATAAGTACCCCACAGGGGATTCCTTACTAACCAATCTCCTACTGTCATCTACTGCAATTACCAGGACTATCTGTATCTATCTATTCCCTATCATCTGCATAGACTGTTAGCTCTTGGGACTACCTTCAACTATCCTTGCACTAGGTTACTCTGTCTAAGTATACTCCATCTGTGCCCTCTTACCATCTGCACTATACTTGACATCAGAACCTATCTGCTTTACCATCACCTGCAACTCTCCTAATGCTACTCTTAGTGCTCACCATACAATAGCCTGTCTCTCATCTATACATTCTCATATATTCTATCCCTCCATTAAACATCTGATTGAGTATATGTATATTGCATAACAGGCTGTGCACTGTGATGAAGTCCTGAGAGTTGGATATGTTTGTTCAACAGAATCTCTACAAGGCTACTGAGTGTAATAATTCTGCAGCTGTAAATCCATCCACTAACAAAAACGCATGAACGTTACACGAGCGCAGTTTTGGGAAATTGGCTCTTTTGAAATTCAGCGTCCTTATATTACCCCTCTGCTTCCTATAACTGTAATTAATACTGAAACTTATTGACCTATGGTCACTGTTTCCTAAGTTCTCCCGTATTTCTATATCCGTGAGCAGGTCTGTATATATATATATATATATATATATCCAAAAAAAAACTCAGATACCAGCCCTAAGAAGGGCTTTTTGGGGTGCTGTCCTTACAGCAGGAGTGTACCAAGAACACTGACTAACAAGACTCTGGGAACACTGACTAACAACTGTCCCTAGCTATTAACAGCAGCAGCAGCAGCAGCACTTTCCCTGCTCTCACTAACACACTGCTTCAGAATGATCTAAGATGGATGCTGCCCTTGCTTATTTATAGGAGGTGGGAGCGTGTGGGAGGGAGGTATGCTGATTGGCCTGGAATGTGTCTGCTGACTGTGAGGTTCAGGGTCAAAGTTTGCCTGATGTATAGGAGGCGGACCGAACATCGCATATGTTCGCCCACCGAGGCAAACGCGAACATGCGAAGTTCGCCGGGAACTGTTTGCCGGCGAACAGTTCGGGACATCTCTAAAAGTGATTAAGACTTTTAAAATGTACTGGGAAATGTATTCTGCTATCAGGAAATGGAGAGCAGGAGGCAAATGTGTCCAGATGTATGAATGCTACAACTGCTTAGCGGTAAGAAGTCCCAAGGAGGGCAGTTATGGTGGCATCGGGGGTCCTGGGGAGGACAGAGAAGAGGATGCCGGAGTTCCCAGTGTGGACAGTGAACATGGAGGCCGGGGGCACGGGAAGAGAGGTGCTAGGGGCCGGGTGTTAGTGCAAGCTATGTGGAAGAATGTTGACCATGCATTTGACAGCGGGACATTTGTTCTCTATAGTTGCTGCACACATACTGTGGGGATCGTAGTCTGCCATGCCGAGAAGGGCAGTGGGGCTAGTCCCAGAGCCAGTATGGAAGACGAGGATTGCACGTGTGTGGCGAGGAAGAGAAGTATCGGCTGTGCTCTTGGAGACCCAGAAGTTGAAGGGGGCAGACCCGTCATTCACTACATGTAGGCGTGTGCACACATACTGCTCCACCATGTTGGTGAAATGCTGCCTCCTGCTAAGATGTTCCATATGAGCTGCTGGTGCTGCTGTTTGTTGTGGCGTGCTGACAAAGCTTTTCCACATTTTGGCCATGCTAACCCTGCCTTCTGAGGTGCTGGCGGTGCCCTGGTTGCGTTGGCGACCTCTTCCTCCTCCTCCTCTGCCTTGGCCTTGTGCTTCCACTGTGGCCCCGCTGTCAGGTGGGAATGCCAGCAGCATCGTGTCTACCAGCGTGCGCTTGTACTCGCGCATCTTGCGATCACGCTCCAGTGAGTGAATTAAGGACGGTACGTTGTCCTTGTAACGGGGATCCAGCAGCGTGGCCACCCAGTAATCAGCACAAGTTAGAATGTGGGCATCTCGGCGGTGGTTGTGGAGACACTGCAGCATGTAATCGCTCATGTGTGCCAGGCTGCCCAGAGGCAACGAAAGGCTGTCCTCTGTGGGAGGTGTATCGTCCGTGTCCTCTGTATCCCCCCAGCCACGCACCAGTGATGGCCATGAGCTGGCCTGGGTGCCACCCTGCTGTGAACATGGTTCCATCTCCTTCTCCATCTCCTCATCCTCCAGAACTGTGCCCCTGCTGGACAATTGTGTACCTGGCGTTTGTGGGTGCAGGAACCCACCCTCGAAGCCACTTGTGAATGACTGCCCTGAAAGCCTTGGAAATGATCCCTCTTCCTCCTCCTCCTCCTCCTCCTCCTGTGCCACATCCTCTTCCATCATCGCCCAAATCGTTTTTTGAAGGAGGCATAGAAGTGGGATAGTTAAGCTGACAACGGCGTCATCGGCACTGGCCATGTTGGTGGAGTACTCAAAACAGCACAACAAGGCACACAGGTCTCGCATGGAGGCCCAGTTATTGGTGGTGAAGTGGTGCTGTTCCGCAGAGCGACTCACGCGTGCGTGCTGCAGCTGAAACTCCACTATGGCCTGCTGCTGCTCGCACAGTCTTTCCAGCATGTGCAAGGTGGAGTTCCACCTTGTGGGCACGTCACATATGAGGCGGTGAGCGGGAAGGCCGAAGTTACGCTGCAGCGCTGACAGGCGAGCAGCAGCAGGGTGAGAACGCTGAAAGTGCGCAAGACGGCCCACACTTTCTGCAGCAGCTCTGACATATCGGGGTAATTTTTAAGGAACCTTTGCACCGCCAAATTCAGCACATGCGCCAGGCAAGGGATGTGCGTCAAACCGGCTAGGCCCAGAGCTGCTATGAGATTTCGCCCGTTATCGCACACCACCAGGCCGGGCTTGAGGCTCGCTGGCAGCAAACACTCATCGGTATGCTGTTTCATGCTCCTCCACAACTCCTGCGCGGTGTGTGGTTTTTCCCCCAAACAGGCAAGTTTTAAAACTGCCTGCTGTCGTTTACCCCTGGCTGTGCTGAAGTTGGTGGTGAAGGTGTTACGCTGACCAGATGAGGAGGTGGTAGAGGATGAGAAAGCGGAGTAGGAGGAGTTAGAAACAGGAGGCAAACTGAAGCGCCCTGCAATCCTCGGTGGTGGAAGGAAATGCGCCAAATTGCTATCTGCCTCAGGCCCAGCCGCCACTGCATTTACCCAGTGTGCCATTAGGGAGATATAACGCCCCTGACCGTGCTTACTGGTCCACGTATCGGTAGTTAGGTGGACCTTCCCACAGATGGCGTTGCGCAGTGCACACCTGATTTTTTCCCCCACTTGGTTGTGCAGGGAAGGGATGGCTTGCCTGGAAAAGTAGTGGCGGCTTGGCACAACGTACTGTGGGACAGCCACCGACATAAGGCTTTTAAAACTTTGCAAGGGGGTGAGGTGAAAGACGGTTGGACATCGGCTGCAGGTGCGAACTCTGACCTTTCTGCAGTAGACTGGGTGGGAGACAATGTGAAGGAACTGGAGGCACTGTCAGCAACCCAATCTACTATCGCCTGTACTTGTTCTTTTCTCAACACTTGTAGAGGCGCATGATGCCCTACCAAATAATGCTGCAGGTTCTGTCGCCTACTCACACTTGAGGAAGGTGTTTCACTTGCGCGTGTAGCTGGCACAGATCGACCACGTCCTCTCCTTGCAACAGGAGCTCTACCAGCAGCACCACGGCCCCTATGTGATGTTCTCCTCATATTTCTGTAATTTATGATCTTGCCCTAGAAAGGTGTTTATTGAATAGCGGAACAAAACAACAACAGTATCGCACGGGTGTATCTCACAGTCAAATATGCAAACTATGCCGCAATTTTATTTTTGTTTACCCCAAAAGGGTGTTTATTAAATAGCGGAATAGAAAAACAGTATACAAATACAACGGGTGTATCTCACAGTCAAATATGCAAAGTATGCCGCAATTTAATTTTTTTCACCCCAAAAGGGTGTATATTGAATAGCGGAATAGAAAAAAGTATATAAAAAGGTGTATCTCACACGTACCAATACAGACTATGCCGCAATTTCATTTTTTTTACCCCAAAAGGGTATATATTGAATAGCGGAATAGAAAAAATTTTATAAAACGGTGGATCTCACACGTACAAACACAGACTAGGCCCCGATTACAATTTTTTGTACCCTAAAGGCAGGATGAGGAAGAGGAGTAGGAGGAGTTCGGAACAGGAGGCAAACTGAAGCGCCCTGCAATCCTCGGCGGTGGAAGATGCACCCAAAAAATTTGAAAGGTGTATCTCACACGTACCGATAAAGACTATGCCGCAATTTAACTTTTTTTACCACAAAAGGGTGTATATTGAATAGCGGAATAGAAAAAAGTATAGAAAAAGGTGTATCTCAGACGTACAAACACAGACTATGCCGCAATTTAATTTTTTTTACCCCAAAAAGGTGTATATTGAATAGCGGAATAGAAAAAAGTATATAAAAAGGTGTATCTCAAACGTACAGACACAGACTAGGCCCCGATTACAATTTTTTGTACCCTAAAGGCAGGATGAGGATTAGGAGTAGGAGGAGTTCGGAACCGGAGGCAAACTGAAGCACCCTGCAATCCTCGGCGGTGGAAGATGCGCCCAAAAAATTTGAAAGGTGTATCTCACACGTACCAATACAGAATATACCGCAATTTCATTTTTTTTTTACCCCAAAAGGGTGTATATTGAATAGCGGAATAGAAAAAAGTATATAAAAAGGTGTATCTCACACGTACAAACACAGACTAGGCCCCGATTACAATTTTTTGTACCCTAAAGGCAGGATGAGGAAGAGGAGTAGGAGGAGTTCGGAACAGGAGGCAAACTGAAGCGTCCTGCAATCCTTGGCGGTGGAAGATGCGCCCAAAAAATTTGAAAGGTATATCTCACACTTATCGATACAGACTATGCCGCAATTTAATTTTTTTCACCCCAAAAGGGTGTATATTGAATAGCGGAATAGAAAAAATATATAAAATTGGTGATTTTTTAATAGCACATGTGAACACAGCAGTGTCTTATGTTTTATATCACGGTCAGCAGCAGGCTATGAAGGGAAAAAAAAAAATTTCCCTTTAAATTTGTAATTTTAAAATAGCAGATTAGTACAGACTATGCCGCCATTTAGTTTTTTTTACCCCAAAAGGGTGTATATTGAATAGCGGAATAGAAAAAAGTATATAAAAAGGTGTATCTCACACGTACAAACACAGACTAGGCCCCGATTACAATTTTTTGTACCCTAAAGGCAGGATGAGGATGAGGAGTAGGAAGAGTTTGGAACAGGAGGCAAATTGAAGCACCCTGCAATCCTCGGCGGTGGAAGATGCGCCCAAAAAATTTGAAAGGTGTATCTCACACGTATCGATACAGACTATGCCGCAATTTCATTTTTTTTACTCCAAAAGGGTGTAGATTGAATAGCGGAATAGAAAATAGTATATAAAAAGGTGTATCTCACACGTACAAACACAGACTAGGCCCCGATTACAATTTTTTGTACCCTTAAGGCAGGATGAGGATGAGGAAGAGGAGTAGGAGGAGTTCGGAACAGGAGGCAAACTGAAGCACCCTGCAATCCTTGGCAGTGGAAGATGCGCCCAAAAAATTTGAAAGGTGTATCTCACACGTATCGATACAGACTATGCCGCAATTAAATTTTTTTCACCCCAAAATGGTGTATATTGAATAGCGGAATAGAAAAAAGTATATAAAATTGGTGATTTTTTAATAGCACATGTGAACACAGCAGTGTCTTATGTTTTATGTCATGGTCAGCAGCAGGCTATGAAGGAAAAAAAAAAAAATTCTCCTTTAAATTTGTAATTTTTAAATAGCAGATTAGTACAGACTATGCCGCAATCTAATTTTTTTTACCCCAAAAGGGTGTATATTGAATAGCGGAATAGAAAAAAGTATATAAAATTGGTGATTTTTCAATAGCACATGTGAACACAGCAGTGTCTTATGTTTTATGTCACGGTCAGCAGCAGGCTATGAAGGGAAAAAAAAAAATCCCCTTTAAATTTGTAATTTTTAAATAGCAGATTAGTACAGACTATGCCGCAATTTAATTTTTTTATCCCAAAAGGGTGTATATTGAATAGCGGAATAGAAAAAAGTATATAAAATTGGTGATTTTTCAATAGCACATGTGAACACAGCAGTGTCTTATGTTTTATGTCACGATCAGCAGCAGGCAATGAAGGGAAAACAAAAAAAATTCCCCTTTAACTTTGTAATTTTCAAATAGCAGATTAGAACAGCATTCTGTAGTAAAATATAGCTGAATGCTGCACACAACAGACTGATAAAAATATATTTCTTTCTCCCTCCTCCTCCTCCTCAGTGGGCTCAAGTGAGGGCAAAAAGATTGTTCACTGTACCACCCCCCACACAGCAAAATCGATGTAGATCGCTAACGGACAATTGTTCTGTCCTGTGTCTCCTATCTGTCCCTGCCTACACTCTCCAGTCTGTCCCTAAAATGCTCAAATATCTTTCCCTGCCTACACTCCGACCTGTCCCTGCATTCTTTTCGGGCACAATGTTGTTTTTCCCTGTCTGTCCCTAATCAGCAGCAGCCAGCACCGTTGTGTGTGCTCTCTCCCTACACTACAGCAGACTGACGCACAGCGCGCTGGGTCTCTAGCTTATAAAGACCTGGGTCACATGCTTCAGCTGGCCAATCACAGCCATGCCATTAGTAGGCATGGCTGGGATGGCTTCTAAGGCACACCAGTTAAACGCTTGTTGATTGGCTGTTGAAAGCCCACCATTAAAAGCGCGCCATTACATACAAAACAGGAAATAAAATTACCGAACACGGATTTTAAACCCGAACATACAGTAACGTTTTCGGGTCCGTCCGGGTAGCAAAAATCCAATTATCCGGTACGGACCCGAATAATACAGTCCGTGTTCACTCAACACTAGTGTTCACACCTATGCGATCTGATTCCTGCACCATTTCATAGTTCACACTGAGATCTGCGAACCGATCTGGGGTGTCATTAACTTTGTATTGACCCCTGAAGAGGTTGCCATAGGGCAGTGTGAACTGCCTGCAAGAGACATGCAATGCGGGAACATGCACAGGAATCACGCTGGTTCCCGCATTGCATATGTGTGAACCCAGCCTACCAGTTAAAGCGACACTAATCTATTCAAATATGTATTCTTAACTCAAAAAAAAAGTACCTTCCTATTCTCTTAGTGTCCTCTAAGTTCCTTTTTTTTGCTGCTATGCCCCAACTTACTGTTAGAGGGTGGCTACATTAATTCTCCATGATCCCACTGTGTGAAGGAATGTAGCTACCGTTTCTTGTTGGCTCAAGAGATGGATTAGGGACTACGTACTAGGATTTGTGTAATATAGATTATGGAATGTGCAGTGTGCAGAGAGCAGTACCTGATCAAAAACTAACTTGCACTGCTCTTTCCAAACAAACAGAGAGAGAAAAGGATAGGTTTGGGAGCTCACTGAGAACTTTACAAGGAGACAGAACAACTGTCAGGACCTGGATCACCTGCTGGTGGCACTGTGGTTCCCTGGGCATAGGGTTGTAAATCCAGTGTCCACCAGGGGGTGTCTCCTAGCAGCCAGCAGACCCTTTTCACCTGATGCTGGCTGCTGGGAGGGTAATTACGTCCTCCCCTATCAGTGCCTCTCGCTCCAGTGTTGCACCAAGTAAATAGATAACCAACATGTAAAGTTTTAAAGTTGAATGGGCCCATGAAATGGTGACAAACTTTGATACCTACAATTATTTAATTTATCAGCAGGACTTCCTAAGCTTTCTCCATCCCAGCTACAACACAATGCCAATATGGCTGCTGTGACCTCATTTTTTTAGTAAGTGGAGTGCCTTTTCCAAACTTTATCCCTAATTATAACTCTTTTCACAAAGCTATGATGGTGTAAGTTAGTTTAGCAAACCCTTTGGTTTGATACACTACTAATTTTATCTAAACAATTAATAGGCCTCTTGATTTGGGTTTTCTTCACTAAAGTAGTTGGAAGTCCAGTCATATTGTGCAAAGTAAAATAACTCATAATAACTAATGATCATTGACAATTTTTAGTTATTTTTTCTTACTTTTTTTAGGTAAAATAAAGTCAATAGGTATCTCATGAAGGTACAGCAAAACATAAAAAATATCATCAACATCTCAATCATGCACATCAAAGACCTATAGGCACATGGAAAATTTTAGGGGACACTGCTAGGCTGTCTTTGGCACATCTAGATATACAAAGTGTCTCCAAATGATCCATATTAGATTGAAAAATAATACAGAGGCTCATATAAATAAGTCTCTGTTAACTTTATCAGAGAGAAAGTACATGGGAAGAAATTAGTGGAAATCATGTGCAGAGCCAAAGTAAAGAATAGAGAGGAGAGAAGGGAAAAAAAGAGGAAACAGATATTTAAAGTAATAACATGTAAAAGAGAAAACATAGATAGAAAGGGGGAATACCTAATTGGGAGATTGGTGAGATTGACATCAACCCATAGCCAAAATTCTGTATGATGTTTTTTTTGGAGATTGGATGATGTAGAAAAATCAATCGATTTATACCATAATGCCAGAAACTCCAGATACTGCTTGTAGATGCTAGCAGTTAATGATAAGATTAGGTTCCTCTACACATTCCGTAATAGTGTTAATTGTAGCCACTTTCCAATGTCTGGGAATCAGTGTATGCCCTGCAGATTTGGGGAATCAGAGGATGTTTGGATATTTGCAATTGACCCAGGTGTTAGTGATAGAAGGGGCACTTCAGGTGTCTCTGGCAATGTTTTTCCAGTGATCAAGTGCCTAAATATAGATGTAATAAAAGCTGAATGCAAGAACAGGCCCACCATATAAGCAATAAGACACCTCCTAGTTCCCCACATCTCCAGCACAATCTCTCATGGATTAATGGTATAATTTTGTACATTGTGGCCAAACTTCTGTACCATCTAGTTAGAAGAAGATTTGTCCCAGTCCTCTTCTGAGATGGAATGTCCCGGCGGGCGGAAAATAGCGCCTAGTGTGAGATTCATTAAGATGCAATATGGTCAGAGCGCGACTTAAAACCACGCCAGCTAAAAGCTCGACTAAAGTTTAGCCAAATTTTCCCCTGTACCCCCAAAAATCCCAAATCACTGTGGAAGGTGTGGAAGTCAATTTGGAGATGACTTGCGTTTAAAAAATCTCAAAAACTGACTTAGAAAGAGAGATATCTGCGAAAGTGTGGAAAGGTTAAACAGCTCCTCCAGCCGCGAGCTGCGAACTCGCGAATGTGCGCATGCGCAACGCCAAATTGGCTCAAAAAATTTCGCCAGCGCGATTTTGGGGCAATTTTTTTTTGAATACCGCTTGCAAATCCGCTGTCTCGCCCATAGAAAATGGCAAAAACCGGCGGAATTGGAAAAACATGCACACTTCCAACAAGGGATCCTTTAGTAAACACCATCACATTCCATACACCTTTCCTGCTAACTCCGAAATCATAGCAGTCAAATCTACAGTGTTTATATAGAACCTCCACATTCTCTGAAAAAACCCACCAAATATTACATTGGGGAATTGGTCGTCAGATAGAAAAAAAATAGATGTAAAACATATTTCAAAGAAAGATTATTAGCATTTCACACATATCAAGGAAATGTCACAATTTTGACAATATTTTATGTGTTTCCAAAGAATGTTTTTAGAAATATATTGCAAATACTACCTTTTCTTCCATATGGGTATGGCCAAGTGTTACCATTTTACTACACATTTAACTGAAGGTATATATATATATATATATATCCCTTATACTTGGCTAATTAGCAAAGTATGCCCAACAAACAAATAGAGCTTTAGCTCACAATATTGCTACATATTGACTTTATGTGGCATCTTTTGTATTTTGTTCATGTCTTTAGATTAAAATTTTGCTGATACACATGCCTTTTTCAAACATGAACAAAATTAATGATGTCAACATTTGGAGGATTGGAGATATCCAAGTGTTGCCCATACAGAGGGCACCTTCCGGATTCGAACTTACAAACCTACAGCAGGAAGGCAGACTCCCTAATCATTGTGCTATTTCTCAGTGAGCGTTGGGTGTTTTCCTC